>NC_140584.1:1191388763-1191393763 GCF_964204655.1 Triturus cristatus
CTTCTGTAACCCTCCCCGCTCCCGCCTCCCAGCTGCTCCGCCCACCCGCGCACTTGGCCTTAAATGGCGACCGTGCGACGCAGGTGAGTGTGACCCACTTGTGGGACACCCCCGCGCCGCACGGCCACCAGCTGCTGCGTGTGCCCCTTGCCTGCCCTCTGCCTCGCTGCTGCTTCGTCCGCCGGCTGCCGCCACTGCAGTTGTTTGTGCCCCTGCCTTGACGTGAATCTGTGCCTGCTTGGTTTAATTATCTTTTTTTTCCCCTTGTTTATCGTATTTTTGCTTGCTTTGTGGTTTTTTCATTTTCCCCGTGTTGCTCTCCGCCCCGCTTTTGCCTTCTGTAACCCTCCCCGCTCCCGCCTCCCAGCTGCTCCGCCCACCCTTGTCTTGACGTGAATCTGTGCCTGCTTGGTCTAACTCTCTTTTTTTTCCCCTTGGTTATCGTATTTTAGCCTGTTCTGTGGTTATTTCTTTTCCCCGTGTTGCTTTCCGCCCCGTTTTGCCTTCTGTAACCCTCCCCGCTCCCGCCACCGCCGCCTGTCCCCGCCCCCTTTGCCTTCTGTAACCCTCCCCGCTCCCGCCTCCCAGCTGCTCCGCCCACCCGCGCACTTCGCCTTAAATGGCGACCGTGCGAACGCGCAGCGGCCACGCGCAGCGGGTGCGCCGACTGAGCGCCGAAGGTGCGCCAAAGGTAAGCCCGTCTGCGCCCGTCCGCGACCGGATCGCGTCCAGCGCCAGGACCCCTGGCCCACGAGGACCCCGACCTACCCGCCTGACGTACTCCGCCGCCACCCTCATCGCTCTCAACACCGGCCGACTCCCGAATTGCCACCAAGCCACACCACGATGCACCCACGGACCTTTCAGCTGCCACGCCTGCAAGTTCTCCTGCACCCAGACCAGCCGCACACCAGCACCCGCAAAGTCGAACACCAGCAGCACCCACCTCAAGTGCATCCTGCTCAACACCCGCTCCGTCCACAGACACGCCATCGAACTCTGGAACCTCCTAGACGCCACAGCCCCGGACGTTGCCTTCCTCACGGAGACCTGGATGAACGCCTCTTCAGCTCCTGACATCGCCATCGCTATCCCAGAGGGCTACAAGATCGTCCGGAGGGACCGAAACGCCAACCAGATGGGAGGAGGCATCGCCATCATCCACAGAAACACCATCCGGATCACGACCAGCACCGACAACACCCTGACCAGCGCCGAACACCTGCACTTCCAGATCCACACCAACCCGAACACCACCCTCAGAGGCACCCTGATCTACCGACCCCCTGGACCACGCACGCAATTCAGCGAGGACATCGCCGACTTCGTCAGCCCGCATGCCCTCCCCTCCGCTGACTACATCCTCCTGGGAGACCTCAACTACCATCTGGAGAACAACAACGACCACAACACCAGCACCCTGCTCGACAACCTCGCCAACCTGGGACTCAAGCAACTGGTGTCCACCCCCACCCACCTCGCCGGACACACACTCGACGCCGTCTTCTCATCCAGCACAGACATCCTCTTCAGCCACGCCACAGAGCTTCAATGGACGGACCACAGCTGCGTCCACTTCACCTTCAAGAGAACGACGACCCACCAACACCAGCAACAAGCCGCCCACAGAAGCTGGAACAAGATCACAGCAGACCAGCTCGCCACCTCCCTGAGCCAGCACCCTCCTGCCAGCTCAGCGAACCCCAGCCAGGCCGCCGACAACCTCACGAAGTGGATCAGCGACTGCGCGGACGAGCTCGCCCCGCTGAGGACCCCGCCTGGCAGACCCGGCAGCAAGAAGGCCCCATGGTTCACCGACGAACTCAAGTGCTCCAAGAAGAACCTCCGAGCCCTCGAGAAAGTCTGGAAAAGGGAACCGACACCGGACAACAGGACCTCCTACAAACTTGCCACCCGGAAACACCACCAGCTGATCCGCGCCGCCAAGAAAACAGCATTCAAGGACCGGTTGGACAACAACGCACACAACAGCAAGGAACTCTTCAACATCGTGAAAGAGCTCTCCAACCCCAGCGCAGGAAACAACGACATCACCCCATCGCAAGACCTCTGCAACTCCCTCGCTTCATACTTCCACAACAAGATCACGGACATACACAGTAGCTTCAACAACCAACCATCGCACACCATGACCGTCCAACCACCCCCACCCACCACCACCCTCCACGCCTGGACCCCGATCAGCACCGAAGACACCACCCGCACGATGAACTCCATCCACTCCGGATCACCGACCGACCCCTGCCCTCACCACGTCTTCAACAAGGCCGACGCTGTCATCGCACCCCACCTGCGAGACATCATCAACACATCCTTCGACACCGCCATCTTCCCCGAGAGCTGGAAACACGCCGAACTCAGCGCTCTACTCAAGAAACCAACAGCGGACCCCACCGACCTCAAGAATTACCGCCCCATCTCGCTTCTCCCGTTTCCAGCCAAAGTCATCGAGAAGACCGTCAACAAGCAGATGGCCGCCTTCCTCGAGACGAACGGATCCCTCGACCCCTCACAGTCCGGCTTCCGAGCCAATCACAGCACCGAGACCGCCCTCATCGCCGCCACCGATGACATCCGAGCCCTGATGGACAATGGAGAAACAGCGGCCCTCATCCTCCTAGACCTCTCCGCGGCATTCGACACGGTCTGCCACCGCACCCTAGTACGGCGCCTCAGCAACATCGGAATCAAGGACAAGGCGCTGGAATGGATCATCTCCTTCCTCGACGGAAGAACACAGAGAGTCCGCCTTCCACCGTACAAGTCAGAGGCCTCCGAAGTCATCTGCGGCGTCCCACAAGGATCATCTCTGAGCCCCACCCTCTTCAACGTCTACATGAGCCCCCTCGCGGCCATCGTACGCAAACACAACCTCAGCATAATCTCCTACGCCGACGACACCCAGCTGATCCTCTCCCTGACCAACGACCCCGCCGCCGCCAGAGCCAACCTGCACGAAGGGATGAAAGAGGTAGCCGAGTGGATGACGACCAGCCGCCTGAAACTGAACTCGGACAAGACGGAGGTTCTCATCCTGGGCTCTTCACCCTCCGCCTGGGACGACTCCTGGTGGCCTCCCGCCCTGGGCACCGCACCCAAACCGACAGACCATGCACGCAACCTGGGCTTCATCCTGGACTCCTCCCTCTCCATGACCAGGCAGGTCAACAACATCTCCTCGGCGTGCTTCAACATCCTACGCATACTTCGGAAAATCTTCTGGTAGATCCCCACCGAGACCAGGAGGACCGTCACCCAGGCCCTCGTCACCAGCCGACTGGACTACGGTAACGCCCTCTACGCCGGTACCACCGCCAAGCTCCAGAAGAGACTCCAGCGGATCCAGAACGCCTCAGCCAGACTCATCCTCGACATCCCACGATCCAGCCACATCTCCGGACATCTGAGAGACCTTCACTGGCTCCCCGTCAACAAGAGAATCACCTTCCGCCTCCTCACCCACGCACACAAAGCCCTACACGACCAAGGCCCGAGCTACCTCAACAGCCGAGTCAACTTCTACGCTCCCACGCGCCACCTCCGATCAGCCAACCACGCCCTCGCCGCCGTCCCCCGCATCCGAAGAGCGACTACAGGAGGAAGGTCCTTCTCCTACCTGGCCGCCAAGAACTGGAGCTCCCTCCCGACCGACCTGCGCCTGACCCAAGACCACCTCTCCTTCAGGAAGAAGCTGAAGACCTGGCTATTCGAGCAGTAGCGGCACCCCCCCCCCCCCAGCGCCTTGAGACCCTACGGGTATGTAGCGCGCTTTATAAGTGTCATTGATTGATTGATTGACTCGCCGTTACTGGGGGAATCCTGGTTAGTTTCTTTTCCTCCGCTTAGTAATATGCTTAAATTCAGCGGGTCGCCACGTCTGATCTGAGGTCGTAGTCGGAAAGAAAACGCCGGAGCGTTCGGGGGGGAGCCGGGGAAGGCCGGGCACCCCCTGCCGGAGCAGGGGATTGGCCTGGCGTAACCGGCAACACGCGCCCTCTTTCCCCGGGTCGCGTCTGGAGGGGTTTCGCCCTCGCCGGGAAGCCGGCCGCGGAGGAGGGCGCCCGAGGCACGTGCGTGCGGGCAGCCGGTGGGACACCACGGACAGCCACGCACGGCATGCAGCCAGGCGCCCCAGGATGGGCCCGTGGCGGACCGGTCGCCGGGCCCCCTTCTTGGGGGGCCAGACGCGCCGGCGGCGTACCTCCACGGCAGGACCCGGCCAGGGACCCTGCCGACAGGCGATTGGGGGGTCTGACCTTGTGGGGGGACGAAGGGGAAGCGGAGCTCACCCTGTGACAGCCCCAGCCGCGTCCCGGGGAAGCCCCGGGGCTATTGACGATCGAGCGACGATCAGACAGGCGTAGCCCCGGGAGGAACCCGGGGCCGCAAGGTGCGTTTGAAGTGTCGATGATCACTGTGTCCTGCAATTCACACTAATTCTCACAGCTAGCTGCGTTCTTCATCGACACGCGAGCCGAGTGATCCACCGCCAAGAGAAACAGGCAACTTTTCCAAAACGTTCGCCCACCTGCGGGCGCAGGAGAGGCAGGAGGAAGGCGATGCCGTCCGTCTGCCGCCCGCACGGCGAGACGGCACGGGCGCCCCGTTCAAGGCTTCCCCTCTGGGAGTCAGACAGCACTGTCGTGGGGGGAAAAAACATTGCTAGGCGCTCGGCCCGGGAGCCCGCCCCCACCCGCCCGAGGGGCGAGGGAGGGGGCTCCCGGAGCGACGGGAGCAGGCAGCCCCGCAGCTGCCGGTCCCTCCCGGGGTAACCCGGGAGGGACCGCGCGAGTCTTCAAACCCCTCAACCCGGCCACACGGGGCCGGGTCAGACCGGGTACCTGGCAACGAGGGAGGGTCGCTCCACCTGCACATCAGCCGTCCGTCGCCCGATCGGCCCGAGCCATGCCAGCAGAGGCCGGCGATCGGCCCACCACCACCCTCAGACACCGGAAGGGAAGAGCCAGGCGGCTCCCCAT
>NC_140584.1:1191398763-1191403763 GCF_964204655.1 Triturus cristatus
CTGACCTCCTGCTGCTGGGAGTGATCGCGGCAAGGGAGGCTTGGACAATAGGTTTCCTGCCTTGGGAGGTGCTAGCACCACCCCAGACAGGCCTTAGTGTATTGGGGCAGGGAGGGATGAATACAATGAGACAGGCCTGGGGCACACAAGGTGTCCCGTGCCTAGTCCAGTTCAAACCGGTGCTGGGGCACTCCAGCCCCAGTCCTGGCGCGAAACTGGACAAAGGGAAGGGGGTGTAACCACCCCCCTCCCAGGTCCCACCCATAAGGCGTGACCTAGCAGGTATCCCAGCCCCCCAGATTAATATAAGAGTGGGAGTTGGGCCTCAAGACTTTAGAATATCCTGAACCTGCAACTTGAACAGAAACTCTGGACCTTCGACATTCGACGAAAGAAGAAGACTGAAGAATCTCCCTTGTGGCCAAGGAGTGGCTACCCTGTGCAAACAGGCACCATCAAGAGACTACCCTTTGCTCTGCTCCAGTTCTACGAGGGACGGACTGCAGAGCCTGACCAGAGCCTTGACTTCCAGACTTCTCCGACCCTGATCCACATCCACAGCCGTGCTGAGATCCGTGGAGGCGACGAGAGACGTGGGACCGGCTACCTGGGAAAAGTGGCTAGTATCTTCAAGCGCAGCTTCTGAGGCACCCTCGAAGTTGTGCACCGGGGATTGAGAAACCCCAACCCCAAGCACCATCTGCACCGAAGATCAGCCCCCCACACTCCACGAGTCCTACGTGGGGCCCTTCTGCATTTTCCTGCTTGCCGCATCTGTCCGGTTGCTTGCCCGCTGGCTAGTGGCCTTTGAGACGACGCACCCTGAAATCTTCAGCGCTGGTTTGGCTCCTCCAGACTGGCTCCCGCTTCTCTGCAAAGAAGAAGCACCCCAGACCTTCCTGGTCTGCACCAGAAGCAAGTCCTCCGTTCTTTGTGGGTTCCGCTTGCCAAGGATTGGTGAGTCCTAGTCCAACTTCGACGCCGCCGACACCAAGAGCCTTCGTGGGACAGCTCGCCTCCTGGTCCTGGTCGTCCTCGACGTTCCCTGGTCCTCGTGGCTGCAGCGACAAGCTTCACCTTCACCTGCAAATCTTCACGACATCGCCTGGTTCCTTCCTGGTTCCACGTGGTCACTGGCTAGTGACCTTGACTCTGTCCCCTCTGCTTGCAGGTATCCTTTCTTCCTGATCCCAGCCTTGGGATCCACCGGACACTCTTCACTGACTGCCTGTCAGCATCTTTCTTCAGGCATCCATAGGAGTCGACGACGAAACCCGACGCAACTTCACCCCTATGCACCCGCAGCCTGTGGGCTAGGTAACTTGGGTACTCCGGTGCTCATCAGGATAGTGACTATCCTAGTGTCTAGTTTTCCAGTCTCGACTTCCTAGCTACTCCGGAAGTGTCCTAAATCTATCTAATTCAAAACTGTACTATTTCTATCGATTATACGCATTACGCGTGAGTGTTTCCACTCTGCACCTGAATCCCGTGGGCCTCCCACTTCCTAACCTTTGGTAGTATAGTGTAGCCCCAGCGATTCTCTAGGCCTAGGCCTATCCTATTTCCGTGACAGTGGTCCTTATACCACTTACTTAGTATATGGTTTGCGTGGCCCCTAGGGCCTAACTGTATTACTTACCTGTGTGACTTAATGTATGCATAAATAAGACTGTGTTGTACTTACCTCTAATCTCATAAAGAGTGCTGAGGGTTTGTCTAGAATAAATACACTTTATTTTATATATATATCTGTTGTGGTGTCCTTTCATTTGGTATTCAAGGGATTATATATGGTATCACAGCTGGCTTCACATGCCATTCAGAGTTTAGCCTAAGACTGCTCTTGTCCATGCTACCACTAGGATAGCTGGTCTATAAGGTTGACTTTACAACCAATCACCATAAGGGTATTTGGACTGATATAAGGTGTACACTAGAACTAGTGACATCATACATCAGGCCAACTTCTCACATTGGTGAGCAGCGGTTGGGATCTGAGCTTGCTGTTGTAATACCATTGTAATCTTGAGATACTAAATTGAAAGATCACACAGATATTGTTTAGGTACATATAACATAGATTATAATACTTAAGTCCTACTGGACTTAGTGGTTGTAGGTTGAAGAGAGTAACACACCCTGACTACAACTACTAGAGAGGTTTAGTAGATACAACTAGTGTAGGTAGGTGCACACACCACACCCTCACTAGAATCATGCCCCTGGATGGAGATCACACTGATGCTCCCTCAGGAGAGGAGAATCCTAGACAGGTTCCCTCTAGGTATGATGCATTCACTTTCCAGGAGATGAGACAACTGTGTACCTCCAGGAGATTAAAACAGGGTTCCAACCCTACCCTTAGACAGCTAGTGGAGCTTCTGGAGGCCTATGATGCTGAAAGAGCTGCCCAGGATGGGGCCATAGCTATAGATAAGGGTCTACCCACCACAGATGAGTCAGATGGGGCTTCAGATGGAGAGGTAGACAGCCAGGGCCAAGTAGGAAGACTTAGCCAGGCTAACCTAAGTTTACATGGGAGTTTGCATGGGATCCCCCCATACAGACCCCCAAGTGGGCTTAACCAGAGAAACAGGAGGGACAGATCCCCTTCAAGGGAATCCATCCACTCCCATGTCTCTAGCATCTCTAATGCTTCCTCTCACAGGGGAATGACTTCCCCTGAGAGAAAGGAGCATGAAGCCAGAATGAGGGAAGCTAATCTGAGGATTCAGAGGGAAGAACTTGCCCTTGCCAAAGAGAAGCTTGCTCTGGCTAGAGAACAAAAGTTAAGTGGGTTAGAACCCACTGGTGGCAGCAATATCCCTAAGGATAGAGACAGACACTATGATAATAGAAACCTGAGCAAGATTGTCCCTCCCTACAAGTGTGGGGATGACATCCACAAATGGATAACTGCTTTGGAGAGAGCTTGCAAAGTACAGCAGGTACCCCAAAGTCAGTGGGCAGCTATCTTGTGGCTCTCCTTCTCTGAGAAAGGCAGAGACAAGCTCCTCACAGTTAGTGATGAGGATGCAGATAATTACACTGTCCTGAAGAGTGCTCTAATTGATGGGTTTGGCCTAACCACTGAACAATACAGGTTGTTGTTCAGGGATACCCAGAAGACACAGACTCAGGACTGGACTGACTTTGTAGATTGTGCCACTAAGGCTCTGGAAGGCTGGCTAGTGGGAAGTAAGGTTAAGGACTATACAGGATTGTATAATTTGATCATGAGAGAGCAAATCCTTAACAACTGTCAAAACCAGCTACTGCATCAACACCTGATTGATTCTGATCTGACTTCTCCCCAAGAATTGGGAAAGAAGGCAGATAGATGGGTCAGGACTAGAGTTAAGCAGAAAAACCAGAACCAGGGCGGAGATCAGAAAAAGGCAGACCAGAAGGGTAATGAGCAGAAACAAAAAGACTAGAAGTCTTCACCAGGCCCCCAAAAGGCTCAGGGGGAGGGTGGTCCCAAAAAGGATAAAAAGAAAGAAGGCCAAAAGAAACCATGGTGCAACTATTGTAAGTCCAGCTCACAATGGTTTAGTGAGTGCATCAAAAAGGATAAGCCCCCAGCCACCATTGCCCCTAAGGCAACTGTACCCCCTAGTTCAGCTGTAAGTGGTGGTTCCCAGCAAAAGGGTGTAGTAGGGTTCACCCTGGGAACTGAGGAGGATTCTGGCCTAGTCAGAATACCTACTCAGGCTGTTCTGATCTGTGATGGGGACTTAGCTTTGTCCTCTACTATAGGCCCCAGTAACCTGGGCAAGTACAGACAGACTCCTTTTATCAACCAAAAAATGGCTCAGGCCTACAGGGACACTGGGGCTAGTGTAAGGGTGGGCGTAGTTCGCGAAGTAGCACTTCGCGAAGCTACGCAAAGTGAAGTTCGCACTACGCGAGCTACGCGTAGCACTTCGCGAACTGCGAAGTAACATGTTCGCACTGTGCAAGATGTTGTTTTCAATGATTGCACAGTGCGGACAAGCAACCGGCACTGTGCAATCATTGAAAATGGCATCTTGCACAGTGCGAGCTGTAGTTTTCTGCTGCTCGAGTAGATTTTTACTCGAGCTGCAGCTTTCTCAACGCGAACTGGTAGTTTCTCATCGCGAGCGGTCGCGAGCATACGCGACCCCTCGCAATGAGAAACCTGACCTTCTCGCGTTGGGAATCTCGCCGGGAGGTTTATTTTCCATGCTCGCGATCGCGAACAAGGAAAAAGTCTCGCCAGGATGTCATTTTGCTTGCTCGCGGTCGCCAACTTGACGTTGAGGACCGCAAGCAAGCAAAAAATGACCGCAGCACTACGCAACACTACGCTACGCGTGTTCGCACTGTGCTACGTGCAGTTCGCGTAGCGCGAAGTAGCGCGAACTTCGCAAACTACGCGAGCGTAGCGTAGTGCTTCGCCCAGGCCTAGGCTAGTGTCACAATGGTGACACCTGCCTTTGTGGACCCTGGACAGATCATACTAGGTGAGAATTACCTAGTGACCAACGCTAGCAATGCCACTACCTCCCATAACCTGAAACTCCCTCTGAGGCGGAAGCCGGAGGTTTGCTACTTGCTCACGCACTGTTTGTTTGTTTTTTTTAAAAAATTGTAATTCTGATTTTAGACCACTTACTTCACGAGCTCACCTGCTGAAGCGCTGCCTCTTAGCGCCAGCCAGACCCCCAGATCGACTTGGAAAACGCCCTCTCCGCCAGCGCGGCAAAGGTGTAGCCACGCCCCCTGCGAGGCCACGCCCACCTAGGAACCAGTATAAAAACGCTAGAAAAGCGCAACGAATCATATAACCTGAAACTCCCTCTGAGGCGGAAGCCGGAGGTTTGCTACTTGCTCACGCACTGTTTGTTTGTTTTTTAAAAAAAAATTGTAATTCTGATTTTAGACCACTTACTTCACGAGCTCACCTGCTGAAGCGCTGCCTCTTAGCGCCAGCCAGACCCCCAGATCGACTTGGAAAACGCCCTCTCCGCCAG
>NC_140584.1:1191408763-1191411263 GCF_964204655.1 Triturus cristatus
CTTGCCTGCCCTCTGCCTCGCTGCTGCTTCGTCCGCCGGCTGCCGCCACTGCAGTTGTTTGTGCCCCTGCCTTGACGTGAATCTGTGCCTGCTTGGTTTAATTATCTTTTTTTTCCCCTTGTTTATCGTATTTTTGCTTGCTTTGTGGTTATTTCATTTTCCCCGTGTTGCTCTCCGCCCCGCTTTTGCCTTCTGTAACCCTCCCCGCTCCCGCCTCCCAGCTGCTCCGCCCACCCTTGTCTTGACGTGAATCTGTGCCTGCTTGGTCTAACTCTCTTTTTTTTCCCCTTGGTTATCGTATTTTAGCCTGTTCTGTGGTTATTTCTTTTCCCCGTGTTGCTTTCCGCCCCGTTTTGCCTTCTGTAACCCTCCCCGCTCCCGCCACCGCCGCCTGTCCCCGCCCCCTTTGCCTTCTGTAACCCTCCCCGCTCCCGCCTCCCAGCTGCTCCGCCCACCCGCGCACTTCGCCTTAAATGGCGACCGTGCGAACGCGCAGCGGCCACGCGCAGCGGGTGCGCCGACTGAGCGCCGAAGGTGCGCCAAAGGTAAGCCCGTCTGCGCCCGTCCGCGACCGGATCGCGTCCAGCGCCAGGACCCCTGGCCCACGAGGACCCCGACCTACCCGCCTGACGTACTCTGCCGCCACCCTCATCGCTCTCAACACCGGCCGACTCCCGAATTGCCACCAAGCCACACCACGATGCACCCACGGACCTTTCAGCTGCCACGCCTGCAAGTTCTCCTGCACCCAGACCAGCCGCACACCAGCACCCGCAAAGTCGAACACCAGCAGCACCCACCTCAAGTGCATCCTGCTCAACACCCGCTCCGTCCACAGACACGCCATCGAACACTGGAACCTCCTAGACGCCACAGCCCCGGACGTTGCCTTCCTCACGGAGACCTGGATGAACGCCTCTTCAGCTCCTGACATCGCCATCGCTATCCCAGAGGGCTACAAGATCGTCCGGAGGGACCGAAACGCCAACCAGATGGGAGGAGGCATCGCCATCATCCACAGAAACACCATCCGGATCACGACCAGCACCGACAACACCCTGACCAGCGCCGAACACCTGCACTTCCAGATCCACACCAACCCGAACACCACCCTCAGAGGCACCCTGATCTACCGACCCCCTGGACCACGCACGCAATTCAGCGAGGACATCGCCGACTTCGTCAGCCCGCATGCCCTCCCCTCCGCTGACTACATCCTCCTGGGAGACCTCAACTACCATCTGGAGAACAACAACGACCACAACACCAGCACCCTGCTCGACAACCTCGCCAACCTGGGACTCAAGCAACTGGTGTCCACCCCCACCCACCTCGCCGGACACACACTCGACGCCGTCTTCTCATCCAGCACAGACATCCTCTTCAGCCACGCCACAGAGCTTCAATGGACGGACCACAGCTGCGTCCACTTCACCTTCAAGAGAACGACGACCCACCAACACCAGCAACAAGCCGCCCACAGAAGCTGGAACAAGATCACAGCAGACCAGCTCGCCACCTCCCTGAGCCAGCACCCTCCTGCCAGCTCAGCGAACCCCAGCCAGGCCGCCGACAACCTCACGAAGTGGATCAGCGACTGCGCGGACGAGCTCGCCCCGCTGAGGACCCCGCCTGGCAGACCCGGCAGCAAGAAGGCCCCATGGTTCACCGACGAACTCAAGTGCTCCAAGAAGAACCTCCGAGCCCTCGAGAAAGTCTGGAAAAGGGAACCGACACCGGACAACAGGACCTCCTACAAACTTGCCACCCGGAAACACCACCAGCTGATCCGCGCCGCCAAGAAAACAGCATTCAAGGACCGGTTGGACAACAACGCACACAACAGCAAGGAACTCTTCAACATCGTGAAAGAGCTCTCCAACCCCAGCGCAGGAAACAACGACATCACCCCATCGCAAGACCTCTGCAACTCCCTCGCTTCATACTTCCACAACAAGATCACGGACATACACAGTAGCTTCAACAACCAACCATCGCACACCATGACCGTCCAACCACCCCCACCCACCACCACCCTCCACGCCTGGACCCCGATCAGCACCGAAGACACCACCCGCACGATGAACTCCATCCACTCCGGATCACCGACCGACCCCTGCCCTCACCACGTCTTCAACAAGGCCGACGCTGTCATCGCACCCCACCTGCGAGACATCATCAACACATCCTTCGACACCGCCATCTTCCCCGAGAGCTGGAAACACGCCGAACTCAGCGCTCTACTCAAGAAACCAACAGCGGACCCCACCGACCTCAAGAATTACCGCCCCATCTCGCTTCTCCCGTTTCCAGCCAAAGTCATCGAGAAGACCGTCAACAAGCAGATGGCCGCCTTCCTCGAGACGAACGGATCCCTCGACCCCTCACAGTCCGGCTTCCGAGCCAATCACAGCACCGAGACCGCCCTCATCGCCGCCACCGATGACATCCGAGCCCTGATGGACAATGGAGAAACAGCGGCCCTCATCCTCCTAGACCT
>NC_140584.1:1192018763-1192505642 GCF_964204655.1 Triturus cristatus
AACTTTTTCTAATGAAATTACCAATGTTATCCTATGGGAGGAAATTCACTTAGCAGGTAAGTGGGGTTATTGTTACTTTTTCTAGCTCAGTGTTGGATCCTGGATCCAGCACTAGTGTACCACCTGTAAGCAGTTGAGAGAATGCATTTAGGTTATACAGGCGATTTTTAACGAATATTTGTAAGTTTGCAAAATCGACACAGAAACTTTTTCAGCAAAAACTAGGCAATGTTATCCTATGGAAGGAAATTCAAGTTGCTGGTAAAGTATGTTCTCGTTGCTGTTGTAATCCAGTGCTGGGCTCCTAGGCTCAGTACTGGGACATATATCTAAAACAGGTAAGTAATTACGTTTTCACAGTTGATACGATTTTTAAAGAATATTTGTAGTTTGCAAAGCTCGACACAGAAGAAATTTCACAGAAAAACAGTCAATGGTTTCCTATGGGAGAAAATTGAGTTAGCGGTAAGTATGCTTGTAATTACTTTTCAGGGTCAGTGCTGGGCACTAAGATCCAGCACTGGGATCTCTCCTAATAGCAGGTGAGTATTTTCGATTTTGTTACTCAGTTGATTTTAGGTGAATATTTTAAAGTTTAGAAACTCCACAAGTGAAACCAGCCAATGTTACCTTATGGAAGAAAAAAGTGAGTTATCGGCTTTTGGGTAAGTACTCGACTGGCAGAGTTAAGGTGCTGGGCATAGACTCAGGGGTCTCCCAGGGTAAGGTTAGTACAGTTGTTACACCCTCAGCGGCACAGGGGCAGCCGGGTGCAGAGTGAGGTAGGCCCAATGTTAACCTATGGGAGGCAGGGGGCCCGTGGTTGGTGGCTGCTGGCTGCTGGCTAGCAGGCCACGCGGCTGTGGGAGCTGGGCTCCTGGTCACTTGCTCAGGGCAAATGGGGAAGTAGGTTAGAGTAGAAGTTGCACTGCCAGGGCGCTTTTGAGCCGTCTGACGTTTGAATGGATTGCAATGGAGAAGCTCAAGAATGAACAAAGGCTGCCAGCTCGGGGAGGAAGATTCTACAGGTGCGACCACCACTTTGAGAGGTAAGTTGGGTAGTTGGAGGATAGGTAGGTACTCAGGAGTTGGGCACAGGGGGCCGCAAGGCGCCGGGTTCAGGGGTGCCTTTTGGTGTTGGGAAATCTTACCCTCTGTTGATCGCGGTTGGGGGTGTCCCTGGTTCTGAGACTGCAGGCATCGTCAGGAGCGTCGAGGTGGGTCCTTGGATGCCAGATTCGGGGTCACAGTCGCCGGGGGGACGTCCTCGGGGTCTTTGTCCACTCCAGCACAGGCCAGGCTTGGAGGGTGCAGAGTGTGCAGGGTTCGCGGCTCCGGGCTGATGCCAGGGGTTAGGTACTTGCTTTGAGCAGTGCCACTGCTCGTGGGAGTCCCAGATGCTCAGAGTCACAAGGTAGCCAGGTGCTCCAGGGTTTGTGAGGTTGCTGGCCACTGGAGATGCCGGGATTTAGCAGGAGCAGGTTCGAGGGTCGACAGGCCAGTAGGGCTGGGGCCAAAGCAGTTGGTGTTGTGGAAATTTAGCGTGCAAACTGAACATTATCTGCGCCATCTTGCCTCTCCCCAGCGCCACGCACAACGAATGCACGGCCGCCATTTTAGGCACCCCGCTCTCTCCCCGCTCACTCTCGACCGCCAGCGTTTTCCCTTGGCGCTGCAAGCATCCCCCGCGCGCCGGCCACCCCCGCTCTCTCATACAGGCCATAAACCCTCTCCTTCTGCGCGACCCTGCTACGGAACCACTTCCAACCGACAACCCATACATGGTCATGCCTCTCCTTTGATAACCCCCCCTTCCTCTGCGCCCCATTGTCTGAACTGGTCCCAGGCCATCGCCTAGCCCTGCGGATGCAGTTTATTGCCCCTACTGTAAGGGAAACACCCCACATCAAAGGGATTACAGTAGAATCAAAGCCCCTACCCCCTGAGACCCGGCCGGTTGCACACACCCCCGGGAATTAGCGGAATTCCCTGCTGCGCGATAGCCATCTCCCACTGCGGGTAGGGTGGGAACCTCTACTGTAACCATGTGTGGGATCGGATCTGAGCCGGGGCTTCAGGGGATATTTCCCCGCACATCAAGGGAATCTCAAGAATGTACTATATGTAATAAAGCAATAAACCAGTGTATAAGAGACCAGGTCTCAGAGATGCAGTTAGAGCACCTCGTGACGATACCTTGCTGTCTGATCTGATGTGTTCTGCTCCGACGGAATAAAACTTTGTTTCCTGCCTTCCAGTCTCCGGCGCCTGCCTCTTTTATTGGTAAATCATCGAGTGGTATGAGAGGCGATTACCGCCGGGCAAATCCTTGAAAGATTATCGACTGAAACTGCCGCTACCATTTAACAATTGGCGTCCCAAACGTGGGGCCCATCAGCGACACGTGGATCCAGTGGGAGAGGTCCCGACGACAGAGTGAACGACTGCAACGATCGGGAGAGCTCCTGCCCAATAGACCCTCGTCTGGCAGCCGATCATCCGAACTTCACTGGTTCCGAGCAGACCTCTCTCGAGTGATCTACGGTCCTGACTGGGAACCATCAGGAGTGCCGCGGCAAATACGGAGAATAGAGGACGATCGGGCGCTGGAGGCGGAAGACGAGAAACTGTCCATGCGGTCCGGGTAAGGTCGTGAAATACGACAAAAGTGCGAAATAATTGATTGATTGTTTGAATACTAGTATTGCTCATTGATTGTTCTTTTTGAGATATTCGCTGTCTACAAACGGGGAGGAGTAGGAATACTCTCTCTCTCTCCCTTTGCAGATAGTGAAGGGTAGGTAACGCAGACTTTTGTCCCCGTTGAAACCCGTCGTGCCTATCTTTATCTCCCCATTGATTGATTGTCCGTACATTGATTGTTTTGAAGAATAGTGCTTTTGAGATATTCTCTGTTTGCAAATAACGTAGAATAGGAATATTCTGTCTAGTCTTTGCAAATAGTGAAGGGTAGGTAACGCAGACTTTTGTCCCCGTTGAAACCCGTCGTGCCTATCTTTATCTCCCCATTGATTGATTGATTGATTGTCCGAACACTAGTTGTTCGATATTGGTTCTTTGGAGGTATTCTCTGCTTACAAATAACGAAGAATAGAGATATTCTGTCTAGTCTTTGCAAGCAGTGAAAAGATAGGTAGTGCTGACTTTTGTCCCCGTTGAAACCCGTCATGCCTATCTTCTCCCCACTGATTGGTAGTTGGTTCTGCCCGGACCGCTTATTAGAGGTGAACCATCCGGCTCCACTGGAGGGCACCCCTAATAAGGACATGTTCACTAAATATGGACTAGTCGCCGTAGCTTATAGCAAGCTGTGGCATAAATATACCAAGAAGGACCCCGAAAGTCAGTGGCCACTGATGGGATCCTTCGACGACCATAAGATAGAAGCACTAGAAATAGCTCTGCGTAGCAATAAGACGACGCCTACTATGCTTGACAGTATCGGCATGTGGCGCAAAGAAGCAACGCAACGGAAAAAGAGGGAAGAAGTAAAAGCAGAAAAGGAATTACGAAAGGCAGCTCACCTTGCCGCTAAAAAGTTAGAAGAAGACATAAAAGAGAGAAGGGAAACTAAACTAAGACAGGAGCCCGAAACCTCAGGCCAGTACGCTGTTAGGACCCCTTCTCTGCTCTACCCTGTATTGTCCTCCAAGCAGCAAACGAATGACGAATTACTGTTAGGTCCCCCGACCATTTACATGCCCCCTCCGTATGCACCCTCCCAATCGGTAGTGCAACACCCACAACCCCCGAACACGAACGAAAGCAGTACAGGGGCCTCGGCCCTCACGGCCTCCGCGCCGGCTGAGCCTCTTGTACTGAACCTAACGTCGACTACAACGTTAGACGACCATGAGATAGGAAAGAAAGAGTCCACCAGAATGAATCGGTTAACTAAAGATGAACGAGCAGGAATTGACAAGATAGTAGGGACGCTGGTGGAGCGAAAAGAAAGTGAGGAGTATATAACGGACGTGTATAAATCGTATGCCGACAGCCGCAGACGACACTTCGTCGTACGGCTCTGTTATCGCACCCTGAATACATATGAGAATAGGTACCACGATAAAGGTCCCGAAGGCCTAGCGGCCCTATATAGGAAGGTAGACATTGGGGAAGAAAGAGAGGGCGATGTAACGAACCTCTTCACTCGTACACTCGAGGTCTACCGACACCTTAAAGAACATGGACAGACAACCACAACGGAAACCCCCATGGCAACTAAGCCCCAGGGAGGAAGGGCCGATGCCATGATGCCCATTAAAGAAGCTGCCCCCTACTGGGTCCCCCCACGGGGTCAGGGAACACACGACGACATCAACCACCAAGATGCGAAGGGAAGGGTTGTATATAACTGGGTCTACCAGCCGTGGGACCGGCAAGATATTTTGACCTTTAGAAAGACCCTACCCGACTTGAGAAAGAACCCGACTGCCTTCTACACTGAATTAGGCACAGCCTTAGGCTCAACGATAATGACGTTAGCAGATATCGACTTGTTCTTTGGGCTATGTTTGCCGGCTGATGTGTGGAAACAAATCCGGAAGGTTGACCACGCTGAGCCGTTCGGATATACCTGGGTACAACTCGATACCATAGATAAACAGCGAGAGCCAGGACAGAAACCCCCGAAAGCCATCTTAGAGCTCCCAGACAAGATTGTACAAAAACTGAAGACTCTAATCCCAGAAAGAAAGGTAGACTGGTCGATAGTGACAGCTTGCCGCCAGAAACCCCAGGAAGATGTGTCTGAATACTTCTCCCGATTCGAGACTGTGTTTTCCGATTACAGTGGCCAAGACATGACCACCGCAACCGGACACCACCTCTTTGTCCAGAATTATGTAAAGGGTCTGTCGCCAGAAGTTTCCCAGAAGTTACAGACCAGCGAGAGTAGTTGGGCAGCCTCCAAACCCGCAGCAATTCTCCAGATGGCCCAATACTACGAAAACCAGAAGAACGAGAACGATAGGGCGTCAGAGAAGAAGAAAAAGGAATTAAAGGAGAGGGTGATGATAGCACAGTTGCAGGGGGTGACCATAGGAAGGGAACCCCCAAAAGAGAATTACCAACCAACCGCCCCTAGAAAGCTACCCCCTAGAGACCATACACCTACGCCCTACAACGGACGGAGAGACTTAGATGGGAACCAATGTGCGTTCTGTAGAGGGTTCGGACACTGGAAATCCCAGTGCCCGGTCCTTCTGGAAATGAATAAAAATAGGAACCCCAGAGACACAGCATATGACCACAGAAATAGAGGACGGGAACGAGGGCACACGAACGACGCCATCAACGACAGGCCAGGCAGATCAAACACCTTTGATCGCCCCCGACAAAACCAGTGTCAGCAGTCCGACTATGAAAGCACTCATGACTTCGCATAGGACCGCCAGGGGCAAGGGAGGGATCCAGTCGAACTCCGTGTTGACCAGCAAGGTCCTTACGTCACCGCTAAGGTCTTGGGCACAAAATCTCCATTCCTGGTAGATACTGGGGCGACACGTAGTGCGTTATCTAAACGACTGATTCCTAGGGCACCCTTGTCTGGCTCACACGTAACCTCAATAGGCTTTGACGGAACGCCCTCCACTAACCCCTTATCAGCACCAATCCCCTTTGATTTAGAAGATAACACCACTGACACGACCTTTCTGCTCTCCTCCAACACCCCCGATGCTATTATGGGACTTGATTTGCTAAAACATTTTCGAGCCACTATCAGATGCTCCCCAGACGGAGTTCGAGTCATCCTACACGATAACCCAGATCTGTCCAGACCCTGTCACACTCGGCGTATGCTCTCTATAACCGATGCCGATATGTCCCTACTCGACACATTACCTTCACATCTATGGGCTAAAACCGACTCAGATGTAGGGCGCATGGTGATCGACCCGGTACACATAACCGTCCGACCGGACGCAGTGCTCCCAAAGCTTCCTCAGTATCGGATATCCCCCGAAGGCGAGAAGGCATTGGTGGAAATCATCGAGTCCCTGGTCGAGGCAGGAGTGGTAGAAGAAGTAGCGAGTAATGTTTGCAACAGCCCTATCCTACCCATTGTAAAGAAGCAAGGCGAGGGGGATGAGAAAGCCTACCGTTTCATTGTTGACTTGCGAGAGGTTAACAAAGTAGTCATACCCCAGTACCCCGTAGTCTCAGACATCACCACCATCCTCACCCTGATTCCATCCACCGCCACCATCTTTACTGTCATTGACCTCAAGAACGCATTCTTTTCCATCCCCATCCACCCAGACAGCCGCTACCTGTTCGGCTTCACTTTAAAAGCCCGTTCGTACAGATTCTGTAGGGCACCCCAAGGTTACACTGAGAGTCCCAGTATTTACAGCCAGGCCCTCAAGAGGCAACTAGATGCAGTCCAACTACCCGATGGAGTGGCGTTGATACAGTACGTCGATGACATTCTTTTAGCGGCCGACACCACTCCACTTGCCGTCACAGCCACCATTCACCTCCTCCGCTTCCTTGCGGAGAACGGTCACAAGGTCTCCAGAAAGAAATTGCAATTCTGCCAGCCCCAAGTAACGTATCTAGGCCACCTACTATCCAAAGACGGGAGGAAACTTACCCCTGACCGAATTCAAACCATCCTAGAAACCCCTGTTCCCAAAACTCAGAAGCAAGTGCGGTCCCTAGTGGGCCTCACCTCCTTCTGTCGTCAGTGGTTGCCAAATTTCAGTCTTATCGTAAAACCTCTGCTTTCCCTGCTGGCTAAAGATACCCCCTTCCCCCTCCCCTGGACACCCGAATGCCAATCCTCCTTCAAAGAATTACGGGATGCCCTCTGCTCAGCCCCAGTCCTAGGAACCCCAAACTACACTAAACCTTTCTCCCTCTACACCCACGAAAGGGAGGGATGCGCATTGTCTGTCCTAACCCAGTCCATAGGCCCTAAACAACGCCCTTGTGCCTACTTCTCTGCCACTCTCGACCCCGTAGCCAGAGCCTTGCCTGCCTGCCTTCGAGCAGTAGCCGCCGCTGCTGTCTCTATCCGACAAAGTGAGGGGATCGTGCTCTCGAACCCCCTCACTGTATTGGTGCCCCATGCTGTTGATACCCTCCTGAACCAAACCAAAACTCAACACCTGACTAGCGCACGACTGACTGGGTACGAACTGACTCTGCTTGCACCCCACATCACATTGAAACGATGCACCACTCTGAATCCAGCCACTCTACTACCTCTCCCTGACACTGACCCCAATGCGTCCCCTATACATGACTGCGTGACCCTCACCGACGAACAGACCAAGAGTAGGGTTGACCTCCGGGATACTGCCTTCCCGAACCCTGACGGAGAACTGTGGGTGGATGGCTCATGCATCAAGCTCCCTGATGGCACCACCTCGGCTGCCTATGCAGTCACCACAGCTCGAACAGTTGTTGAGACGGCCCGCATCACACAGCGATCCGCACAGGCGGCTGAACTAATTGCCCTCACACGAGCCTGCATCCTGGCAGCAGGGACAACCGCAAACATTTACACAGACAGTCAGTATGCCTTTGGGGTAGTTCACCACTTCGGGCTCTTATGGAAAGAGAGGGGATTCTTGACTTCTCATGGCACACCCATCCTGCATGGAGACCTAGTCTCTGCCCTGACCGAAGCAGTCCTCCTCCCCACACGGTTAGCTGTGATCAAATGCCAGGCACACAAGAAGGTGACAGACATTATAGGTCAGGGAAATGCACTAGCTGACATTACTGCCCGAACCACAGCCGAGAATAGGTCCACGACCCGTATGTACGTGACCAGGTCACAAACTGAGAAATGGAAGGATGCTAGGGAAACGATTAGGGATATCCAACTAGCCAGCACACCACACGAATTAACTGAATGGGCCCGGGTAGGATTGAAGGACGATGACGGTTGTTGGCGAACTAAAGACTCGAACAAATGGCTGCTACCCGACTCATACTTGACCCCCATGCTGACCATGGCACACTCCCCCGCACACATAGGGTCTGCCCCCATGATCGAACTCATCTCCAAAGTCTGGCACAACGACAGAATACCGGACTCAGCCAAACGTCTGGTCCAACAATGCCTAGTATGCCTCCAACACAACCCTGGGAAAGGAACTGCTGTACCCCGGGGAGGGTTTGGGGTCCCCAATCACCCCTTTGAAGTCCTACAAATGGACTACGTCCAGCTAGAAAGGTGCCAAGGTTTAAAGTGCTTGTCGTTGTATGTGCCTTCAGCAAGTGGGTGGAAGCCTACCCGACCCATGATAACACCGCTATGACTACCGCAAAAGTACTACTGAAGGAATTCTTCCCCCGATACGGCCTTTGTCGAATTTTGTGGAGCGACAATGGCCCCCACTTCGTAGCCGAAGTTATCCAACTCATCTTAAAAGGGTTGGGTGTAAAACAGAAGTTCCATGCGGTCTTCCATCCCCAATCTGCAGGCCTGGTTGAGCGACACAATGCCACATTGAAGCTTAAGATAGCAAAAATAGTCGCCACCACAGGACTAAGATGGCCAGACGCTCTCCCACTAGCATTGCTATCAATGCGTTCCACCCCCACCAAACACCACTTAACCCCCTACGAGGTCGTCTTTGGGCGGCCCATGAACCTTTGGACTGCACCAAAACCATCATCCATCCACGACGTCCCGGACGTCCTCATGTCTGACTATTTGTATAACCTAACTAAGACATTGTCTGTTATCCACCAGCAGGTGCTGCACGCCATTCCCGATGTTTCCAGGGGCCCGGGACACGACATCCAACCCGGTGACTTCGTCTTAGTGCGTAACTTCCAGCGCACCAAGAGTCTGGAGCCCCGGTGGACGGGCCCCCTACAAGTCCTGATCACCACCCGAACAGCTCTTCGAGTGGAGGGGAAACGCAATTGGCTGCATGCACACCACTGCAAGAAGGTATCACCGACCCTGACAACCACGGACAACATCACCACCCAAGAAGAACTACTGGACAAAGACCGACCATCCCTGAACCGCGGCCCGGATACAGAGACACTTGAGTTGATTGAATATCCCGATCCCACTGTGCCATCCAAAGAAGGGTATAACTTGCGACGAAAGGAGAGAACTTCGGCTAAGCAGACCACAGGCTAAGTGGAAATCTCAGAACGGTAGCCTAGTCACCTAAAAGGCCACCGGGAGAGAAACTAAAACAAAGTCTGTGGTTCTGCCCGCTACCGAGTCTCTTGAAGGTGATGGAAGCGCCCGACATGAAGATGATGGAAGCAACCGGACGTCCGAAGATCCACTACAGAAGCCCAAAGACTGACCGAATGCACAGCTTAAAGACTATTGCACTTTTCATTACCCTTCTCTTTTGCCTTCTCCTCATGGTCACCTTCTGGATCATGGAGGAGAGCACACCCGCTCATAAGACATTACTGACCACCGTTCAACCTACCACCACGAAAGAACATCATCTGATCTCGCTTTCACCCCAACTCCGAGAAAGGCGTAAGGAGTTCTGGAATAACTCTTTTGTGCAGTTGCTCCACCAACACAATCTTGCTACCAACGCCACTAATTGCTGGATCTGTGGACTGCTACCACACGCCACTGGACACTCTATCCCTTTCATCCCTTCACCTTTTTCTGTCCATGGTTCCTGCCTCGCCTGGCTAATCCTCCTGCAAGAAAGCTACAAGGACAATGCCACTTCCGGCAGAACCATGTCACACTTTTACCATGGGTTCTGGCTGAACAAAACTGGAAGAACTTCTGCCCTCTTCTGCCCTCTGAGATCGAACACTTCCTTTCACATGGACATCCCTGCCAAAGAACGAGTTGAAATGCAAGTGTTCAACAATCCAGCCAGACCCACCTTCTCTTACCTCCGGAAACGGACGGCCGCCACCCTAACAGTGGCCCTGTCCGTCATCAACATCACTGGGTCTGTATGCCTCGAAGGCCTGGGGGCACAGCTGGTGGGCCACAGCTCCTGCCTCATCACCCGAACATTGGACTCAGTTGACCCACCCTCCTTTGTTGCCTCCCCGAATATGTACTTCATCTGTGGTACTAAGGCCTACACCTGGCTTCCGAAAGGTTGGGGAGGCACCTGCTACATCGCCTTTGTCCTTCCTCCGACGTATGTGGCTCCAGCAAACCATCACCGACAGAAACGGGCCAAGGACATTGTGCAGGCCGACTCCACCGGAGCACAGTTCATGGACGCAGTCAAAGGCCTTGTTCCACTCTGGGGTCCGATGGCAAACAGCCGTGCCATCCGCCACTTAACCCAGGCAGTCGAAACGGCAATGAACATTACAGCTGGCGCCCTCGCCAACAACACCGCTGAGCTTCAGGCCGTCCGCCTGGTGGCTCTCCAGAACCGCCTTGTTCTAGACGTGGTTCTGGCAGATCGTGGAGGAGCATGCCGCATCATTGGGTCCAGCTGTTGTACCTACGTACCGGATAACTCACCCTCAGTCTACAAAGCAATTGAACATCTCCACAGACTGTCCGCAGAGGTTCATCAAGAACAAGAAGAATGGTCACTGGGGAGTTGGTTTTGGGACACTATTAAAGGTTGGGGATGGAGACTGTTTTCATTTATCCTGATACCGATTGTGTTACTATGTGGATGTTGCTTGGGAATTCAGTGTCTGCCACCTTTATGTTCACTTTTTATGAACTGCATCTGCCCTAAGACTTTGGACTTTGAAACTGAGCGGATGAAAGCTCTGAACGAGGTGGAGGTACGGGGTATTATGGGGATAGATCCAAACTAGGCAAGCTGGCGAGACATGTTAAAAGGGAGGACTGTGGAAATTTAGCGTGCAAACTGAACATTATCTGCGCCATCTTGCCTCTCCCCAGCGCCACGCACAACGAATGCACGGCCGCCATTTTAGGCACCCCGCTCTCTCCCCGCTCACTCTCGACCGCCAGCGTTTTCCCTTGGCGCTGCAAGCATCCCCCGCGCGCCGGCCACCCCCGCTCTCTCATACAGGCCATAAACCCTCTCCTTCTGCGCGACCCTGCTACGGAACCACTTCCAACCGACAACCCATACATGGTCATGCCTCTCCTTTGATAACCCCCCCTTCCTCTGCGCCCCATTGTCTGAACTGGTCCCAGGCCATCGCCTAGCCCTGCGGATGCAGTTTATTGCCCCTACTGTAAGGGAAACACCCCACATCAAAGGGATTACAGTAGAATCAAAGCCCCTACCCCCTGAGACCCGGCCGGTTGCACACACCCCCGGGAATTAGCGGAATTCCCTGCTGCGCGATAGCCATCTCCCACTGCGGGTAGGGTGGGAACCTCTACTGTAACCATGTGTGGGATCGGATCTGAGCCGGGGCTTCAGGGGATATTTCCCCGCACATCAAGGGAATCTCAAGAATGTACTATATGTAATAAAGCAATAAACCAGTGTATAAGAGACCAGGTCTCAGAGATGCAGTTAGAGCACCTCGTGACGATACCTTGCTGTCTGATCTGATGTGTTCTGCTCCGACGGAATAAAACTTTGTTTCCTGCCTTCCAGTCTCCGGCGCCTGCCTCTTTTATTGGTAAATCATCGAGTGGTATGAGAGGCGATTACCGCCGGGCAAATCCTTGAAAGATTATCGACTGAAACTGCCGCTACCATTTAACAGTGTCTTCCTTTTGTTAGCAGCTGCACGGCAGGTCTTCTTTCTTCTAGATCTTCTTTGCTGTTTTGGAATCTGGATATAAGGAAGGAAGGTTCAGAGTGCCCCTAAATACTAAATTTAGGGGCGTTACAGTTAGGTGAAGGGCAGGGACAACTGGGTCCCTGCCCTGGGGTGGGTACACCCCCTATCCTGCCACTCTCTTGTGGGAGGGGGCAGTGGCCTAGTCCTGATTGGGCAGGCCTCCCCATCTTCAAGATGGCGAGAGCCCGGAGATGTGTTTCACCTCGCCTCCCCCACCTGAGGGGTGGGGTTGGCAGAGGCTGGCACACCCCCTTTCCTTCCTTGGGGTTTCCAGCCAGTCTTCCCGCCAGAGTGGGGGTTAGTACCGGTAGGGGCCAG
Source organism: Triturus cristatus (assembly GCF_964204655.1). Classification (NCBI taxonomy): domain Eukaryota; kingdom Metazoa; phylum Chordata; class Amphibia; order Caudata; family Salamandridae; genus Triturus; species Triturus cristatus. Next base: position 1,192,030,803 of record NC_140584.1, read on the forward strand.
TTGCTGAGTACAGCAAGTGGCCTGGAGAAGCTCACAAAGGCGGTATGCCTTTGAAGCTTCCCCTGCCCATCCTGGGGGTGGAGACCTAGCACCTCGCCCAGGATGTGCGTTGTTGCAGGCCCAGGAGAGCTGATGGCTCTCTACCCAGGGGTCCAGCAACATGTCTGCTGTGTGGCAGCTTAGGTATCTCTAAGATGCCCTCTGTTGTGCATTGCACATTAAATCCTGCACTGGCATCAGTGCCGGTTTAATGTGCTGAGTAGTTTGATACCACACTTCACAGTCTTCAGTGAAGCCATCATGGTGCTGTGGAGTTCGTGTTGATGAGCTCCCGGCACCATATACTCTTAAATGGCAGTACTGAACTTACAGTGCCCAGGAATGGACCTGGGTACTGTAGGGGCACAGGGCTCATGCTCCTGTACCCAACCACTGGCATAGGGCACCCAGCTAGAGGGGTGGCTGATGTATGCCAGGGCAGTGTATGTTGTGGGCATGGCACATAGGGATGTGTGCCATGTCGACTCTCTGTTTTGTTCTATACCCAGACACTCAGCCTGCAAGGGCAGTGCGTTTGTGTCTGGATACAGGGCCTCTAAGGGTGGCACAATAAGTGCTGCAGACCTTAGGGGCCTTCCCTGGTCACAAGGCCCTGGGTACCTAGTGTACCATTTACCAGGGGCTGACATGTGGCCAGGGTTTGCCAATTTGGGTTTTAGGTTTCAGCTCAGTTTTTAGGGAAGGAACATAGGCCCTGGGCACACTCAAAGTACATTCAGCAAAAAGTGGGGGCATACCATGCAAGAAAGATGGCACTCTCTCAAAAGTGTTCTTTGAGCTCCTTGGTTCTCGTGCTCTTGCTGCATCGCTCTTCTTTCAGTGGTTTTTCTTCAGTTTCCACTGGCCCTATCTGATGAAGATCCTTGTTTTTTCATCCACTATCACTAAGATTCATTTTGCTTCTGGTGGCTGGGATGACAAAGATGCCAATTCAAACTGCTCACCGATGCATACAAAACCCTCCACAACATCAGACTTTCCTACCTCAGTCACAGCTTCAACTTCCACCAACCCCCAAGGCAACTGCGCTCAGCCACACTCCCCCTCGCGCAAATACACCTCATCCGAAGGAGCAAATCAAGAGGACACTCCTTCTACTACATCACCACCGGATCCCGGAACAACCTTCCACACCACATCAGGACCTCCTCAATCTTTACTCGAGTTCTGCAAGAAACCGAAGACCTGGCCATTTAACTAAGACCCTCGTCGGCCTTCTCATCTACTCCAGTGCCTGGATACCTCTAGGGTGATACACGCGCTATACAGATCCTCATAACATAACAGAACAGGGTGATAGAGGCCTAGAGGCCCCGCCTGTTAAACAGTTCACTTCTGACAAAAGCGTTTAAGCCAACAAAGCACGTGTGAGCACGCTGCCATAAATAGGTGTCGACCACCCGATGCGCTAAAGGCAATGTCCGTGTGGCAGGCCACTGCCAATGATGAACTGCAGGTAGAGGCCCCACCATGGTCCATGAGCAGCGCCCGCCTCCAATAAAGGCAAAGGAACTGCAGGTTTAATGGAGCACAAGCTTCTCCTGCTCATGGTGGAGCTCCTGTCTAACAAACCTGATGAGCTCCTAGGCATGCTGGGACGTGTATGGCCCTACTGACAGTAGAAAGGTTGAATGAAAAAACCTAACTGGCTAAAAGTCCTTCTCATGACATGTGGCCAGCAGACAGCATGGCATGGCAACGTGTGTGAATATGCGCATATGAGAGGATGACTGTGTAAGTTTGTGTTCGAGTGTGATTGTGTGTGAGTGTGTAAATGAGTGTATGAGAGGGCATGAGAGCATTAGTGCATGAAAGTGTATGTGAGTGAGAGAGAGTGTGTGTGCGTTTCTGAGGGGGAGAGGATGTGGCATAACAACCAGAGTTACTGAATTTGAAACTGGGGAACAAGATTCGAGTCTCAGCGCTGCCTCAACGTCCTTTGATTCTGGGCAAATCACTTAGGGCCAGATGTACGACCTTATTTTGCATGCGCAAACGGGTTTGCGACCCGTTTGCGCATGCAAAATGTGAAAAGGCTATGTACAATTCCTAAATAGCGAGTCGCAATTTGTTTGCGACTCGCTATTTAGGAATTGCAAGTCGCTATTAGGAAGGGGCGTTCCCTTCCTAATAGTGATCGCAACCCCATTTCTGAATGTTTTGCAACCGCACTTGCAAATTACCACCCTCTTCAAGAGGGTGGTAATGTAGTCGCAATTTGGAAGGGGTCCCTGGGGGAACCCTTCCACTTTGTGACTGTCTCTGAAAATATTTTTTAAGGGCAGGCAGTGGTCCCAGGGACCACTACCTCCCTTTAAAAAATGAAACGAAAATGTTTCATTTTATTTTTTAAATGCATCCCGTTTTCCTTTAAGGAAAACGGGCTGCATTTTTAGAAAAAACTTCTTTATTTAAATGCAGTCCCAAACATAGTGGCCACCATCCCTTGGAGGCCCTGTCATTCCCAATGGGCTCGCAAACTGCGACAGGCTCATTAATATTTATGGGCCTTGTAATTTGCGACCCATTGGGAATGGCAAACACTGTCTGATACACTGTTGTACATTGGATTTAGCGCCTCGCAATTTGCGACTCGCAATTTGTTGCAAATAGCGAGGCGCTAAATCCAATGGTTGTACATCTGGCCCTTAATCTCCATGTGCCTAACAAAAATGTATGTGTCCTTGTGTCAGGGGTGTTAAACAGGCCCCCGCATCCCCCGCGGTGCGGGGGGCCCGAGCTGCAGGGGGCCCCCTCGGCACCGTACTTATGCCTGAGCGCTCCGGAATAAATCCGGAGCGGGGGCCCCTAGAGCTTTTGTTACGCCGCTGCCTTGTATAATGTAACTGGTGCTCACGTAAAGCGCTCCAATACCTTGAGGTCGAGTTAGCGCTATATAAAACTGCAAAGAAAAAACTTTTGTGAATGTGTGTGTCAGAGAAAGCATGTTTGTGCGTGTGGGGTGGGGGGGGGGGGGGGAGTGTGTGTGAGAGTGATAGACCTTCCAACTCACATGATGCCACCATATGTCACATGATATCAGCTCCCTTCACATGGTCACCCGGTGAAGAGTCCATATTACATGTGTGCACACAATTCAGACATGCCGATAGACCCGATTCAGGCGGGAGAGTCTCGATTTTTGAAGCTTTATTTAGGCTGTTCCACACAAAAGACTGCACGTGCTGATAACCACCTCACATGAAAATGTGGAAAGAGGGACATTATCTCAGAAATATTAACATCCTCCACAATCCTTTGAAATGCGTTGGGAGTTTTCTTTTAACAGCAAAGTCAAACAGAAAGAGAAGTCGAGTGTTGAGATGTCCTAAGCTGTGCCCTTGCAGGATGACGGATGGTGGGCTGATCCGTTCAGAGGCCAAAAAACAAAGTGTCTCTGCTCTGCATTTATACTAGAGGAACCGGAAATAACTGCGCAGCGAGGCAGAGACACACGCTCGAATTGTGTCTGTAAATAAATGTACAGAGCTTTATTGATAGATCTTGGCTAAATTCCTAGGTTGGGCTTGGATTATTAGAAATAGATATCCCTAGGTACCAGTGTTGTGTCTTATTTTGTTTCTCATTTTGTGCTCACCTTGGAATCGTTTTTATCTTTTATCTTGCATGTATGTTTCTTTTATATTGTATTGTCTTTCATGATGAAATTAATCGATAATAAAGACTATGAAACGGAAACGGATAGATCTTGTGCACTTTGGGACTGGACAACCTTGAGCAGTGTATTATGCTGTATAAAAAAAACTGTTAAGTGTAGGGAAACCGTTTTTCTTGGAACCTGCTTTCAAGTGCTAAGTACTGAGGCTGCTGGCCTTGATTCCACCTCTTACCTCTTTCTTCTTCCACCACCCAGCACTTCCTGTCTCTTTTTCTCATGAATACCAAGGCTGTCTAATCTGGATTCCACCTCAGACCTCTTTCTCCACCCTACCTTTCCTGTTTCTTTATCTCACTCTTACATATTCTTTCTCCCTTTGTCCCTATTTTTCTCTTCCCCCTTATTTCTTCTTTTCACGTCCTGCACTCTCTTGCTCTGGGTCAAAGTGTGTGAGTGCTGGTGCACACCACTAATCACTGGCAGAAATTAAGCACTGCATAGATAGATGCAGCCACTGACTCCCAAGAAAGTGCACTTAAGGCAAATTTGCTGAGTGTTCCAAAACTTCAAATTTTTCATAATCAGTTTTTTGATCAGTGTACAAAGAGTGTCTATGCATACTAATGGTGCTCTGGGGAGACTGTTACAGTCCAAGGAAAATATTAGCGTTGATTTCAGTAGACTTTTGGGGTAAATCATTTCTCTCGTTTTTTTAGCAGTATCTCAACTTTTTAGAAGCAGTCTTCTTCCACAGAACAGTTTCTCCACAGTCTCAGTAATTTTGTGAAATGTGAATCTTTTCTTTCAGACTGTGGGGGTGATGACTGCTATATCGAAGAAACAAAACCTTTTATGTCGGCTTCCAGTAAACCAAGATGTATAGTACTATCGCAAAATGGATTTCTCACTGTCTAATTCAGTTATGTAATTCACAAAATCACTTTTTACTACCAATTCATTTGTGGAAATATTAATATAAGATTTCCACAAGACTGCAGTTGTATGTAGGGGTGGGCGGAATTTGCGAAATTCACTTTCGCAAATTATCGCGAAAATGTTAAAAATCTCCGCAAACACGCGGAAATATCGCGAAGATGTGGAAGTTTTTTTCCCGCCCGTTCGCGGTATTTTCTGCTTGGTCGCGGCTCGCCAACTTACCCATGCGGTTGCTCGCGGCCATCTTGTTTTCACTTGTCTCGCGGTGCATGATCGCGAGAAGAAAGACGTCATCGCGCGACGCATGACGTTACTGCGGGCACGAACTGTCGCGAGACAGCGCAAATGGCTCCCAACAATCCAACATCTCGTAGAGAACGCGACCGGATCGGGAAAACTTGTCGGCGAACGCGGGGATTCAAGTAAGGCGATCGCACGCACGCGAGAATGTATTATTTTACAGCGCGAGCAAGAAACAAATTATCGCTAAGCTGCGGAATGCGGAAATGTTGACATTTTAGCGCTTTCCGCGGAACGCGAAAATGCCAAATTATCACAATTTCCGCGAACGGAACGGAATTTTGGCCCAGGCCTAGTTGTATGTTGCTGTACGAACATTGTCATTTTTAGGTCCCGCCCGAGCTAGCACATTCGCTGTTCTGGCGAGACTTTTAGTTACTGGGCTTCAAAAAGCCGACCTCAGCTTTTTGTGAGGCATAGAGCGTGCGGTTACGCGCACAAGCGCGCGCGCCTCGCTCCAACTCTCCGTCTTGCTTGCACTTCAACGCTCCTCCCTCTCCCCCACCACAGAGCGCGTCTCGCGGCCGCGCATCTTTTTGTTGCTTGCTTGTTTAATGAGTGGTGTTGGTGTTCCCCAAACAAGTATTTAGAACGGCGAGCTAGCCCTCTGCAATGGCCTTTCAATTGCTGCTTCTGGCTTTAAGAAACGTCGGGTGGGGCATGGCTGCTGAGTTTACATTCATCGACCCCCACCAGAATTGCTGGCACCAGCCCGGCGAGGCTGCCGTCTCTGTTTGTGAAAAGTTGCTGTGTTGCTCGCCTCTCTTCCATTTCCCTCGGTGGAGATTGAAGCATTTTCCCCCACCATCCTCCCCATTGTTTCCACATGGAAGTCACCATCTTCCCTCCATCACTGACAAAACTGAGCTTTTTGATTACCACTGCATGTTTATTCAGCACGAGCCGCTGATGTGTCATTGCCTTCTTTGAAGATTACGGGCTTTAAAGCTCCCTTCGCCCGCTCGCTTTATTAATGGTAGGTAAACTTTTCTTTTTTTAACTTTCAAGATAGGTCTGCGCGCCCTGGGAGAGGCAGGCTGCCTTTTTAACTCAGGATATGGATGGGGCTCAGCCTCGCAGGGCAGGCCGGGCTCCATCCATCAGACTGACCACATAAGCCCGTGTATTGCAGTTGGCAGCCTCGCACAGATTTCCGAGCCATGAGTCACAGCCATTAACGTTATAAGAGCCCTCGACCCCCCTCCCCTTCCTCAGCATTGCTTTCCTGCAGTTTAAACATCGATAAAAGGTGAAAAATAACAGTACTGAAATAAATTGTATTTTCCAATCAATGTGTTCCTTAACCAAACTCAGACATGACTCATGACTCCCTGAAAATGAATCCTATCTTCTCCACTCCCCCCCATCCCAAGCAAGTTTACCTATAGCTCCTCCCCCGCCTTTTCTCCGCATCTTGCCACTGACCTCTGGCTCTAGTTTCTGTGAATTCCCTTTCTGCTTTTTTTTAATGTCACCTTTTATTTTCCTCCTCCTGTTCAACTAGCTGGTCCGCTCTCCAAGTCTCAATTTTCCTAGTCTTCTACTAACTCCACGCTCTCTCCACCTCTCCGTTTCTCTGCCTCACACCACCCTTTCTCCCTCCATCTCTACGGCACAGCTCCCTCCGAATTGAGAACCACGTGTGTAATACGAGCCCCGAACTGTAGTGAGCTTTGCGAGCGCCTCAAACACCTCACGGGAATTTGGGAAGCGCGCCCCTCCTCCAGACGATTTATGTTTAAAAACAAGGCTAAATGCTGCTCCCCGCAGCCATTTTTCCCAATCATATTGACATCTAATGTATACTTAGAAATAGAATCTCTTCCAAAGTGGACCTAACTCTGTGCTTTAAGGGTCAGAAACACGGCCGGTTTTCATGACCAACATCAAATGCACTGTTCAGAAGATGGCGTGCCCGCTTGAACGACTGAGCAGACCAATATCTGCGGTCACATGGGAAATACTGGCTATATCCATTAGGAGAAGCCCAAGCCTCCTCCGAAGGGTGCTGACCACCGACTTGATCACCCACAGAGCTGCGACAATTGCACTACGTGTTCCTCGAGATTGGACACCACTGCAGAGCCACAAAGGGTCAGCAATGTATGTATCTTCCAGCATACTAATACATCATTTCTGTTTTCTTAGGGCCAAAGCTCTAGAGCACTTCTCGCAGTGGTCAAGCAGCCGCCATCTTGCTCCTCAAAAAGTTCCCTCCCACTTTTGTTGTAGTAGGCACCTGTATGCAGTAAATTCTAACATTTTCACTTTATTTACTGCTTTTAGAACTTCATACATAGTGATCTACTTTCTTATTGAGGTTCAGCTCCAAATATCTTACAGACATTCCCTTATGTTGTTCAGGTGATCTTAGTGAATTGACTTCATTTTTGTTTACCTCCCAGGTGTTAGGAGTGGCAGCTCTACTAAGAATAGTGCATGGTCTGACTCTGTCATCGACTCTATTCTATTTCTGCCATATGGACAAACAATCTCTAGTACAGGCCCAGGAATTCTTCAGTGTGACTTACGAACATGGCAAAAGAGGCTATCGCTAATGTACAACAGCCTTACTCTACCAGGCCCACGCCTTAGCTCTCCTGGGACAACTTTCGATCTGCCCCAAGTCCTTTTTAAACTGTCCAAATTTAGATTGTTAACTAGAGCCAGCTCCACCTGCCCTAAAGAACTGAAACATGCCATTGTTTTTATTATTCATCAAACAGCTCCTGTTCATGGCTCTTTGTGTATATTGACCTAATCTTAATTTCTCTGTACTTTTGTGCCATTCAGAAGAATGCACCTCCTGTGCTTCTCCATAAACCTTTCTATTGTGATTCAGCCAGTAATTATACAGACAACCTTAACAAAGGACCTATCAGGTTACATGCAAAAGCAGTGTACACCCCCAAGATGGCGCCCGTCATTACGAGAGTTAACGCTCCAGTGTCTACTCCACAGGCTGTTTTCCCGCCTCTACGGTGCATATAACCAGAGCTCCCTGACTCACACGCTATTATGTGGTGATCCTGGGAGAGAATAGGTCTCATGGCTGGAGGTGCTAACTAGACAAGTAAGACTTTCCTTTCACAGCTAATCTATCGCGGCGGTAACCTTTTTTCTTTTCTAGCTCCTTGGCTCGCCAATAATGAGATTTTACTCATCACCTTTAATTCTCTAATTTAGGGATCTAGAGACCCTCCGCCCCAGCGACACCATGAAGTATAATAATACTTTTTTTAAAGTAGGTGAAAACAGTGGAATCCTTTATGTTTTTATGTTTGTATGTCTGTGTGTCCACAGTTTTTTCACTTGAGCACTTTAAGAAAAACTCACTAATGCAAACTCTGTTACAGGAGATACCTGGCACCACGATATAACGTACACCGATTTGTTTCCCTGTCCACGAGATCCTGTGGACAGGTGTATATATCTAATCTATGTGTGTCATTATCTCTCTAAACAGATACATCATCCAGATGTGACTACGGATTATTTTTTCCACAAGGGAACCGTATGTATATAAGCATACCTAGTACGTTTGCTACAAATAAATACTTTCTATCTAATGCACGGAGTGATACACACAGGGCTGGTCCTTGTGTGGTCCTGAGGAAGTGGTTGGGGTAACCACGAAACATGTCGACGAAGTAAATAGGGACAGCCTCACATAATTGTCACTGTTCTCTGTTACTAGCCCCCTTTTAATATACATTTACCAGATAGGAGCAGAATAAAGTTAGGGCTCACTATCTAGGTAATTTTTAATTCACTTTTGTCACTCCACATTCACAGCACAACACATAGTACAAAAAAAAGTGCTCCTACGTAATCCGCAAGTTGCAGCACGCCCCAGACAGTAGATGCCTGGGAGGACCCCTATGATGAAGCATGTCACCCTGGGGCAACCCTAGGTGAGTGAGGGGACTCTAGAAAAACAAGTGTTTTTCCAGGAATACTTTGTCTAGGACTCTGCCACTTTCAGAGTACCTAACCAAAGGTAGGTTTTTACTGGGATCCCTGTGGATTCTATTGGTATACCAACTGGTTGTACCTGTAATGCCCATACACTCAGTATTTAGGGGCACCCATGAACCTTGATCTTCAGATTCGACGGACCATAGAAGACCACTGCCAGACCAGGAACTGAACCCCTACAGACAGAACTCAGCGAGATACCCCGACCTGTAATCAGTATGACAACTGGACCTGCAGTCCTTCCCAAAACCCTGCAAGGCCTCCAATAAGCCCCGGAGATCCTTCAGCCTTCACCAAATCACTAACAGCTTCCATTTGGGCTAGAGGCTCTAGACCCCGGCATCTGCCAGTACAACAACAGCAGCAGTTGAGGACCGACACTTGTATAGACACGACTTACCACTGCACAAGAACCCCAAGACTGCTGCGGTAGAGGACCGACACTTGTGTCAACGCTTCTCTGCCCTGCCAGAAGAAGGCACCACAGGTAGACGGCCTCCACTATTCACAGCTCCGCTCCTGAAAGCCTGTACCCTCCTGCAAGTGGCCCGGTTGGCCTCCTCCTTCCCCCCCCTGCACGGTCGTGGCCTCTCCGTGATGGTCCGCCGTCGGTGGAACTCCTCCATCCCGTGCGCATTACCATCCCCATGACTGAAATTGCTGGGTTGGTGGTGCCTCCCTTTTTGATTGACAGTGACTCGCTGATGACGACCGCAATGGTAACAGTGTTGGCGGTCTACTGAATCCCATTCATCTCCATTGCTCTCCGCTGACCGTGAGAGTAAATATCATTACTGGTATCGACTGCCGCGGCATAGACACTGAATCCTCCACCTCTTCGGGTGCACCCAGTCTCCTTTGACTAACATTGGGCTCAGCGACCTCTGCTCCCGGCCGCCTCAGTGGCGCTGGTGATGCAGTACCTTCCTTAAACTGAACCTTGCCCAGTGTTGGTCTAAACCCCCGAAGACTGGAACAGTAAGTTGTGTACTTACCTGCTAATGCATAACCCTGTTTTCCTTCCTTAGGATTGCATTGCATTCTATCTATTGCATACAACTCTCTTTTTCAAGTACCCAGTGTTACTGTTTCTGATGAACAATACAAAAGCATCCCCGGGACTGTAAAGAACGTCCACTGCCCTGCAAAATTATTCCGACTGCATTTTTACAAGTATCACTACTTTGAAAACTGTGACTTACCTGCAACGGAGTGTTTCTTGGTTCTAGAAATAAAATAACCAAATAATAACTTTTCATACAAAACAGTTGGCCTGGTGTGACGGGGCCGGGGACATGACTGGGGTGGACTCACCTGTTTGGCCACATTGGTCACAAGACCCCTCTATACCCCTTTATGTTCTTACACAGGCAGGCGAGGAACGAGAACAACCACAGGACTGGATTTACAGTCATCAGCCGGACTGGACTCAGAAAAAGGTACTGGGTGCCTTTAAGACGGAGATCCCAGGCGACGAGACTCCTCCCCTGGATGACGCGTCCTGTAGCGGGACTTCAAAGGAGAACAGGAACAGGAAGTTAGCGGACGGCGTTTCCCCGGAGTTGGAGAGTGAGCTGGAGTGGAGGAGAAGAGCAACGGCGAGCGGAGAGGAGTACGGAACATCGGAGGAGAGCGAGTTGGAGTGGAGGAAGAGGAGTCGAGAGGAGCGGACGGCGGAGCCGAGAGCGGAGACTGAAGAGCCTACGGGAGCCGAGAACGACAAGCCAGGAGGCCACCGGTTCTGCGAGGCGCCCTGCCACGTTCCCAGGGGAGGAGCGTGGCTGGAGCAGGTACGGGGGAAAGTCGCAGGCTGGGTGGGGAAGGGAAAGTCCTCTTAACGAAGTCACAGATAACCTCCAAAACCCACCATCACCCCCATTCCCTAATTCTCCCTCCCCCCTGAGCACTTAGACACCAACTAGACTCTCGCTGCACGGTGTCCCTCACTCCTGGACCCTTCACTTACTATCGCTGGTTAACACCGCCTAATACGTGTTTTCCCTTTTCCTTTTGGGCTATACCGGGGAAGAGAAAACCTGTCCAGACCAACGATCGGGAAGAAAGGGACGACGGGGATACCTGCAGTGACTCGACCTACCCTGATCACGTCAGAGCAGCCCCTGTTCGCTGGATGGGAAAGACTGTTATCACTTGGCAATAAACCTACTTCTAAACACTATATCCTCCTTGTGCCGCGTGTCTGTCACCCCGAACCCACTACACTGGTGTCAGAAGTGGGATTCCGCCATCTGGATGGACAAGATGGACGCCCTTATCCAACACCTCGTGCAAGGGCAGGAGAAATTGGAATGGGCTATCCAACGACAGATGACGTCAGCCCAAGCGGACAGGGAGGTGTTTCAGACCACTATCAATGCCCAGCTGGAACACCTGCAGAAATCAGGCACAGCCCCACCCCTCTCGATGCCCCTAGAACACCGCCCTCCGCACGCCCCGAACCCGTCAGGGATCGCACTACAGAAATTTCTTCCTGGGGATGACCCTGACGTGTATTTAATGAACTTTGAACGAGCCGCACGAACACTGGGATGGCCCGAAGAAAAGTGGCCCTTCTTTTTGGCTCCCCTACTAACAGGCGAAGCTCAGTTCGCATACCAGGTGGCTAACCCCACAGGTACCGTGCCTTACTATACGATAAAAGAGATCATCCTGGATCATCTAGGACTTGATGGAGAAGCCTATAGAGTGCGTTTCAGAAGAGAACATGGATTGCTTGGGGAGAATCCCAAGACGTTGTTCTTTCGGCTCAAGATGGCAGCCGACAAATGGTTGAAGCCCTTGATTAGCACCAAAGAGGAGGTAATGACGAAAATATACCTCGAGCAATTTATGGAAGCGTTGCCATATGACACCCAAAGGTGGCTGAGACAACATTCCGGACTAACACCTGAACAGGCCATAGACATGGCCACCAACTACTCGAGAGCCCAGCCAAGAGCAGCAGGATGGGACGTAGAGAAGGGACACAAGGGTGGGAATCTCGGAAAAGGGGAGAAGAAACCCAAGGGTATGCCCGAGCCTCCTAGACCCCGACCAATACGGGTAGAGGGTCCACCGGTCAGAGGACCACAGTGTTTTGACTGTGGGGAATGGGGGCACATTGCCAGACTCTGCCCAAGGAAGCGTACAGCGGAGGAGCCGATGGAGGTCGGATACTTGCCCAGGTCCATCTTATATTCAGCGGAGATGGGTAATTCTTTTTATGTAAGTTTAAAACTAAATGGTAGGGTGGTTAGAGCGTTGCTTGATTCAGGCTGTCGACAGTCCGTAGTACAAGAACACCTGGTCCTACCTCATCAGTATGTACCTGGGGCAGTCGTACACATCCGCTGCGTACATGGTGACGTGAGACCTTACCCTCTCGCCCAGGTAACCCTTCATACACGAGACAAAAAGCCGTGTACCGTGAAAGTTGGGGTGGTGGAGTCCTTGCCCGAAGAAATGCTACTGGGGGTGGATAATCCTGAGTTTCTTTCCTTGTTTCCGGGATCTAGTTCAGAGCCACCCTTGAGGACTGGGGTAATACGGACAGCCCTTATGTCTCCCGAACCCTGGGTCCTAGACCGCAGCTTTCGGTTTGCACAGGCCAACGACACCACACTATTTAATGCATGGGAAAGCGCCCACAGGTCCGACTCCCAGGGGACGAAGCAGTACCCTCGTTTCCTCATAAAAAGCGGGCTCTTGTACAGGGAGGGAGCAGAGGGAGCAAACCCCCAGCTACTGGTTCCAGTGTCCTTTAGGGAGCAGGTCCTCTTCTTCGCTCACGCGCATCTTACCGCCGGACATAGCGGGAAGGAAAAGACCACGGACAACATAACCCACTTCTTCTATTGGCCGGGAGTATATAAGGATGTCTACAAATATTGCACGCAATGTGAGACCTGTCAGAGGAAGAATACACAGCGTCCTCCTGCAGCCCCGTTACATCCATTACCTTCCATTGGCACACCGTTCGAAAGGGTAGGGATGGATCTGATCGGGCCCTTACCGAAGACAACAAGAGGGCATGTGTACGCGCTGGTGGTCGTGGACTATGCCACCCGCTTCGTGGAAGCCTTTCCGCTGCGGACCCCGACTACCAGCCTCATAGCAGAGAAGTTCGTCGAGCTGTTCTCCAGGGTTGGGTTCCCGAAAGAAATCCTTACAGACCAAGGCACCCCGTTTACATCCAAGCTCATGAAAGAGGTCTGCAAAACCCAGGACATACACCAGTTACGGACTTCCGTATATCATCCACAAACGGATGGCCTCGTGGAGAGGTATAATCAAAGCCTAAAGAACACCCTTAAGAAAATGCTTACAGCAGAGGGACGTGACTGGGACCGGTTGTTGCCTTTGGCTTTATACGTCCTACGAGCACAAAAGCAGAGTAGTTTGGGCTTCTCGGCCTTCGAGCTCCTATACGGACGACAACCAAGGTCCCTATTAGAGATCACCAAAAACGTATGGGAATCAGAGGGAGAAGACGAACAGAGGTCCCTGCTGGACTACACTCACCAGCTCAGGTCCAAGCTAGGAAAGCAAAGGACCCTCGCCTGTTCCAACCTAGAACAACAGCAAACCCGTCAAAAAAAGTACTATGATCGGGGAACTAAGCTGCGGAAGCTACAGAAAGGTTACTGGGCCCTACTGCTCCTACCGGGTATAGCCGATAAGAGAAAGCAAGAGTGGAGGGGTCCATATGAGATCGTGGATACCATTGGAGACACGACCTACAGACTGCGGCTGTCCCCTACCAAAACTCAAACGTATCATGTGAACTTATTGAAGAAATGGATTGGACCGCCACCGAAAACAGCCCATCTACTTATTCCCACAGGTGAGAGCCCGACTACCAAGATAGATGAGCTCGTCGTGAACGAAGGTCTAAACCCACAACAGAAGAAGGAACTCAGGGATGTGCTAATACCATACAGAGACATCTTTTTGGATCTCCCCGGTAGAACTACGCTGGTGGAGCATAGCATTGAGACCCATCCAGGCAAGAAAATAAGACAAAGACCCTACAGGATCCCGGCGGCCCGAAGGGAAGCCATACGTAACGAAGTACGCGACATGCTGGAGTTAGGTGTGATCCAGCCCTCACGGAGCGATTGGGCCTCGCCGATCGTAATGGTCCCGAAACCAGACGGGTCCAGACGTTTTTGTATGGATTTCCGCGCATTGAACGCTATCTCTACATTCGATGCATATCCGATACCACGAGTGGACAAGCTCATCGAGAAACTAGGCGACGCGGTATATATCACCACGCTAGACTTAACGAAGGGATACTGGCAGGTACCCCTTAGAAAAGAGGACAGGAAGAAAACTGCGTTCATCACGGAGGAGGGACTATTCGAATTCACGGTTCTTCCATTCGGGCTTCATGGGGCACCTGCCACCTTCCAGCGTTTGATGAACACCCTACTTCAGCCCTATGCCGCCTTCTGTTCCGCATATCTGGATGATATCGTCATTCACAGTACGCAATGGGAAGGCCACTTACAACATGTTCAAACGATCCTGGCGGCACTCCAGAAAGCCGGCCTCCACGTAAATGCAAAGAAGTCTCGAGCTGCTTTCCATCGGGTGAACTACCTGGGTTTTGTCTTAGGTGAGGGAACCATAACACCCCAAGCGGAGAAAATCAGAGTCATCGAAGGCACCCCTTTCCCACGCTCCCGAAGAGACCTGAGAGCTTTCCTAGGGTTTATAGGCTACTACAGACGGTTTATCCCGGGTTTTTCTGCTGTAGCCGCCCCCCTGACCAATCTACTAACAAAGACAGCCAAAACCCGAGACCTGACACACCCCTCTCCCGAAGCCGAACAGGCTTTCTTCGATCTGAAAAAAGCCATAACTTCACAACCGGTCCTAGCCTCCCCCGATTTCACCAAACCCTTCATTCTTGCCACAGATGCCTCAAATGTGGGGGTGGGGGCTGTGTTATCGCAGGAGGCGTTGGACGGGCTGGAACACCCTATACTGTTCGTCAGTAGGAAGCTCTTTCCTAGGGAGATGAAATACCCCACTGTGGAACGAGAGTGCTTAGCCATCAAATGGGCTGTTGATAAGTTGCAGTACTACCTGGAAGGTAGGCCCTTCATGTTATACACGGACCATGCCCCGTTACGATGGATGTATCAGAACAGAAGCCTCAATCCCCGCATACTGCGCTGGTTCCTGTCTCTGCAGCCCTATGCATTTACGGTGAAACACAAGAAGGGAAGGGACAATGGCAATGCAGATTACGTCTCCAGAGTCTTCCCTCTCCCCGAACGGGAGACGCAAGGGGGGGGGAGGTATGTGACGGGGCCGGGGACATGACTGGGGTGGTCTCACCTGTTTGGCCACATTGGTCACAAGACCCCTCTATACCCCTTTATGTTCTTACACAGGCAGGCGAGGAACGAGAACAACCACAGGACTGGATTTACAGTCATCAGCCGGACTGGACTCAGAAAAAGGTACTGGGTGCCTTTAAGACGGAGATCCCAGGCGACGAGACTCCTCCCCTGGATGACGCGTCCTGTAGCGGGACTTCAAAGGAGAACAGGAACAGGAAGTTAGCGGACGGCGTTTCCCCGGAGTTGGAGAGTGAGCTGGAGTGGAGGAGAAGAGCAACGGCGAGCGGAGAGGAGTACGGAACATCGGAGGAGAGCGAGTTGGAGTGGAGGAAGAGGAGTCGAGAGGAGCGGACGGCGGAGCCGAGAGCGGAGACTGAAGAGCCTACGGGAGCCGAGAACGACAAGCCAGGAGGCCACCGGTTCTGCGAGGCGCCCTGCCACGTTCCCAGGGGAGGAGCGTGGCTGGAGCAGGTACGGGGGAAAGTCGCAGGCTGGGTGGGGAAGGGAAAGTCCTCTTAACGAAGTCACAGATAACCTCCAAAACCCACCATCACCCCCATTCCCTAATTCTCCCTCCCCCCTGAGCACTTAGACACCAACTAGACTCTCGCTGCACGGTGTCCCTCACTCCTGGACCCTTCACTTACTATCGCTGGTTAACACCGCCTAATACGTGTTTTCCCTTTTCCTTTTGGGCTATACCGGGGAAGAGAAAACCTGTCCAGACCAACGAACGGGAAGAAAGGGACGACGGGGATACCTGCAGTGACTCGACCTACCCTGATCACGTCAGAGCAGCCCCTGTTCGCTGGATGGGAAAGACTGTTATCACTTGGCAATAAACCTACTTCTAAACACTATATCCTCCTTGTGCCGCGTGTCTGTCACCCCGAACCCACTACACCTGGATTCAGTCTTTGAGTGTGGAGTCATTTCTTGCCCGAGTGTGTACAAGAAATGCTTAGCACAGCCCTCTGATAAGCCTGACTGCTCGACCACGCTACCACAAAGAGAGCTTTTAGTGTTATCTACTTTAGCCTCGGGGGATCCACTGGGCTCTGTGCACACTATACCTTACTTTGGTATAGTATATACAGAGCCAGCTTCCTACAGTCATCCTCAAAAATGAGTGTGACCTTACCTGCAATCACTAGCTCAAATTAAGCCACAATGGAGCACCCCATGACATCTGGAAGCCTTGATTGGGTTTAGTTATTGAGCTCACAGCCGCGCCTTCTTGGGTCGGCTGCCAGGGGAGTCCATGCTGCCTCGAGCCAGGCCTGACTTTTTGGCCGAAAGCACTTTACATGTTGGGGTTCTAAGCCTCTGCTCTCAATGTTTGAAGCAAAACTGGAAGTCTCACCCTGCATCAAGCTGGAAGGCCAGGCCCTGCTGATGGCGTGTCCTCTGCCAGCCACGCTTGGCACTTCTGAATTACCGCTGCCTGCATGGCACCTGCCCGGGCTCCTTACCATGGGCTGGATTCCCTCAGTTTTCTTTGGTTGGCTGCCAGGGGAGTCCATGGTGCCTCGAGCCAGGCCTGACTTTATGGCCGAAAGCACTTTACATGTTGGGGTTCTAAGCCTCTGCTCTCAATGTTAGAAGCAAAACTGGAAGTCTCACCCTGCATCAAGCTGGAAGGCCAGGCCCTGCTGATGGCGTGTCCTCTGCCAGCCACGCTTGGCACTTCTGAATTACCCCTGCCTGCATGGCACCTGCCCGGGCTCCTTACCATGGGCTGGATTCCCTCAGTTTTCTTTGGTTACTTTAGCAGTTCGAAGCAAAAAGAATGATTCACGCCCTATCGTATCTTGCATCCTCCCTCCCTCTCACATAGTTTGAGATCCTAATCCTATTCACCAAAGCCCTCTAAAGCAGGATCGATCTAAATAAAAACTGAAACTTCTGGCTTCCTATGTCACGTGTGATCAGTTGGTGCCGTCCTAGACTTTTAGGGCCTCATTTATGAGAAGTGACGCATCGCTGCGTGAAAGCAGCGATGCCTCTCTTCTCAGTGCGCCCTCCTTGCGACATGATGGATGCATCATATTAACAGTATGACGCATCATGTCGCAAGGAGTTACAGATACGTCAGTATTTCTGACGTATCTGTAGGCGCAAAAGTGACGCATTGCTGGAGTGTGTCACAAAAGTGAAGTAACTCCAGCAATGTGTCCTTTCACATCCCATGTGAAATGTGCCTGCGTCAGTCCTACGCCTACTGTGAGGCAGGCGTAAGATATTGACGCATTTGCACCCTATAAGTGGCGCAGTGACATCTCGTAGATTTCACTGTGTCACTTCAACAAGGCTTACTTATGTGGGAACGCCCACCCTGCATACTTTGTAAATAGGGCGCAACAGAAGGCATGCTCTGCGCCGGCAATGCGTCACAAAAAGTGACGCAACGGAAGCGCCAAACTGTCGCACGGCCTCATAAATAAGGCCCTCTTAGGGGCAGATTGACAAGCCCCTTGTGCCACTTTTGCGTCACGTTTCCCATGTTAAAAATTACGCAAAAGTGGTGTAAAGGCCTTGTAAATAAGCCCCCAAGTTTCAGAATGCGAAAGAAAAAGCAACCGCTGAAAGAGCCCCTCGCCCCTGGACCTGGCACAGCCGGGAGTTCTTCACAGCAAGTCCGCCTCGAACAGACCCTGAGCCCAGGGCAGCGGCGAGAACCGGAGCTGCAGCTGCCAGTGCCGCGTGGTGGGGGTTCCCTCATACAATTGTTCCTCGTGCAGGGTTACTCATATCATATTACTCTCTCGCTCTCTATTTTGTGTTGCAGGGTGTCTGTCCGTCAAGATAATTCTATCCTTGTCAGGAAAGGGCCAAGTAGGTAGTTTTTACGCAGCACTGCGCGCAACAGTTTTGTCAGTTCTAAATATTCCTTCCTTGTTTCACAATTTGGCTCTGAGGAAAATGATTATTTTGGTGTTTGAAGACTCTAATGTTTCTGTGACAGATCAGTGACAAATCTTTGGTCAAGGGAATTCTGAAAACGGCTGTAAAGGACAGCTAGTGCCGCCAAAACGAGTGAACCCACTCCAAGCGGAGGCCTACAAGTCCCAGCATGCAAACGCTTCCTGCGCGCTTCACAACTATTTCATTTTGTGTCCGCGTTTAAGGTGTTGTCTGACTTTTCTGTAAAGTGTTTGATTAGTTCAATGTCAATCCTGGGATTAGAGCCAAATTCACTTGGGATGTTTGAACTGTTTAGTCCATCCTTAAAAAGTACAACTACAAGCCCCAGAATGCAACATGCTATGGGATGAAAGGCGAGAGCTTACGTGTAATGGTACTCAGGCCAACATGCTACTGGGAAGTTATGATTGTCTCCGATTACATATAAATATATCGATTTCTACTGTTTCGTCTAACAAAACCCATGCATTTTTTTTTAATTGAAGCCCATCGAACCACATAGACAAACCACATTCTCCTTTGCTCCTTCAGGGTGTGGTGGCCAGCTCGAGGGCGTCAGGTAGAATGACCACAGGTCCCACAATGCATTATTCTCAAAAGTCAGGCGTTGCAACTGAGCAGGTGACGTGAGTGCAGCTGAGCTTACAAGCGGAGCTCGCTTGAAGTCCACTGAAGCGCAGGTACACACCTACAGCGCCACCTGCATTGTGTAAGCTGGTGCATTGTGGTACTTGCAGTTGCTTTAAATCAGGGTTAACAGAAGTATCAGAATGATGCCTAACAGGAGAAAGGTAGCTCCTCGCGCCCTGTGTGGGGCCAGATAAGACCTCGCTCTCTTGCAGATATTTCCCGCTTCCTCGTGTTACTCTTCCAGACCAGATTTTCACTTTGCATTCTGGTATTTGTAGTTCTGTTTCTATTCCATTTCAAATTTAGGATTGCACTTACCAGATGTCAAAGAACAATCCTGGCCTGGGTGATCTACTCAGGCATGGATCACGGAAGCTGCCGAGCTCTTCGTTGGAGGGGGTGGGAGTGTTAGGAGAACTTTAGAACTATCGGACCTGTGGGGGGGCAGGGCAATAAAAGAATTCCCCGAGTTAAAAAATATAGAAGGAGAAAGGAAGGGATGGAGAGAAAAGAACGTGAGGTGGTTGTAGGTGAAGTGTTATTCCAGAACAGAGCAGCTGGTGTGTATTAACGACTAATTAAGGCCCGGGATTCGTTTCCAGGTCGAGAGAGAGGCCCGCACCACCCTAGCCTCTCCCAGGCGCTGAAGCATGCCTGCCGCCCCCTCGCCTCCCGCAGGCCTCCACTCCAGAAGCTGAGAGAGGCTCGCAGCTAGGTCGCCCCTCCCTGGACCCTGCAGCAGGTATGTGGTGAGCACGTCACTGCCCTTTGTGCAGCCGGGTCCTCGGGCGTGCAGAGCCCCGGGGTTCCCTGCACTCACGCAGGGCTGCCTGGCTACTTACTCCCGAAGCCCGGTTTCAAGGACTCCGCCTGTAAGTCAAGCCCGCCTACCTTCCATTTACGATTCTAGCGCCTTGACCCGAGCTGTCTTCGGTGATGTTTCTGTTTAGGCGCAGACAGAGCTCACGTGTTTCCCTGGTCCATGCGTGGGTCGATCACAAACTTCAGCATTTTTCTTTGCCTTCTGGTGTGTAGTCTTATTTCCATCATAAAACCAGACGACAAGTCCCATCATGCAATATAACCTGGACTGGTGGAGCTATTCACACGTGGACCTGAGAGGACTGCGATGGGCGCGTTACGGTGATAGGGGGAGGGTCGGTCAGTGGGTGTTGAGAACAGTCCTCATTATTTTAGTTTTAAAGACGTATTTTTAAATTCATCACTACAATGTGCTTCCACCTGTCTTGGGTAAATAGTTGCAACAGGAGAAAATCCTTGTCTCTGGGGTGTGCAGACACACAGCATCAGAGGTGCTGAGGATGTTTTGTTAGTGAGAGAAGCTCCTGCCTCTGAGGTGTGCAGACACACTGCATCAGGCTCTGGGGTTGAGGATGGTTTGTTAGTGAGAGAAGCTGTCTCTGAGGTGTGCAGACACGCTGCATCAGGCTCTGAGAAGGTTTTGTTAGTGAGAGAAGCTCCTGTCTCTGAGGTGTGCCGACACACTGCATCAGGCTCTGGTGCTGGGGATGGTTTGTTAGTGAGAGTAGCTCCTGCCTCTGAAGTGTTCAGACACACTGCATCAGGCTCTGGTGCTGGGGATGGTTTGTTAGTGAGAGAAGCTCCTGCCTCTGAGCTGTGCAGACACACTGCATCAGGCTCTGGGGATGGTTTGTTAGTGAGAGAAGCTCCAGTCTCTGAGGTGTACAGACACACTGCATCAGGCTCTGGTGCTGGGGATGGTTTATTAGTGAGAGAAGCTCCTGCCTCTGAGCTGCGCAGACACACTGCATCAGGCTCTGCTGCTGAGGATGGTTTATTAGTGAGAGAAGCTCCTGCCTCTGAGCTGTGCAGACACACTGCATCAGGCTCTGGGGTTGAGGATGGTTTGTTAGTGAGAGAAGCTGTCTCTGAGGTGTGCAGACACGCTGCATCAGGCTCTGGGGTTGAGGATGGTTTGTTAGTGAGAGAAGCTGTCTCTGAGGTGTGCAGACACGCTGCATCAGGCTCTGAGAAGGTTTTGTTAGTGAGAGAAGCTCCTGTCTCTGAGGTGTGCCGACACACTGCATCAGGCTCTGGAGCTGGGGATGGTTTGTTAGTGAGAGTAGCTCCTGCCTCTGAAGTGTTCAGACACACTGCATCAGGCTCTGGTGCTGGGGATGGTTTGTTAGTGAGAGAAGCTCCTGCCTCTGAGCTGTGCAGACACACTGCATCAGGCTCTGGGGATGGTTTGTTAGTGAGAGAAGCTCCAGTCTCTGAGGTGTACAGACACACTGCATCAGGCTCTGGTGCTGGGGATGGTTTATTAGTGAGAGAAGCTCCTGCCTCTGAGCTGCGCAGACACACTGCATCAGGCTCTGCTGCTGAGGATGGTTTATTAGTGAGAGAAGCTCCTGCCTCTGAGCTGTGCAGACACACTGCATCAGGCTCTGGGGTTGAGGATGGTTTGTTAGTGAGAGAAGCTCCTGCCTCTTAGGTGTGAAGACACACTGCATCAGGGTCTGGTGCTGGTTTGTTAGTGAGAGAAACTCCCGTCTCTGAGGTGCGCAGACACACTGCATCAAGCTCTGGTGCTGGGGATGGTTTATTAGTGAGAGAAGCTCCTGCCTCTGAGCTGTGCAGACACACTGCACCAGGCTCTGGTGCTGGGGATGGTTTATTAGTGAGAGAAGCTCCTGCCTCTGAGCTGTGCAGACACACTGCATCAGGCACTGGTGCTGAGGATGGTTTATTAGTGAGAGAAGCTCCTGCCTCTGAGGTGTGCAGACACACTGCATCAGGCTCTGCTGCTAGAGATGGTTTATTAGTGAGAGAAGCTCCTGCCTCTGAGCTGCGCAGACACACTGCATCAGGCTCTGGTGCTGATGATGGCTTATTAGTGAGAGAAGCTCCTGCCTCTGAGCTGTGCAGACACACTGCATCAGGCTCTGGTACTGGGGATGGTTTATTAGTGAGAGAAGCTCCTGCCTCTGAGCTGTGCAGACACACTGCATCAGGCTCTGGTGCTGGGGATGGTTTATTAGTGAGAGAAGCTCCTGCCTCTGAGCTGCGCAGACACACGGCATCAGGCTCTGGTGCTAGAGATGGTTTATTAGTGAGAGAAGCTCCTGCCTCTGAGCTGCGCAGACACACTGCATCAGGCTCTGGTGCTAGAGATGGTTTATTAGTGAGAGAAGCTCCTGTCTCTGAGCTGCGCAGACACACTGCATCCGGCTCTGCTGCTAGAGATGGTTTATTAGTGAGAGAAGCTCCTGTCTCTGAGCTGCGCAGACACACTGCATCAGGCTCTGCTGCTAGAGATGGTTTATTAGTGAGAGAAGCTCCTGCCTCTGAGCTGTGCAGACACACTTCATCAGGCTCTAGTGCTGGGGATGGTTTGTTAGTGAGAGAAGCTCCTGCCTCTGAGCTGTGCAGACACACTGCATCAGGCTCTGGTGCTGGGGATGGTTTATTAGTGAGAGAAGCTCCTGCCTCTGAGCTGTGCAGACACACTGCATCAGGCTCTGGTGCTGGGGATGGTTTATTTGTGAGAGAAGCTCCTGCCTCTGAGCTGCGCAGACACACGGCATCAGGCTCTGATGCTAGAGATGGTTTATTAGTGAGAGAAGCTCCTGCCTCTGAGCTGCGCAGACACACTGCATCAGGCTCTGGTGCTGAGGATGGTTTATTAGTGAGAGAAGCTCCTGCCTCTGAGCTGTGCAGACACACTGCATCAGGCTCTGGTGCTGGGGATGGTTTATTAGTGAGAGAAGCTCCTGCCTCTGAGCTGTGCAGACACACTGCATCAGGCTCTGGTGCTGAGGATGGTTTGTTAGTGAGAGAAGCTCCTTGCCTCAGTGGTGTGCAGACACACTGCATCAGGCTCTGGTGCTGGGGATGGTTTGTAAGTGAGAGAAGCTCCTGCCTCTGAGGTGTGAAGACACACTGCATCAGGGTCTGGTGCTGGTTTGTTAGTGAGAGAAGCTCCTTGCCTCAGTGGTGTGCAGACACACTGCATCAGGCTCTGGGGATGGTTTGTTAGTGAGAGAAGCTCCAGCCTCTGAGATGTGCAGACACACTGCATCAGGCTCTAGGGTGGTTTGTTAGTGAGAGAAGCTCCTGCCCCCCCCCCCCCCTCCCACCTGAAAGAAATTTCTGGAATCGACCGCCGCGCGCATATTCCAGGCATATCCAGCAAATAATGTTCAATACAATAAGAGTGTTTAGTAAACCGCAGGTTTGTGAGTGGGTGTGGTGAGATGACAGAGGCTGTGTGCCTGTTTTTCAGAGACGGTCAATCTGTGGATGGATTTTTGCTACTGCGATCCTCAGATTGTGCTCCACGTCCAGTCTTGAACGGTAGTTAGTCCTTAAAACCGCAAGTGCTGAAAACCCAATCTCACATAAATAGGACGAGCTGAAAGGCAAGAGAGTTTTGATAGCGGTTTCTCCCAAAGCTGAATATTCTGCAGACGTTTTCAGCCAAAACAGGGACTGCAAGGGAGACAGTGTTGTCAGATTTTTCGAGCACTCCCTAGGTCAGAGCTGGTACACGAGAAACCAATCTTCTCTAGAAATCATTAAAAAACGTTTTAGGCAGCATCATAATGGGATAATTGCCCACCAACCAGTTATGGATCCGAAGACAGTTGAAAGTCCACAGAGAGGGCATTGAACGAACATCTAATTGAGAATTCCTCGGCGGTACGATAAGTTGCTTGCCTGAAGCAGTGGGGGTTTAGGACACGTCGGGCTGGTGTTTAAAAAAAAAATAGCCCTAATAATAAATTAATGATGTTGTCTATTTTACTTCAGAGTAATGTTGTCTGACAGACTTTGTGATGGCATGGACATGTTAGGGATTTTGGGTGCCCTGGGCCAAACCTATTTTGGGGTCCCCTGTTCAGTACAGCTTTGAGTTTAAATGATTTACTTTCAGCTCTGCCATACCCTATTTAGCCAGGCTACTAACGGTGCACAGGCACTGTAGTCGAAATTCTAAAAGCGTTTACATCTAATATTCAGAGATAGTGATGTGTGTTTTCACTGTTGTAACAAAGCAGCAGCCCACTAATTTTACAGCGGATAATATCTGTGAAATCCTCCAATTTCTCGTATGGTTGTTGCATGAAACAAACACTTTCCTCTGCAAATAATAATAGACTCCCTCACATCAATCAAAGAGATGAAACAAAACGGTATTTGCAAGAATCTGTTGAGGAATTATTCCAGGCCATCAGGGCAAAAACAGAACTGTCTCTGTCAAGAGGGGCCCCTGGAAGGCTGGATTGCAGCGCATTTAGATGTCTCCTTTTGTAATTTAGGAAGAAAACCTTGATGGGGCAGGACATGCCCATACTTGTGTACAGGGGTGAGTGAGGTGAGCATATGAATTTGGGTGCGCATGTTGGTGCAGAGTGGGATGAATGAATGTATGGTTAGTGGTGGGCTTATTTGAGTGAGATTGCAGATTGAACAGTGAGGGGGACAGTTGAGTGAAGTGTCACGAGTTCAGGTTGAGTCGTGTGCTCGTGTGACTGCAGGGTGAGGTACAGGGTGAACAGCGCAAGTGCATTGTGAGTGCAGAGTGATAACTGTGAGTGGAGGGCAAGTGGGTGAATGGTGTGAGTGCACGGTGATCAGTGTGAGTGCAGGGTAAGCGGGTAAATGGTGTGAGTGCCTGGTGATCAGTGTGAGTGCATTGTGATCGCTGTGAGTGCAGAGTGATCACTGTGAGTGCAGGGTGAGCGGGTGAATGGTGTGAGTGCATGGTGATCAGTGTGAGTGGAGGGTAAGTGGGTGAATGGTGAGAGTGTATCGGATCAGTGTGAGTGCAGGGTGAGGGTGAAAGTGAAGGGCGAGAATGAAGATCGAGTTGCCTGAATGCAAGGTGCAATCCCAGACACTTTAAGTAACTCAGCAGGTTATTGACGGCAGCGTAGGGTTTCAAATGTGTTAAACTATTGCTATTATGGCAGTAACCAGGGATCAGGGTGAAGGAAAGAAATAATGTGCTGATCCCTCAACAAACTTCCAGTCTTATGATTAGGGTTTCCAGCTCATTATTTTGATGTCACAGGCGGTATAAAAATAAGCAGTCACCTAAAGCTGTATTTTCAGCACTTGTCTGTGCATACTTTGAACAGAAAATATAAATATAAATAACTTTTAATTATTTTCTAGAGCTGCTTGAATGATCCATGACTGTTAATAAAAGGGAACAAAGACAGAAAAGTCACATTACACATGAATACATACTTCTTTATTTATAACCATATTTAGTGTCAAGACAAGCAATTTCCAGGCTGTTTAAACAACACATGGCTGGCTGGCATTTTGCACGCCTGACTGTGTAATTTTAAAAGAAACTTTCAGGGACGTTTTAAGGATTTTGAGGGCCCTGGGCCAAATGTATTTTGGGGCCACTGTTCGAACCAGCTTTGATTTTATGATCCTGTCTCAGCTCTTTCATGCCTTCTTTGGTCAAATGCTAAATGTGTGTACATATGATATTCAGGGATAGTGATGTGTGTTTTCAGTATGTAACACAACAGCAGTCCACTAATATTACTGCAAATAATCTCGGTCACACCCTCCCATTTCTCATATGCAAGGTCCTGTATTGATCTAAAATAACTTTTTATATCGATGTTACATGACGCATAAACAACGTTTGGCTGCAAAATCTCTGTAATAGACTCTTACACCTTAAAAATGAATAATAGGAAAACGCTATTTACAACATTGTGTTTACAAAAATATTAAGTTCATGTGGAAAGACTCTGTAGAACAGAGCTGGCTCTTTCATCCCCCCACCCGCTTTAAGAGGCTGGGGCCCTGGGCCTGAGCCCACCTTGCCCATGCCTTAAAACGTCCCTGGAAACTTTGTGTCCTTTCTGGGAAGAGCTATCTCTCCCAGGAGGGGGTTAATTCATAGAGCTGAAATGCTTCAGCTGCAGTGGGAGGCAAGGGGTCTCCTCTGCTATGATATCGAACACAAGGAACAGGACTGTCTGTTTGTTACAATCGGTTTTAGCAGAGGAGACATCCTGCCTTCCACTGCAGCTGAAGAGTTTCAGCTCTATGAATTACAGCCCCCTCCCCCCGGAGAGTTAGACAAAAGCATGGGCACGTAGTGCCCCATCGATTTCCCCTCCCTCCCCCCTCCAACCATACCAGAGTTCTCCAGGAAGACTTGCGATGCAGGGAACGAAGGTAAGATTAGAGAGGAATGCGTGCCCCCCCCCCCCCCCCCTGAGATGGTGTTGCTACCCCCCAGGGGGGCGCGCCCCACAGATTGAAGATCTCTGACCTAGACGGTGTGACCTGGAGGAACCAAAAGGACGTCCAGATGGGCGGGGGCAGGTATAGGTACCTCACGCCAACCCTCAGATGCGCCGGAAGTGATGCAGAATCTGTGCCTGACTTTGACTCCCCGGGGGTCCCCACAGCTAGATGTGGGGATGTGCCTAATGTGGCACTAAGGCGGTCGCCCTTTTGAGCGGGCACACAGCGTGTGCCGCGGGCAGCCTCATTGTCCGTTCACACTCTGAGTACCAGCTTGCTTTCAAGTGTGAATCTCCTAACAGGATTTGCCTGGACAGAGTAAAGACTTAGTGGTCTTACATCTCTTGCTTCTAGTAACGTGCAGGGTTTTTCATACAGCTCAGTTGCACAAGGTCACACTGCGCACACCACATGTTAAAAAGTAATTTTCATTCACTTCCTACCCATATGGACTTGTGAGACTGAAGGGGTAGGAGCATAGGTAGTCTCAGCATGCAGTCTAATTTTGTGCAAACACCTTTGCAGAAACCCCTCCACCCCCAATCAATCCCGCAGCTTAATTCATGGTGCTGCACCTGAATGCCTGTTAGCTGTACCTGTGGCCATCTTGGTTCACTGCCCCTTGCCTGTCTAAGGGTGTACTTAACATAGTGCCCTATAGAAAATATTAAAGAAATATTTTAATTAAATGTATGTATTTTAAATATACCAACATTACAAACCTAGGAGGGAAAATGGACGTATTTAATATAGATTCAAAATAAGACAGCCAACTAGTGGCATAGGAAGGGGGGTGTGGTGGGTGCAGGCTGCCCCGGGTGTCATTACTGAGGGGGGTGACAAAATGGTAAAAATGTGTTTTTAAAATAAAATTAAAAAAATTGGCACTCACAACACTTTTTAAAACAAAAATATATATATATATTATTTAAAACGAGTTTAATAACTTTGTCTGACAATTCACCTCAACAAGTCAACATAATAGGTATTGAAACTTTTTAGTTCAGTCAACAAACGAAATAAAACGCGGCTGAACTCGACGCTGTGTAGTGGAGAGCGTATTAATAAGGAAGGGGAGGGGGTGTTTCTTTCCGCCGAAGTCTGTCTCTGCAGTTTGTACTCAAGCGAAAAGTAAACAACCGGTGACTCATCATCACTCAATCCGCGACCAATCCTATCCGCTGCCGTGCCAGACAGTCACCCCACGTCATTCTGTTGAGCTAGTTGTGCATAATTACTGAAGCTTATAAGTGCCGTTCTGGATTTATTTTGTTACATTTTTTAGTTCATTGATATCATCCTCTTCTCTGTGATATTAAGTTTGGTAAGTAGCATAAACATCATGCATGCCATTTGTTTGCATTTGTAGGTTAAGCCGGGGGTGACGAGAACTTTTCCGCACTGGGTACCACCTGACCTTGCTAGACCATCGCAGCCACCTGAGAAATTGTAAAGAAATGAAGAAACTTTTATTAAGCTGATCAACTGTAAATTTAAAATTGTATTCCAAGAAGTCATTTATTTCTTGTACTTTGATATTTCATTTATTTCATAAACAGAAAACAGAATTGTCAAACGTCCTTTACACTGCAAATAAACAAATAAAAATCATATTTGTAAAGCGCACCCCTTAAAATTTCAAGGCCCTGGTCACCGTCATGGAGATTAAGTGAACTATTTCCAAGAGTCACATGATGCTGAGCTGAGCTGAGCCGAAGTCGAACCGTAAGCCCTGCGCTCCTGAGTCAGCCTCTCTGGCCTCTGGGCCACACCGCTCCCTGTTGTTTCTAGGTCAGACCAGCTCTGGCGGAGTCAGAAGGGGGTGCATCTTGAGTCTGATACTTCCATAATTCTGTAGTTCAATGTTCTAGGTAAACCTAAATATCTAATGTTTAATAGAACCCCTACATTGTGCATATTAAGTTGCTAAACAATTTAACAATAACAAAAATATATCTAATGAAATGTTTCTTTGGATTATTTTTAGATCTCTATAAAATTTCAGCAACATTTAGATGCTGTGGAATTCTCAGGACCAAGCCAGGTATGTTACGTGTTTAAAGAAACATGTTCTGTACTATGGGTCTGCTTTTCTAAGTGTTGTGTTATGGAGGCCAAATATAACCTCTCGTTGATCAGCAATGAGCCTCTCAGTTGTAGATGTCATTCAAATATGCTGAGTTATGTGGACAAATGGTTTTAATTGCTCTACTGAAAAAAGTTACAAATCCTTTCTACTAATGTTTTACATATCACTATTACCAGTTACATTCCAAATCTTGCAATATTTTATTCGAGGTGCACAAATTAACCAGGAATCGGCTACCGTGATCCCTTACTTGCAGACCGCCAAAGGTTGTCTCCTACTATCTATTGGGAAGTATGACCCATCATTCTAAAAATAACACTCAAGATGACAAGAAGTAAATCAATAAAAGCAAATAATGCATGGGGAGATCAAATGATTTGACCACTGATGTAATAAACAACTAGGTGATCTGATGTGGATGTGCGAAAATCTCTTTATTTTTGATTCATTTATAATCGAACTTGCTTGCAGTTTTAACAATTTTCTTTTTCTGTAGCCAACATATTTCATCCTATTAGACCTTCTTCAGGGCTACAAAAAACATACACGTAAAAAACATTAAATATACCAATACATAATTTAAAAAAACTAATACAAAAATAACCAGACAAATTAATTAGTGATGATCATTATTATGACTATCCGTAATACATGAAACGAAGTGGCAAACGCTTCAAGCTGTTACCTTTCTATTTTGTGTGAATACGTATTAATTGAAAAAAAATATTGTGGTTAGTAACGCAAGCATTTGATTTTTTTTTTTGTTTATAGCTACCTCTAAGTTGAATCAATAAATAGATGTAAAGTTGTAGCAGTAAGATGGGAAATGTACATATACGAAGCACAAAGTTTGACGTAACTGTAAAAAATTTGTGAAGCTACCAAAGTAACTCTGTAAAGACTGCTCAAATTGTCTAGGAGTAAAAACAGAACCCGAAAAAATATTCTGGAACATATTTCCTGTGCTGGAATACTCTGCTAAAAGTGAGTTTTTGGAGAAGAGATGGTCAAGCAAAATGTAAATTTGGTAGTCTTTGTAAAGTTTCACATTTTTGACACCAGCTTCATTCCGCTTGTGGAGAAGCTTTGCTTGCCCCTAGATGCTGGTCAGATCTGGCATAACGCGGTTCCAGTTCATGGCTGTAATGAAGGACAGACCTTGTATGGTTCTTCTCTTTGCAGTTCATCCTCCCTGGGCTGGCTGTGCTTGAATCTCTCCAGTTGCAGCAGATGTGTCTGGGATATTGATGAACGGGTCGTGTCTATTGCTCAGTTGATAAAGGAGCAACCTTTGGATGGCTGTTCTTAGTTTGGTTCCTGGTTTTAAAAGCTTTGATTGTGCATGGACGTTCCATCTGGTGCCAGGCTGTGCTGTTTTGTTGATGCTGGTATTAAAAGATGACCCTGTTATGGGGGGTTTGGCATTCCTGCAGACAGGTTATCACTGTTGGAAGATGCGTTGAGTCTCTTCAAGTTGGTTGAGACTTTCAGGCAGCACCACATCTCCTCTGCATCCTCCTTGGTCTCAATATTTTTGTTGGCTTGCAGGAAGACTTGAGGTTCCTTCTAGGGTTTAAAGGTGATTGGGGAGACGATGGAACCTTGGGGTGCTCTGTAGGAGGCGTAAATTTGATGGTCAGTTACATAAGTGGGGGAGGTGGTAGTTTTTCAGGATGATGTCCTAAAAGCACATCAATGTGGTAAGAAGGTAGATTAGGGCTAGACGACTGACTATGTGGAATGCACAGGTCAGGTGCTGGAAGACCAGAAGTCATGGGTAGTCACTGTAGCTGCAGAGGAAATCCCATCCACCGATTGGATGGCTTCTGTGTCTGTGCTAAATCGTGGCTCGAATCCTGACTAAGTTAAGAATATGCTTATTTTTGCAGCTGGATGGCTAATACATTTTCAGTGATCTTGGTACAGAATGACAGATGAGTGATGGAACAGTAATTGGCAAGGTCATTTGAGTCAAGTTTGTTTGTTTTCTTCTTCATCATGGAGGCCCAATCGCACACTAGTGTGCTAGGGTGATTGCCTGGGCAGGGGGGCATTGTCTATTCTGAGCAGAGGCCTGAGGGCTTTACGTGAGTTTGCTTAATTGTTGAATGGAGGTGTTGATTAATTTATATGCATCGAATAGCGGCATTGGGGGAAATTATGACGGTTGTATCACAGATATGTTGCCTGATCTTACCTATTTTCTGTTCATCAATTCTGTTGCACTTATCTCTGGATTTAATGCTATTGCAGACTCCATCAATAGTGGAAGATGCTGTTTTTTTTTAGGTCGAGCCTGCGTGAGCGAGCTGCGCACACTCTCGCTTGCGAGAATATTGTTTTCAGTAAAGGACTTTGATGCCACCCGCTGCTTACCACAGGTTGACTCCGGTGCATCTCTTCTTTGCTGCTTCCTAATTGGTAAGTGCAGCCTATACGTCCCTTCCGTTTCTATGTGAGGAGCACAGACCAAGCACAGATGAATTCCACTTGATTAGTGCCTGTCAAGTGCGATGCAGATTCTATTTCTTCTACCCCCCGCCCATTACCATTCTGATGCTGTGCTTCACAGAAATATATATTGGATGGATATATATTTTGTTTTCAGATAGTTTGTTCAACACTTATTTTTAGGTCGAGCCTATTGGCAGTGCTCATGCACTGCTCGCTCTGCGAGACTGCTCTCTTAAAGTATGGAAGAGAAGCCAGCGCCCACTCTCCACCCATATTTTTCATTGACTTGTGTCATTATCTTTCGTAAATGCTGCCTTTGGATTCATTAATAGGCTTGTTGGTCCCTCCTTAGTACGGCCTTGTCTTCATTCGTAACTTCCCATGGCTACTAGCCCCTTTACTACAGTTGTTTCACCGGCCTGTTATTTAGTCTGTAAGCACTATTTACTTTATTGAGTTTCTCTTACTGCAGGCCGGACATGTGCTTCCTCAGCTGAAACTGCTTGTGTTTTTTGAAGCAGTACGGTCGTCCCGTAACATGGGTGCTTGCTTTCAATAACTGTAATCCGGCATTATCTCGTGTCTGTGCTGTAGTCCGATTTATAAAAACCTTTCCTTATGACACCAACCCAGGAAAAACTCTTACACCACTCGTTCATCGGTAGGGCCCATAACACCGAAACACGCACTCGCTCAGTTTTCTGGATCAGTGATAAGTAGATTGGCTGCAGGACATACGGGGTACCTTGTTAACTTTTTACCTAAATAATAACTATATACATTTGACTCTGGAGATGTTGGTTCTAAACATCAAGGAACTCCGTTATTTGGGTCTATGGACCAACTAGTAGGAATCAGTTGATGACGATTAAGTCCGGCTCAATCACAATTAAAAACTTTTGACAGTTATTGATCATAACATTAATTCTAATAACCACAGACTCAGTTTGAATTTAAGTGTAATTTTATCTAGATTTATTGAATAAATTGAATAAGTAAAGTTTTATTAGACAAATATTCTAGACATTATTTTCATAAGCATTTAAGTAATGATTGGGAATAAAAACGGAAAATACTCATTACCTTGGCCTTAGGGCGATGACGAGAATGATTCACCAGAACATGAATCGAAGATCACAGGATAGGTTCCCAAAGCTGGCTGACTGTTCCTCTAACCTCCTCGGACGTATTCCCTCCCAGGATAGAATCCCGCGACGGTCTCATTCCTTTTCCCCATCAAAGTGCAACGTCCAAAATTGTCAAAGTCTTTTCTGCATCAAGAAAAATCGTCTCAACAGAGTGTCGTGTTGAATAGATCGATGTAGAATAAGTACTCCGAACCCTTTCGTTGTAAGCACAAGCTCTTTTATATCCCTTCACTAACTTGCTGTACCCAAAATTGAAACTTTTTAGGGGCTACATTCATTCTGATTGGTCCATTGGAGGGGTGGTGATGGTCACCTCATTGTCCTCCTTGCCTGAACCGTTTCTGCAAATAATCCATTCATACACACTCTTGTGATTCATCAAGTCCACAAGTCCTTTTTAACTTTGTTAATATATTTGCAACATTTTCCAATAGTTATGAATTGGTTCATCTTCTGGAGTTCAAGTCTCCCATCCGTTCCCAGGCTTTCATGCAGAAATCTTTGGCACCACTCCTGTCTTAGGTCAGATTGTCCTTGACATCTCTCACTCCAGGCATAGGCCACTGAAACTTGCATTCTGCTCATGCGCTGGGGCCATCTTTATTCTGCGCACGAAATCACGTCTCTCGACAGCGGCCATTTTCCCAGCGAGGCCTAGCAGGCCCAAACGGAACTAATATGAAAACAACATAGCAGAAATTAGACATAGAAAATAAGCCCTTCTGTTTACCACCCACCATTCTAATGATCCGTGTTAGGCGTCACCTAGCGTAAGCGACATTTAAAGCCATTTTACTTACCATCTGCATTCTTTGCCACAATATATTTTACTACAAACGAAATCATGCAATTTACTTTCTACACGAATCACAAACCTATATTAATTTAATTTCACCTTTGTAAATAAATTAGATTTTTGCAAATGCCAGTTAGTTTCCCGCGTGTAGTGTTTAAAGGTGCATTTATTGATTCATTCATGCATTCAAACAGTTAGTATTTTTAAGTTTATATGGTCATTAATTCGAAGGGGTACACATTTTTTTTGTATTTTCCTCTGCTCCATCAGTAGCCAGTGAGCCGCAGTAGCGGCCTTGACACTGGAACCTTATCAGAAGGCCCGGGTTTTCTGGTTTGCATACTGTGCAGGTGGTATGGCGCAATTTCTTTCATATGCTTCTGTCTCCTAATTATCTCAGCAAATATGTTTTCGACAAGACTGTCGCTGGACCAATAAATACTTATTGAAAACATCCTAATCGCCATCCTGTGTACTTCCTGAGAATAAGTAAGCAAGCGTGATTGAACGAAAAGTACTGTACTGTTTTCTACGATCCAGGAGTGATCAAAGTTGTCCTGTTCATTGGTTGCCAGAAACTTCCTACCCCACTGTAAGATACAGGGGGTGGTAGTGGCACTGTAGAGCTAGCTGCTCTAACTGCTGACATATCCTGTGGAGGTGTCCGGAGTCGCACACCAAGCCCTCAGTTTGTCATCCAGAGCGTGCAGGTCCTGGGGATTCCTAGGAACTACACGACATGGTGCCACCAACGTTGCTTTGGTTCTTATATTCACAGTTAAAATCTGAGTGGTTCAGTCGTGCTTTCTCAGAAATCCCTACTCACATTTTTCAGAGACGTCTGAAGTGGGAAGGAAAATCTGCCTCAGCTGAGCAAATATGCCCTGTGTATTGGCTGAAGGTTTAACAAGCTTGTAAGGATAAAATTATCCCACATTGTGCAAAAGCCTTGCTCTTCAAATTATTCTTCTCCTTTAAAAATGACTGACCCTGCGAGTAGCAGTGGAGGGTCAGGGAAAGACGAATTTGCAAACGCTCTCAATATTACAGAAAACTGGAGTAACTATAAAATTGTTAGAACACGGCTTACCAGCAACAGGTGGCTGTTTTACCTTTGTGATTAAGGCACACAAGATGTTTGGATCAGAGGTATTCTATTCTTGGGTTCAATTCCCACCTGGTGATCCGGTGACTACATTTTTTCACACATACATTGTAGTAGTAGAACCACCGAAAAAATACATTCCATACGAAGACATTGAAGTCCTGTTAACTTACCAGCAGCACAGAAACTGGTTTAAAGGTGCCCTCCCACATCCAACATCGGTCATGAGACTCGGTCCACTCAGCATAGAAGGAGTGACCTGGCCGGTCTTAGCGACATACACTCCACATCCTGATATAGATACACTACCAGTGGATTAAGTCCATACAATATATAAAGACATAGTCAGACTATACAGACACATTGTCCAGTTTGTTATGCTAACATTAAAAGTCCAACCTGTGACATGCTCCAGTCGGTCCATGTCAGACCACTCCTACGATTAACCCACAAACAGTAAAATCAGTTATGGGGACAATCCCCTCAAAACGGGATCAAATCCCATTTTGGATAGCTCAAAAAATTGCACAGCCTCAAGCAGTATTTTCCCATACGGGTCGGCAGGAAAAACATAGAATGCTAACCATTTGCTTTCCAATGGGGATGGTTCCCTCGATTTGAGGATTGTACTACTTGGGGAACAATCTTTGCTGCCGTTTACAAAACATTTGCACACAAGTGTGAATACTACCAACTTGGTGATCCGGGTAGTCCCGTGTTTATCAGGATATACATACATCATTTTCAATGAAGGTGAGAGAGTCCCAATTGCATACAAATCACATTTATACACAAATGCTGAAATGCTATTTGCAGCAACAGAAAAAATACTGACTGGAGTACAGACTGCTGTAGTGAGAGAAAGTTCAATTGTTCACAAGGAACTC
The DNA here is from genome assembly GCF_964204655.1 of Triturus cristatus. NCBI lineage: Eukaryota > Metazoa > Chordata > Amphibia > Caudata > Salamandridae > Triturus > Triturus cristatus. The sequence goes on from NC_140584.1 coordinate 1,192,065,349, forward strand.
ATTTAAACGACAAATGTGAGGATAAAGCAAGGAGTGTTAGTTCCTTGCATACAAGTCAGAATTTGTAGTTAGAACAGCGTATTGTATCCTTCTAACACTGTTTTTGTATTGGTTCAAAAATGAACAAATTAACATCTATAGATATTAAAGTCTGCAAACAACAAAATGATTCTATCAAGCCCACTTCAGCCAAACATGGGCGTAATCTTTATTTTGCACAGAACAATTCTATGAAAAAAGAGCAAAACATTGACTGTGTATTCACACTGTATACAAGACAAGGAGTGATTGAGGTCAGTCAATCAATCGGGGGATTATAAGCGCTCTACTCACCTGTGAGGGTCTCAAGGCGCGGGGGTCGTGGGTATGCAGCTCCGTTCAGCCGAAGAGCTAGGTCTTGAGTGTCCTCCTGAAGGCGTTCAGGGAGGCGGTGAGTCTGAGGTGACTTGGGTGCCCCAGAATAGTGACCATAACCAACAGTGACGTATTTATACAGTGACTAATAAAAAAGGAGGGAGAGTCCTAGGACATTAGAAAAACTTTGAATAAAGTGGTTTGAACTTTACTCCATATGGGACCTCCGCCACCATCCAATAAGCAACTGTTTCCCCTTTTTTATTAGTCACTGTATAAATACCTTCGGCTGAAGTGAGCTTTATCGAATCCTTTTGTTGTTTGGAGGCAAGGAACTAACACTCCTTGCTTTGTCCTCACATTTGTCGTTTAAATGAGTTCCTTGTGAACAGTTGTTTGGCTGATTAGCTATACCCAGTTCACAGGGACATATGGGTTGCTCTTGTTTTTTGTTTCAGTAGTGAGAGACAGAGCACTTACAAAGGGGAAACGCATTATCGTTGTAACCCCGGTACCGACTTAAGTAGCGGTTACCAAAGCGAGCATTCCAAATGCAAAAGCACTGTATCCGTGATGGATACAATGGGCTAATTCCCTCACTGCAACAGACGTAGATTACAAATACGATCCTACATTGAAAACACAGGCGTTCCTGTAGTACGAACAAGAATACCCTCTCCCGAATTAAATCTTGCCTCTAGAAAAATATGAATACATCATTTATACTGATGGTTCTCCTCAGCCTGCCATTGGAAGTAAACAGTATAGCGCAGTATGTGCCATGGTGAAGGGATGTCTGGGGGACAGTAAGTTCCATTACAGCAATACGACTTCGCAATCTCTAGGAGATTGTACAGCACAGCTGGCAGAGCTGAAATCCTGATACTAGCACTACAATATACGGATCGGGAATTCCCCACACTGATAGTGTGCAATTCGTTTTACTGTGTGCAGTCTTATAATAAATATCTTCATTACTGGAGCCAGAATGCATTTAGAGATTCCAAGGGTTGTACAATTAAACATAAATTGTTATGGGAACAGGTGGCAAGCTGAAAGCATGCCTGCCACAGGCTCAAGTTATTCACACCTTGAGTCATCAGCGTGTTGGCATAGACGTTGAAGGTAATTCACTGGCTTAAGCTTATGAAGCCGTCAACGCGACAGTGCAAACTGCTGCCGTTGCTGCAATTACTTGGTCTAGCACAATAATAATAAAAGGGATCTTATCATGCGCAAACATAGCCCAATGGGCGTCAAGGCGCCTAATTCCAAATCCAGCTCATAACAAAGCCCCTGCAGCTCAACCTGTGTAAGCTCTAGAAAAGCACCACGTTTTTAGGGCCTTTTTAAACAGCGCTAGAGAGGGTAAGGTCTTCATCTCCATCGGCAAGATGTTCCAGAGTTGTGGAGCAACGACTGAAAAAGCCCTGGCTCCCCATCTGGTGAGCTTAAAACGAGGGACAACAAGTTGGAATAGTCCCGAAGAGCGCAAACACCTTGTGGGGTGGTAACGGGTAAGCAGGGAGCTGATAGCGCCTTTAGATCCATCCTCGAGTGCTCTATAGGTCAGACACAGAATTTTGAAATAAATTCTGTGCTGAATAGGAAGCCAATGGAGGTCTCTCCTCGCAGCAGTAGCAGAAGAGGCCCTGGAAAGATCCAGGACAAAACGTGCAGCAGCGTTCTGCACGATTTGCAGTCGATGTATGAGGCCCTTGTTGGATTCCATGTAGAGAGAGTTGCAATAGTCCAACCTGGAACCAACAAGGGCGACTGCAATCTGCTTGCGTGCTTGAAGAGACAGATAGCTGCGAATTCTGTTGAGCGTCCTGATCACGCCCCAGCAGGTCGAAACAGTCCGATTCACCTGTAAGGACATCGAGAGTGAAGTATCGAACACTACACCCAGATTTCTGGCAGATTGAGAGGGAGTGGGGCAGGTGCCAAGAGAGGAGGGCCACCACTCACTCGACCAGATATCTTGGTCCTTCCCAAAGATCAAGACCTCAGTCTTGTCGCCATTTAGCTTCAGGGAGTTGGTAACCATCCAATCTGCAACGTGTTGCATACAGGACCTGAAGCTAAAGGCAGATGTTAAGACAGAGGACTGAGTGAGGGAGACCATGATCTGGGTGTCATCGGCGTATGATACCACCTCCATCCCCTGCGATCTTACTAGCCTAGCAAGGGGGGCCACGTAGATGTTGAACAGGGTCGGACTTAATGCCAACCCCTGTGGCACCCCACATTGCAAAGACTTTGCTGGGGAGAGGTGGTTGCCGAGCATCACTCTCTGTTCCCTATCAAGGAGAAAGGAGTTGAGGAGACTCAGGGCCGGGCCAGTGACACCTGCCTCCCTAAGCCGAGATGTTAGAATGGCAGGAGACAGAGTGTCGAATGCGGCTGTGAGGTCCAATAGCACAAGAACAGTAGTTTGTCCAGCATCAACCTTGCGTCGGATGTTGTCGACTACAGAGGTGAGGGCAGATTCTGTGCTATGATGTTTTCGAAATCCATGCTGGGTAATGTCAAGATACTCCGAAGCTTCAAGAAAAGAGGATAAATGGCGATTCAGGTGTGCTTCTAGAATTTTAGCAGGTGCAGGGAGCAGAGAGATGGGTCTAAAATTTTTCAAAAGGCCGGGATCGAGTGAAGGCTTCTTAAGGAGCGGCTTCACAATGGCCTTCTTCCATATTGATGGAAAAGTACCTTGAACAATTGCCTTGTTCATCACCTCAAGTAGGGGAGGAAAGAGGCTGTTCCTACACTCTTTTAGCTTTTTGAGAGGCAATGGATCTAGTGGAGAGGAGGATTTCGTCTTGTCTAGAAGAAGATTCAATCCCTCCAGAGACATAGAAGGAAAAACAGAAAGGAGGCTGGAAGGGACTATATCCAGTGTCTCAAAAGAACTTATGCCTGGAGGGAGATTTTCAGCCACGGAGAGACGTTGTACTTCCAAGGAAGTATGAATATCAAGAATTTTTGTATGAAAAAAGTCTGCAATGTCGTCACAAAGACGTTGAGAGCTGACTACGGGATCTGGAAGTTGGATGGAGCACAGCGAGTCAGCAATTTTAAAAAGCTCCCTAGAGGAGGTGAGTGAACTGGTAAGGTTGGAGAAGTATTCCTGCTTCTCCATTATCACTTTCTGCTTATACTCCCGTAGAGCAGACTTGTGGGCCTCCCTATCCATGGGATCCCAGGATTTCCTCCATCTCCTCTCACTGCTTCTGCAACCCTGTCTTAATACTCTAAGAAGGTCCGAGAACCATGGCGCTGATGGTTTCCGCCGGGCTACATATCGCAGGGATGCAGGGGCAAGTTTTTCTACTGCATTAGTGATGGAATCCTGCAGATCTTGTGCTGCCTCATCCGCGTCTTTTAGGGAGAGAGCCTCTGGTGTAGGAACAAAAGGAGCAAAAGCCTCATTCGTAAGGTTTCTAAAATTTCTTCTAGAAACGAAAGGGGTAGTCCCTTTCTTAGTCGAATGAGAAGTAGAAAAGGCTAACTGCAGGGGAACCGCAAGATGATCTGTCCACACCAACGGTAAAGGTGTGCCGCTGGAGAGTCTTAGATCATTAGAGAAAACCCCATCAAGGATGTGACCTGCTATGTGAGTAGCATTGGTAACAAGCTGAATGAGATCACAAGCTCCGAGTGATTCAACCAATGATATAGTATCCTTAGAGTGAACCTCATCGAGATGGAAATTGAGGTCACCTAAAATGGTGAAGGAGGGCTTTCCGAAGTAAGGTTCAAGGATTCTCAATATGTCCGAGGCAAAATTAGCTCTGTGACCAGGCGGCCTGTAGGTCAGTATACCCGTAAAAGAGACTGAAGGGGCACATGTAATACAAAAGTATAGAGCTTCAAAGCGATCTTGGGGCGAGGAAAGTGGATTAACCGTGCATAGCAGGGAGGATTTAAAAAGAATGGCAATGCCTCCTCCTCTACGTTTAGGTCTATCATGCCTATGTAAGGAGTAGCCCTCAGGAATGGCTAGAAGAAGGTCATGACCCGAGGAGTCAGTGGCCCAGGTCTCTGTGATAAAAACCCAGTCTGGCTGCCTTTCGTCCACAAAATCGTGGAAGGCAAGATTATGTTTGATTAGCGAGCGCGCATTTAATAGAAACCCAGTGTTATGAAAAGCTGTGGACCTAGAGGAAGAAGAACAGAAGCTAGTAGAACAGGTGACAAGGGGATGGAAAAAGGAAGAGCAGGCCGTACAGCGGCGAGAATGTAATAACCCCAGCGGAGTAAAACAATGTAGAGAGGGGCATGTGGGAGGTCTGAGAGCCAAAAGCGCAGATGAAGAATAACGCATAAATGTCTTACCAGGGAGCGAAGGTACGTAAACCGGGTCCAGCCCGACCTGCAGCCCATCCTCAGCGCGGACACGGGCTGAACTCTGGCGTAACTCCGGCGGAAGACCGGCGACCCCGCTGTGCGATGACGCTGCGCGTCTGCATGACTGCAATATATGGAGGTCGAGCCTCCTAGATGAAGACTAGAGCGCGAAATGGATCGCTCCTCACGCAAGATGGCCGCCACCGTGACAAGGGCGAGGGACCCGCAAAAAATGCGGTGAGATAGTCCAATTAGAGTGCAAGTTGAGGTGACAGCAGTGCAGGTAAGCAAGGGCAATTATTAAAAACAGGGAATACTTTAAAAACGAAAACGAACCAAATATGCAAAACGGGGGTTTAAAAACAGCAGTAGCTGTACACTGGTCGAGCGCTGCACGCTAATGTGCTAAGCTGCACGCTAATGAGCTAAGCTGGTAGGCAAGGGTGATTATTAAGAGCAGGGAATACAATAAAAACGAAAACAAACCAAAGTACGCACAAGGATAGATGGAAACATACTGATAGCTGTCAACGCCTCGAGGAACATCTCTGCCGTGCCAAAGGGCTTTCCACTCAAGTACTCCTATAAATTAGATGCACAAAATACACCGTGTGCTCAAATTCCAGGACTGGAGGATAGAGTCATACCAAACATTGGTCGCAGATTAGGTTTAATTGTAGCTGCAAAGGAGGGACTGGGCTCAGCACACACAGGAGTCACTGCAACAATTTAATTGTTGAAGCAATGATATTGGTGGTCAGGTTTGTCTAAACAGATAAAAGGCTTATGTCCTAAAATGCGACATCTGTCAGCAGATGAAAGGATCAACCATTGCACGGCCAGTGCAAACATCACTACTTATTTCAGAGAGAACTCTTGCTTGTGTCTATTTGGACCCCTAAATTCAGATGGAGTCTTCAAGTACACCTTGCTGGCAGTGGATTCATGCTCTAGATTTCTATGGGTTTGGCCTCAGTGTTCGTCTGACACCCGAACTGTTATAAAGGATTTGCGAGTCTTCATAGGGACAAGCAATTGGCATGTTACATTCTGACCATGGCCCTGCGTTTAGCTCACGGGCTTACAAGGAAGCCATGGAAAGTATGGGCGTGACTTTGCGGTACTCCTCCCCCCTACCATCCCACTGGAAATTCAGTGGTGGAGAGGTAAAACCCGGACCTAAAGCAATCCTTAACAGCAAGGGTATTCGGTGTGGGAGGTAGTTGGGTCAATCACAATCATGCCAAGAAAATCCTTGGGAGGACGTACCCCTTATGAGATCCTGTTTGGGACAAGAATGTGGGTACCTGACCTCGATTGTGCCAGCACAGTGGTGAATGCGAAACCATTTGATTTGAACAATTGTTTGGCTGTTTTACAGGAACTCAAGAATTCCGGCCATTACAAAGCAACTTACAAGTAAAACGCACCGCCACTGGGGAAGTGAAACCGGTTCCGGAAATACCTGCCTGGGTCCCGAAGATTGGATACTTTGTCAGAGAAAAGATTGTGGACAAAAAGGAGTTTGGGCAATCTTACAGAGCACCTGTACCTATCCTGGCTGTCAAAAGAACAAGAACAGTACTACTTCCGCCTCATGCCGGCCGAACAGAAAAAAGATTTGTCTCCGATGATCTGATCAAACCACACTGTGGTCATTACTCAACAGAAGGTCGCGTGGGGTCCTGAGTAGCCGCAGATCTCCTCTCGCACCTATACAGGAAGTTCAGATAGAAAGACTAATATCGTTTCAAGTCTCCCCTGCTCAGAATGCAGGATTATCGAAAAATGGAGTATGAATTACACCTGAATTACATCCAAATGCACCTGAAACTCAAATTGCAATTCGGCCAAACAATGAAATCTACATCACATGCCTTCACAAGAAGCACCTGCCAGTTCTACGAATGCTTCGGAGCTACTAAAGATAGATTGACCTGCTTCTGGCTACTTCATCAACTTCAATGACTTTTCTTCAGATCCAAGAGAACCTGAGCAAACGTCACCCATTTCCCCAAAAAATTAAAATTCCGACAATTCCATCTCTAGCTGAAAAAGACTTACTTTGTGTACCTTTGCTGGCATCTTTGGTTTGCATTAGGGATCCTGTTCCTGTTAATTTGGATTGGTATAGAAACTGTCTTTTTCCTTCTACTGAATGAACATTATCTTCCACAACCCTCTGCAGTACAACCTGTGAACTTGGTCTTGAAACCTCATACGTCATCACATCGTGAACAGAGAGACCTGTCCCTAGTGAACATTACAGCAGTTCCAGTACTGGATGGTATAGTTTGGGATAGGGTTTCATATGATATATTTGGTCCTACTGAACAATTCAAAATATGTATTTAAAATGTCATTGAATTACTTCATTACCCCAAGTACACTCTCTGATGATTGGGACATTGTGACTGTAAATACTATGCTTTCAGATTTAAAACTATCTACTGCATTTTTTTACGGGGAATTGTATGAAGACACCTGATTTCGACAGTATGTACTAATACCAGCATTATGGTCATCACTTTTTGCACAAAGCAAGCGTTTCACGCACTGTAAACATTTACCATCAATGGGAACATTGCCCGACACCACCAAAATGTAGTTCTGCCACATTTGCACAGACATTTGCATATTTTTCAGGGTTCACTACATCAGACCCAACGTCATACTATTATAAGCTAGTACAGATGAATACAACTGCAAAGAAAATAATGCTGACAAATACCAAGCACATATATTCAGCACCATTTATCTCCCAACAGTCTATACAAGGTTTCGACTATTGTAGGGACACGATAAACACAAAATCCTTCTGGGGACAAAAGAATGGCAGGTTCACGGAACGGAGGCTTTATTTAGAGCTTGACTCAGACCATTACAAATTATCTTTCTGAACAGAACAGTGCAACAGACTACCTGTTAAGGTTTTGCAAAATAAAAGACCTGAAAATACCACGCATCCCATTGCCTACACCTATTGAAGGTATATTAAATGATACACTTATAAGTGAGGAGATGCTGGGTGCAATGATACAGAATGGTACATACCATTCCTCAGCCCCCAATTGGAAGGGATGGTTGGTTTGGCCTATCAACACAAATAGGTGTCAGCCAAGATTCAATAGTACCACCACAGGGTTTAGTATCCATAGGCCTGACCCACGCTATGTACACACAGACGACCCAGGGGTAGTGACTTCTTATAACATTGGGAAGTTGTGCCTAGAATGGCTAAAAAAGCTCAACACTTACAGGTGAAAAAACATTAGTCCCTTCTGTCTGAAAACATGGATCTTAAGGATTTCTTGCTAGGTCCCAAAAAACCGTTTTAAAACGCTTCTTATATACCATCTACAATGAACTGTGGAAAGTCTCCCAACGGGACGCTGCTGAGAGATTATGCGAGATTGATACCTAGAAAAATCTTTGGCTGCGGTGGACAATGTTATGACCACACTTTCTTCACGTATTTATTCACTGAGCAACATTGTGCTCTCAGCAATTGACATTATGGAACAAGATTTGACTATTTTACAACATGGGCAATCTCAATTGCGTCCATTTTTCTTTTTATCTGGACGCCGCAATCATTGCGTTCTGGCCACGTGCCATGGCGGTACATTAACGTCACAAGTTTGTTTTCGTTTTATAATCCGACCGACAGACAATTGACCATGGCACGCAGAGATGCAAAGTACACCATGCTGCTCATTGAAAACTTAGACGGCCGAGTGAGTCGACTTTCTCCTCTCCCCTGATGTTGCAGCGTTAGGACCTAAAGACAAATGTGAATCCCTGCACTACGAATGCGTTGGAGAGTCTTTTCATTGAGAGGCTGGAGAGACCACAGAGGCTTACCTCTACGGCTTCTCGTTGGTAGCCAGCCGTGGTGCGCATCTATTTGGCCGATGATGGCGTCGAAGGCTGCTCCGCGAGCTCAACGGGTGAAGTGCTCTACATTGCCTGCGGGGACCCCGGTCAAAACAAGGAATGCTACGGCTTTGGCGGGAACCAAGGCATCGAGCAAATTGAACTCCAAAAGTACCACCACTCCTGGTACTCGAAGGGGTTCACTGACATCGACCCCGCCATCTCCGGGGGCTGATTCCAACTCAGCTTTACTCGGAGGCTCACCCGGGAAGCAGACGGGGATGCGCAGTGCATCTGCACTAGTGCCGGCAATTTTTTCGCGGGTGCTTCGTAAGGGGTGCGCCGTTGAGCTGGTGCCTGCCCCTGTGGAAGAAGGTGGCGGGGGAAGCAGTGATCCAAATGCCGGCGTGGAAAGCGCAGCTGGTGACTCTGTAACTCTCCCCCCGACTCAGTCAATATCTGCTAATGGGTCCCAGGGTTTCTTGGGTTTGGATGAAGCAACGGCACTCTCGTCTGCCGGACTCGCTACGGAGAATCTGAGCAACTACCCACCAAAGCAATGCATTTTGGGAACTGTAGGCATCCTCGACGAATCTGCTCAGTTTCGAGAATAATTGCTTGATTCGGGCTCACTCCAGCAGGAGTCGAATCTCCCAATAGACATGGGGATAGTGAGCCACAATATTGAGCATAGAATTAATGAAAATCCGGGGATTCCCAATAATTTTGATATTCCTGATAAAGCTTCTAATTCTGATGATTTTTTTTCTCTATCTGTACATTCCTCGGTGGAAAGTCTAGCTAAAGAATGGTTGGAAGACTCTAATCCAGACGAGGAGGAAGGAGGCTCAGACAAGCTAGACTTTGCCACAACAGAGGAACGGGTGGCTTGCAACAGGAGAACTCTTGTGCTGAACCAACAACAGGGATCTGATGCTTCGCTATCTTGGGACTATCGGCACTCTACGAACATAGACATTAACTCTAAATTGGCCGAGACTATTCCTGGTGGGAATGCAGGTGGGAATGTGGGGTCCGGTGTAAGTTCGGGGGGCATTACGCTTGCTACTATTTATGATCTCATAATGGTACATAGAGCCGAAACCCAGGCAGAGAGTAATCGTGTTCAGAGCGCATGCAAGCGGCTACAGAATGCTATACGAAGGGTCTCCAAGTCGTGCGCCGAGATCGCAACACGGGTTGGAGAGACCGAAACCAGGATCTCAACTTTAGAAGATGATTTAGTTGCTCAAAAAGAAGCTACAGCTTCTTTGTTGTCTCAGAGAGAAGATATTCAATGGAAACCGACAGATTTAGAAAATAGGGCTAGACGCAACAATCTCCGCATTTTAGGGGTCCCGGAGGGGAGTGAGGGCCCCGATGTAAGGAAATTTGTGATCGAGCTCTTCAGTGAGGCTTTCCCAGGCTTGGACGAGTGGGATTGGCAAAAGGAGGTGTTGAGAGCACATCGCTTCCCTTTTAACCAAAGGAAAGGGAAGGGGCAGGTAGCTGCTACACCACGCGCTATTCTCATTTCACTTAACAATTTCTTAGCAAGAGAGGCATTATATGATTTGGCACGTCCTAAAAAAAAAAGCTTATGGGAAGAGCTGTGAATTTTTTGTAAGACTGGATTTTTGTCAGGTTACGGTTGTGACCCGTTGGAGAATGCGCCAGAAGATTCCACTCTTCCAGGCCAAGGGGGCGCAATTTTTTTTACAAAATCCAGCTAGATTAAAAGTAATCTTTAAAGGCCATACACAGTTCTTCTTCTCTGAGATCAAAGCCAACGAGTTTCTTCAAATTATGGGCTCTTAAGGGTATTTCTAGTGTGGGCTTCTGGGCAGGGGGTTCTAATTTGTGCTATAAAGCTATATATATATCTCTATACGCCATTGTTGGGCTTATTCTGAGCTAGACATGATTCTGTTTCTTCTTGTTTATTTTAAATTGAGGCCTACACTGGATCGTTGTGGGGGGGGGGGGGATCGTGAGAGATCGATTCTACATCAAAGGGGACTTTTGACCCCAAGCTCCATGGGGTTGGTGGAGGGGAAGATGGGGTGGGTGTGGGTGTGGGGGTTTCTGAGGGGACCTGGTCTCCTCGGCTGGGGATGCGGGTGGTGTGGGTGCTGGTAGAGGAGGGTGGTACGGGGGGGGAATTTATCCATGAACTTCTGTCTTTGATGATTATTATGACTTTCATATATTTTGATATTCAGCAATATGTACCGCTAATATTATCTTTGTGCTCTCTGTTGCATATCAGTGCTCCTATATATATCTATATTCAAACGGTTTCGGCTATCAGAAAATTCTGTTATTAAAATAAGGAAATTGATTTTGTGTACCCTCAATATTTCCAGGCTAAATAACACTAAAAAGCGGAAGGTTCTAGCCGGGCTGATGAAGTCTCAGAGTTGGGACTTGGTGTGTCTCCAAGAGACCCATATTCCATGGGCTCATAGAGGTTGGTTGGGTATGCTCGGGATGGAGCTATTGGGCTGCTCAAGGCAAACTACTAACACTAGGGGGGTCGCTATATTGGCGAAAAAAGGACTATTGGAATGTATAAGGAAAAGGGAGGATCCATGGGGAAGGTGGGTGATAGTCGAGGTGAGGTTGAAGGGGGAAAATCTCACAGTTTGTAGCCTTTATGGTTCTAACTTAGATGATGCTGAATTGTTCGATTTAATCAATAATGAACTAGCACTCTGGCCTCAACCTTTAGTATTATGTGGAGACTTAAACATTCACTTGGAGACTGGATTCAATGTCGATACTGGCCAGCCCTATGTGGGGAGAAAACCTAGGGTTTTTAAAAGCTTACAGATACTAATGCAGGATCAGGGATTATGTGATGCCTGGGCCAAATTAGGGCCTAACCAACCCGGGTTCACATTCTTTTCGGCACCTCACAGCAAGCTGGTACGTTTAGATTATTTTATGGTTTCTTACACTTTGTTGTCGAGGGCAGTTGTGAAAATGTTACCGAGAATTATCTCAGACCACAACCCTCTTATTTTGGAAATTTCGGGCACTGACTCTCCGGTTCTTATCAATAATTGGTCGTTTGATAGGAAACTTCTCCTGGATCAAGATTATTGTATTCATATGGAAGAGTGGATTACACTGTTTTTTTCTATTAACAAAGGGTCCGCTCTGGATTCCATAGTCTGGGATGCCTTTAAAGCTGGGGTTCGCGGCGAAACATTGAGTTTTGCGACGCAAAAAAGTAGAGATGAACTTGATAAGAGCTTGATCACTTTAGCGGAAGCAGAGAAAGAATTGACATATAAAATCAAATACATATTAGATCTAGCAGAATCCCAGACAAAATTAGCAGCTAAACGATCAATAGTCTATCAGTACTTTGAAGAGGAAGTGGCTTTAAAATTTGAGACTTACAAGAGTGAATGCTACGAATTTGGGGAGCAAACAGGCAAGATGCTAGCCAATAGACTACGCCAGAGGGAGTCTCGGAACAGAATCTTGGAGATTAAAGATATCCATGGAGAGCTACAGACCTCTCACTCGAAAATTAGACAGGCATTTAGGGAATTTTATCAAAGACTTTATACGAATGATAAAACCGTAGCAGCCGAAGGCTATTTAGCGGGGATCGAGGGGCCGGTGCTATTCCAAAGCAACAAGGATTATCTAGGGACTTCAATTACCTGGGAAGAAATGGAATTGGCGCTCCTATCTCTTTCCCGTGGAAAGGCAATGGGCCCAGATAAAATCCCCCTCGAATTTTATATAACATTTCGTAACGCTCTAAAAACGGAACTGCACTTCATAGTTCAGGGCACATTTGACGGTGTGCCACCAAGATCATGGTCTAGGACCACAATTGTAGTGTTCAAGAAAAAAGGTAAGGACGCCATGGAACTTTCATCTTATCGTCCCATTTCTCTAATAAATACTGACAGTAAGATCTTTTCTAACATTCTTGCCAATCGTTTGGGAAGGGTTATCGCCCCGTTGGTTTCTCTTAGGCAGCACGGTTTTACTGGGGTACGAAGTACTACTGACCATATAAGATGGGTTATAGCATTATTTGACTGGGCTCAAGTGACGAAATCTCCAATGGGACTGGCCTTATTAGACGCCGAAAAGGCCTTTGATAGGGTGTCGTGGGATTTCCTATGGGTTGTACTTGTATGGAAGGGCTTTCCGCTGACCTTTATCGAAGCGATACAGGCTCTATATAAGAACGCTATTGCCACTATCAGGACACTGGGAGGAGAGTCCGAGCAATTTGCGGTGAGTAGGGGGACCCGTCAGGGGTGCCCCTGCTCACCCCTTTTATTTGCCCTGTATTTGGAACCTTTGATTTCTAAATTTGAGTCTGACTCCTTGATATCCCCGGTAGCCTCTCCGATAGAGGCTCCCAGGGTTTTGGCATTTGCGGATGATTTAGCAATAATATCTTCTGACATTAAAACCGCCTTGAATAGAATCGAAATCATTACTAATGCATTTGGTGTGGTGTCAGGGTACAAACTTAATCTGGGCAAGACGCAAGTTCTCCACTCTGAGGTGGGCCTTCCTCAACAGGTTGAGACTGTTTCTGAGGCAGTGTATTTGGGTATTCGTATTTCATCTGATGTCAAGAAGACCCCAGAGGCTAACACAGACGCGATTATGGATTCCTCGAATAAGCTCCTTCAAAAGTTTAATAGACTACATTTGTCATTATATGGCCGATCGAATGTATTGGAAATGGTTATACTCCCCAAATTTCTGTATCTCTTTCGTTACGTTCCTCTGGTATTTACTAATGCCTTTTTCAGTAAGCCTGAAAGAATGTGTGCACGTTTTATGTGGGGATATAGGAGAACTAGGAGGGCAATCAAGTGGCTCAATTTACCTAGAGCACGCGGTGGCTGGGATGTACCGAATTTTAGGTTTTATTATTGGTCTTCTCTTTTGCAGTATTTTGGGGATTTAATAGTTGGGGAAGAAGAATTGCTTGATCTTGCTCATACCCCCCTCAATCTATAAGATGATTCTGGGTAATAATGCCCGAAACCTCTTAATAAGGATTTTTGAACCGAGTTACTATAAAAGGACTCGGTTCAAGGTTTTGGAGGCTGCTTTCTTGATTTGGAAAAAGGTCCGTATCATCTATAAGATCCCAAAAATAGTACCTTTTACCCCTTTTGATTCCATAGGGGTACTTCCCAGTAATTTTATAGACACGGTCTCCCGTAGGTGGGGGTTATTGGGGATTTGGATTATCGGGCATTTATACGAATCTGGACAATGATTGTCCTTTACACAGCTTCAGGTAAATTCCACTTGCCCAGGGGTGATTTTTTTAAATTTCTGCAGTTACATAGTTTTTTGGACCAAGCTCGATCGAAAGGGCTTATTCAGGAAGGGTGCAATGATTTCTTAAAATTGATTAAAGCTAAGGGTAAAATAGGCCAGATCTATAGATGTTTAATATCTGTTCAAATAGATGACTTAGATATTCAACAGACAAATTGGAATTGCAGAATTGGCTTCTCAGTAGACATAAAATCGATGTTGGAAATGGCTAATTCAGTGCTATTGGCGGGGAGTCTGAGAAGCCAATTCTATATGTCCGTCTTTAACTTATACTATACACCATCAAAAATTGCCAAATGGAAGACGGGAAGGGGGGACAAATGTCCTAGATGTAAGTTATATGCTGTTGATTCGGTACATATGTTTTTTGCTTGTCCCCAGTTGGCTGTTTTTCTATCTGAGGTTCAACACTTTCTCAACTCCTCTTTGGGTATAAAATGTAAATTGACTGCCGAAGTTATATTGTTTGGGGTTTCATCAACCAGTGGTATTGGTGAGGGGTGCCCTCCAGAATCTCGTTTTCTGTTCATTTGCATGTCTATTGTCAGATTATACATCACATCTAAATGGATTGACTCTGACCCCCTGACTTTTTGGGAATGGAGAACCAGGATTTTGGCTACATATCAGTTAGAAACCGCATTGTATAGGCTTAAACGACCTGGGAAAAAAAGATTTGGGCTATCAACTTGGGACTTTATCAAAAAATGGCTTTGACGTGTACGTTCCTGCCATAAATTTCCAAGTCCATCATTTCATTTGTATCTGGCTGTGATTTTGTATTTCCTTCTCTTTTCTCTTTTTGTATTGTGTTATTTGTTCATGGATAAACCATAAAAAAGAAAAAGAAAAATTAGATAAGTTACCTTTTACAGTAGCAGAGTTGCCTTTGATGGACTGGTTAATTCATGGCTATGTTATACTGCCAATAAAGACATTCCAGTTCCAATATTGCCTAGAACACCACCAGGTCAGCAGGTATGAAGCATTGTGTGAAGGGTACATACAGGAAATATGGGAGTTACCATACAAATATAGGTGTGGAAATAAGGACACTGCAGTTTTCTTCAGAGGTACAGACTGTGAAAAGGCTTTAAGTGGAACTTTAATATGCAAGGAGGTCTCGCTTCTTGGAACGTGCAATGCTTCGAAAGCAAACTTATCTTGCTACTTGAAAGGCTCCCCACCTGCAGTGATTCGTCCAGATTTTGATTTGCTCTTGAATGGGAGTTATTTATTGCTGAATGATCAAGGCTGTTGCGGGATGGTGCCAGGCATCGCATATCTAGTCACAGTAAACCTCGGGGTTATTTGTTGTAAGCAAGTATTGTTTCCCCCAGCTCTCTTAGTTAGGGAGGCATTCATTGAATGTTTCCAGTATAAGGTTTGATTCGCTGAGCAGACTGATAACCATGTTGTTTCAACAAAATGTGGCCTTAACTTCAGCCCAAGAGACTTTTGATCTCCAGGTTGCAAGGTCTTCAGCAGTGATACAGACCCTGGTCCGTACGAACTTCCCGATCCATTTCAGAGAAATGGATCATCATATCTTTAACATGTCTGATCTCAGTGGGATCATACACTTAGTTAAGCATCTTTAATCGGGTCTCTTAACCACCTTTCAGACCGTCTTCAGAGTAATTCCAGCTCTCATACACTCTGTATTTGGAAGCGATTTTGGAGGGCTTCCTTTGGTCCTGCTATGAGTGGCGGGCATCCTGTTTTAATACTATTGATTCGCCATGGACATCTCAATCCCTAAAGACATTGAGAGAACACTGCTGGAACAACGTTGTTGTGACCGTATGGTGTTCTACCTGGGTACGCCTCGGCTACCTGGGTACGCCTCGGCTTCGAGAGCTGAGTGGTCTAAAAGACAGGAACCAATGCTCAGTCTGGCTAGACTGCATCCTGCCTGTGTTCCACTGCCTCGTCTGCAGATTCAGATGCGTGTTGGACTTGTGTCTAACACTTCCATCCGTTGCGCCACCGGACATAGACGTGCTACTGGAGCCCTTGCAGGCCCACGTGTACAGTTGTCCACATGTGGATGACAGCATTCTTGGAGCCTCCACGGGATGCTTCAGCTCCTGTTGGAAGGGAAATCAGCTCTGCTACAGAGGTACTGGCATCGGTTCCGGGCGTGCAGGCATCTAATTCTTCCCCGGCGGCTGCTGTGGGAACCAGAAATGACCATCTTTGCTCACACAACATTATATTGGAAGTACTGGAGGGATTGCCACCTGCGGATGCAATGTTCAGCGAAGTTGAGACTTCAGCACAAGATTCATAAACAATCTGGCCTTTCCTGTGCTGGGAACTATTCGGCGTTTTTTAAACATTTTCCCAATTAAAGGTCGAACCTGACTTTGTTTAATTTTTTCTTCTCTGCTCTAAACTGAGCATAATGGCTTTCAAGATGTTCAGTGTAATAATAACCACATATACAAGATTAGAGGACCTATGAACACTTGTAGGAAAAAGGGATTTTTCGACTTTGAATTTAGGTTTCTTTAATGGACATTTTAACATATTGTTAAAGTGCTTTTAGTATTTTAATTGTAAAGGATGTTATGCTTTTTATGGCCTTAGCTTTATGGGTCTCATGTTCGTTAGGCTAGTCCGGACATGTATGCCCCTTTTAAATACATTGTCCCGTCTATACGACATTAACGGTTCTGAGGGGTGACCTTTTACCTAGCAGATAGCCCTGTCGCTTCGTGAACAGGCTCTTACTATATTATCAAAATAACCCTGTACCTGACGTACATAAAATTGTCCTCAGGCACTGCATAACTATTCTGTATAAGGGTCCCCATGTTTTCATCTTTGGCCAACAGCCCCGCTGTGCATGATCACATTTGTTCGGAAAAACATTTCAATTTCAATTTCAATAATACTTTATTTCGACCTGTTTCGGCCATAAAAGCAGCATTTAAAACACAGTACATTAAAATACACAGTAAAAAACATCAACACTAAAATTTGCAGCTAGCAACCCAAGTTTGTCTAGGCACTGTTTCAAATTATAAAACTCCTTTTGATCCAAAATGCATGGAGATACTTAGAAAGTGCAAACACAATATAACCTGCTGTGTTCGATTTTAAAGATTCTAAGTGCATCTGCATATTTGCGGAAGCCCAGGTTCCTACATACAGGTACAATCCAGTGCTTCCGGGCTCTGCTGTACATGGGACAGAAGAAAAGGATGTGACAATCATTCTCTACGTCCGTGCCGCATCCTGGGCATTTGGAAACTCCGGTGCTAGACCACTTGTTAGTGAAGCATGCAAGAGGGAGGCAGCCAAACCTCCATTGGATATATAACTTTCTGGCCAGTATAGGGTAAATTACATTCAAATAATCCTCAAAAGAGTATACAGTTTTTATCTCTAGGAATGAATTTACCATAGAACCATTACAAGAGTCATGCAACCATACACTAGTGCATCTAGATCTATATGACTGGGTGAGCAGTTTCCCTGAGATCTCACTGCAGGCAATCGCTGGCTGATGCCACATATCTGCAAGACCCATTGACATTAGTTCCTGTTTAACATAGGAGAGCCAGGGAATGTGCACAGCTTTGCTCAAATTTAATACTTCCTGCAGTTCAGTTCTATATTGTATGAGTTCAGGGGTTAGCCATAGTCTCCTCCAGAATCTAAGGGGTTTTATAGAAAGTTCCTCCTGGATTGGGAATAAGCCCAGATCGAGCCTTAGAGGAATAAGGGGAGTACTTTGTGGGAGCATTAGCAGCTGCCTCAAGAATCAATTCTCCGCTTTGGTTAATTCGGGACTCCCAACGTGCCCCCATAGTTCCCCACCATACAAGGCCGCTGCTCTTGCCCTGGATTTATAGATTTCAAGCCCTGGACTTATGGGCCTGTATGTTGAGGCATTATTCATTTTCAGTATTCCGCCCGCTATTTGAGTCAGTTTGAGCTGAGATTTTAAGAGATGGGGCACCCAGGAAAGGTTTTCGCTCAATGTGACACCTAGATATTGGAAGGTCTGCACTCTCTCAAGCAAGACTGTGTCCAAGATAGGAGGGGGTCTGGTGCGTCGTGGGGGATTAAAAATCATGAATTTGGTTTTGTCTACGTTGATCTGTAGACCATGATCAATACAAAATTCATGAAACCCAACCAGTATGCGCTGTATCCCCATGGGTGACTTAGATAGTAAAAGAGTGTCGTCGGCAAACATTATGGCCGCGATTTTCTTACCTGCCAGCCTGGGTGCGTCGTTGTTTAGTACTGCATCCAGGCAGGAAATCAACCCATTCACGTATAGGCAAAACAAGGTGGGGGCAAGGACACACCCTTGCCTAACTCCCTTGTTTACCGGGAACCTCGCAGACAAGACTCCTCCCCTCGCACACCTGACCTGTGCAAAGTTCTGTGTGTGCAATCTCACTAGTATATTCAACAGAGCAATGGGTACTCCCAAATCCCGGAGAACAGCCCACAGTTTCCCCCTTGGCACGGTGTCAAATGCTGAGCGGAGATCAACAAACACCATATAGAGGCTGCCACCCTCTATTGTGACTGTCTTCCAGTACAGCATAGCTAGGCGGAATAACTGATCTGTAGTAGATGTTTTACTCCTGAAGCCAGCCTGGTAGGGTGACAGAATTTCGTTCTCATTGATCCACTCTTGCAAACGATCTAGAATAAGTCGCGCAAATATTTTTTGGGGGACATCAATGAGACTGATGGGTCTGTAATTTACTGGGAGCAAAGGTGATCCCTTTTTGAAGATAGGTATAATTTCAGCTCCCAACCATGAGCCTGGAACTTTTGCGCCTCGCAGGATAGTATTAAATAGAGCGCACAGGTACGGTGCCCAAATCAGGGGCTGATCCTTAAACATGTCACCGGGAAGTTTATCTAAACCTGGCGCTTTGCCCCACATCAGTTTACCCAGGGCAATGGTGATATCCTCATGGGTAAAAACCAGGGTCTCCTCCTCATCGTCTCCAGGTATATAGGAATGTAAGTGCAGAACGTCTAGGTCGGTGGATCCTGCATAGAGAGACTTGAAGTGGGATTCCCAAACCCCAGGATCTAGATTTACTTCTATTGCATTGCGGGGTTCAGCAGTCCCATTATTCACAATTGCCCAGAATCTCCGCGATTCCTTACTAGTAAGTGCAGAGGCAAGATTGTGCCAGCGCTCCCAGTCCCAGGCAATTTTTGCCTGTTCCATTACTTCCTTGTAAGAGCGTCTTAGAGCACGAATAGTTGAGCTATCAGTACCATCCTTAATTGCATTTACCAATTTAGTTTTTGACTTCCTGCACGCAGCATTATACCAGGAGGAAGGGCGGGGCACCATAGGTTTGTTGGTAGTTACAGTTGGATTAAAAATATCGGCTAACGTGTCCACCAGATCCTGGTGAAGAGTAAGCAAGTTCACAGAGGGAACAGGATGCTCTTCTGCGATCAGGATGTCCCTTGCCATGGTGAGGAAAGGGAGGATAGTTGAATATAAACTGGAGAGTGCATCCCTCTTCTCTCGCAGTTTCACCCATTTGACTCGCCGCCTATTATTGGATAAAACAAGGCCAGGGTCAGTTGGCACTTCGGTTTGTCGCCTTGAAACAAGGGGGGATACCATCTTTAACACCAGAGCGTTGTGATCGCTGTCAGTCCTGGGCAGTACCTCCAGATCCACGATCTTTGGCCAGAGCCTGGTCTCGACCATGACCTAGTCTAGGCGAGATTCGTGATCTTTTTTATTGTACGTGCACCTAGAAGGAATGTCCGAAGGTTTCCTACCATTAACCGCCCTAAGTGAATTGTGGAGGGTAAGGGACATAATCTGTGTGGCTAGTGGAGACCAAGCCTTAGCAGGAGCAGAGTTGCAGGGAGGGATTCCCCAGAACTCATCCTCTTCCATCAGGGCCCCCTCGTCCATCCCTGATAAGGGCTCATAATGGCAGTTAAAATCGCCTGCAATTATATACTGAGTTTCCCGATTCAAAGAATCGAGAAAAGCTGAAAGTTCCCTGATGGTGTTGGATTCCCTTGCCAGTGCTGTAGGGCGGGAATAGACATTGATTAGTGCTAGTTTGAAGGAGGATGGCCATGACAGTAAGACACATAGTATGTCAGCTGAGTTGGTCTGAATTAATTTTGCTTTGCAGCCCAGGTGGATACCAACCCACGTGATCAGGCCACCGGACGGCCTCCCAATGCCTCCCCATCGCGCCAGAGTGTTAAAGGCCACAAACCCCAGTCTGTGGGCTCCCTCCCTGGCCCAAGACTCTTGAAATAAGATCACATCGAAGGTATCTACAAAAGTGCCCCATTCAGGGCACTTGAGTTTGGTGCTTATTCCCGCCACGTTCCAGGATGTTATAGTCATGTGCTGAACGTGGCTTATGGGTGAGGATAGGAGAACAGGCAAATGGGATGAACTCTCCGGTGGATTAGATTCAATGGGGTCCGCGGGGGCAATACTATCGTTGGCTGATTTTTCTGTGAGGTGTTGCTCACTGAGACTACAGCCAATACTCTCTAGGGTATGGCCAGAACTGATCCCTCCAGGGGGAGAAGGAACCTCCCTGTTACAGGGGAGCATATTGCCTTCGCGAGTTACCTCAATCTGGTTGGAAACCTGGGTTCCATCTATCGACCTAATCAGTCAGTCCACCTGATCTAACTGGTTGAACCTGTTGTAGAGGGGGATAGAAGGGCGGGGCAAGGTATGGGCTTCTCGCCTTGATTTCCCGACACGCCCCCATCGGGAATGGGGTACAAGGGTCCATTCAGTTTCTTGCCGTATCACAGATTCACTGGGGTAGAAAGAAGTAAGTGGGCAGGTTGCAATTTTGGTTTCAAGGTGGGAGGATCCCCTTCTGCAAATGTACTCCACTGTTCTGGGGTCCCTGAAGTTGACTATGACGCAGTCACCTTGTATAGTTTTGGGGGTGTGCCCTATCCAACCCACCCTTCTGACCATAATAATCTCACTACTAACGTGAGGGGGCAGAGGCCTGTGGGTACACAACCATTGCATCGTCTTATTCTTTAGGGAATTAAAATCTTCTGTGGTAGCTTCACTAATTTCAGGGACGCCTGTGAGAACGACCACAAGGGGGCATGATTCGGGAGGTAAGTCAATTGTCGAAGTGGGCCCAAATACCTCTCCCAGATCGTCCCTTCTTGACGATCTTCCACTATCACTACCTTTTGCCACAGGAACAGATGCTGGAATGATAGGAACAGGTAGTTGGGTGTTAGTGAACCTGTCTTCGAGTTGAAAGGGTGCTGTGTTGGCAATATGATCAGAAGCTGCCTGATCTGTTGCAGGGTGGTTAGACAGTAGCTGAGTATTTGGGTGGTTTAGAGGTGCAGCTGGTGATATTCCGTCCGTCCTGCTATTGTGGGTGCATTGGCAGGAGCATTGCAAATGTGTGGTATTGTGGGCGTTTCCAAATGCACCCTTGATATGAGTCTCAAGCTGTGCCAGGTGGGTTGTTATGCTATCTAACCTTTTAATAATAGGATCGAGTAGGGTGTGCAGCAATGAGTTAAGTTGCAACATTGTTGCAACCACTTCAGTTTGAAGCGGGATGTTGGAAGAGGCACTTGCATCAGCCGTGACAGTAGGGGCAGCTAGGTGCGGGGTACAAGACTCGGAATCTTCACTTAACATAATGGGAGCTTCAGTGGTTAGGTTATCCCGACGCTTTGAAGTTTTAGTACCCCCAGGATAGGTTCTTTTCCCACTAGAAGCTTTGGATTTGTTTTTCGGAGGCATTATCAGAGTTTTATCCTTCTTATTTCGCAGGGTAGGGCCTGAACACAGCGGTGGGGGGGATCTAGCTTTCGGTGATGTTAATAATTCATCACAGCTCGTAGTGTCACTTTGTGGTGTGTCATCTATGAATTGGGTCAGTGGGAGTATGGATGATTTGGCGCCTGGGCAGTTAGGAGTACCCTCGATGGCTCGGGGGGGTACAAACAGAGGCTAGAGGACCCAGAGAAGAACGTCTGGCCTGTGCAAGTTCTTGCGAAACTCTGCGTTCCATAAGAACTATGCCCTGATCTATCACTGAGTTAGCTCTGATAATGAAATTATCTAAGGTGCCAGTGAGGTTGTCATTGCGAGCAAGATTCCTGCCCACTTTGGTAGCCATTGCGCTAAAATCAGAATATAGGGAAGAAGAGCGTTAGAGCACCCACAACTATGTCATGCAATGCCTAACTCCCACAGTACCCGCTAAACTCTGTCAACATGCAAACAATGCAACAGTGTAAATATTGAGCCCAGTTAGAACCTACGCACAAGTCCGTGAATGAAAGGGAGGTAGCCCGGTCCGGTCTCTTGCGGGCTATAACGGGCCCGCCCTTGGCCCGGGCTTCGCCCGCGCTGCGATCCGCGCTGCGGAAATACGTAACCGGAAATAAATAATGAGGGGGGGGCGAGGCTTTAGGAAGAGGAGCAGGTGAGCAGAGTTAGCGGAGCGCAGTGCTCCAAGGTCCTCGTAGTCCTGTTGTTTTGGCGATCCAAGGCCCCCAAAAGCAGCGTAGCGTCCTGGGCACAGAGAGCGTTGAGGAAACCCAGCCTGAGGTGCACCAGCCAAGATCTTAAATGCAGAAGCCTACGAGCGGCTCCCGCGCAGCGGGGGCCGCGAGGCGTGGCGTGGGCGGGAAGACCAGCGGGAAGAGGAGCAGGTGAGCAGAGTTAGCGGAGCGCAGTGCTCCAAGGTCCTCGCAGTCCCGTTGTTTTGGCGATCCAAGGCCCCCAAAAGCAGCGTAGCGTCCTGGGCACAGAGAGCGTTGAGGAAACCCAGCCTGAAGTGCACCAGCCAAGATCTTAAATGCAGAAGCCTACGAGCGGCTCCCGCGCAGCGGGGGCCGCGAGGCGTGGCGTGGGCGGGAAGACCAGCGGGAAGAGGAGCAGGTGAGCAGAGTTAGCGGAGCGCAGTGCTCCAAGGTCCTCGTAGTCCCGTTGTTTTGGCGATCCAAGGCCCCCAAAAGCAGCGTAGCGTCCTGGGCACAGAGAGCGTTGAGGAAAACATTTGATTGTTTTAAAAACCTATTGATTCTAGAAGAAGCCGTGGAGTGACCACTCTAGTATACAAGACCCTTATCCCCCCTGCAAATGAGAGAATTCCTTCCACGCTGACAGGGGGTCCTGCATGCTGAATCTTCGATGCGCAGCGGTCTGATATCCCTTTCAGGGTGTCCTCCTCGGAACAGCGACCGGGTCCTTCATTCTCTACCATCAGGTGAGGGGTTTGGAGCTTCCCTAGGGGATTCTTAGCTACATACACATATACATGCTACACCTACATATCTAGGCTAGGTACATTTAGACAAATTACGTAGGGGGCACATTATAGGAGTATGCAAATGCTACTATTTTATCTAAACTGTATATGTTCATCTTCTTAGCACTATGGTCGAAATGTATGTTTTTACTATATTAGCACTTGCAATTTCTTTTATCTGCTTCTGTCTCCTAATTGACCCAGCCAATATGTTTTACACAAGACTGTTGCTGGACCAATAAATTCTTATTGAAAACGTCCTAATCGCCATCATGTGTACTTCCTGAGAATATGTAAGCACGAGTGACTGAGCAAAAAGTACTGTGCTGTTTTCCACGCTCCCTGAGGGATTGGGGTTGTCCTGTTCAGTGGTTGTCAGACATGTCCTACAATACTGTAAGATACAGGGGGGTGGTAGTGGCACTGTAGAGCTAGCTGACGTATCCTGTGGGGGTGTCCAAAGTCAGTTTGGACACCAAGCCCTCAGTTTAGGTCATCCAAAATGCGCAGGTCCTGGGGATTCCTAGGAACTACACAACGCTTTGTAATGCTTCATTATTTCATCCTTTTTAAACTTAGTAACACTGTCTGCACAATGCTTGCACCTCATCAGTACCACTTTGATACTCAAATATAGCAATCGGCATCAGAAAGGTGATCAATCCTGCTTTGCAAAGGGCCTTCTACTTCGCAGCTACAAGTGTCCTTGCATTCTTTGTAACTTTTGAACCGTTTGAGCTAGAATGTTTTTCTGGGTTGAAATCTGCAGATTATGCAGCAGATGATGGATTATGTGGCACATCTATAATTATGTAAAAATTGCAGTGGCTGCATAATTGCATTATTTCAGTGGCCCTGACCATGCCATGGCATACTATACAATGATAGGCCATATCATACTATACAATGACAGGCCACCCCACACCATACTATACAGTGAGGGCCCATACCATATACAATGATAGGCCATATCATACTATACAATGACAGGCCACCCCACACCATACTATACAATGACAGATCATACAATAACAGGCCATACCATACCATACAAAACCATATGATACAATGACAGAATGACTTTAGAATGACCGGCCATATGATACCATGCATTAGCATACCTTACTATAAAATGAGAGGCCAAGCCATACTATACAATGACAGGGCATGCCAATCAATGAGAGGCCACCCCACACCATGCTATACAAGACAAACCATACCATACAATGACAGGCCACACTATGCTATACACTTGTAGGTCATATGATACCCTACATTAGCATGCCATATAACATACCATACAATACAAGGGCATACCATACCTTACAATGACAGACCACACCATATAGTGCTATACCATACCGTACAATACAATGACCAGCCATACTATACTATACAATGACAAGCCATATGAAACCACACCATGCCATACTATACAATGACAGGCCATACCATACCATATACAATAACAGGTTATATCATACCAAACCATATTCTACAATGACTTGTTATACTATGTAATACCATACTATGCAATATCATATCATACCATACCATTCAATGACAGGTTATGCCATAACATACCATACAATGACCGGGCATATCATACCATGTCATAGAATGACAGATCATACCATAACATACTATACAGTGATAGGACATACCATTCCATTCCATACTGTACAAGATCTCTAAAAAAAAGACTTGCCAAAGCCCGTATAGATCTCTCCTAGGCGAGACCTGCTGGTTTTGCCAATGCTTGTTTTTTCTGTGATAAACTACTAAACTGTAGAGCATAGCGTTTTCTCCACCTATTTGTGTGGCTCGAGGATGTGCTGTGTGTGGGGCCTGGCTTTCTTCATGGCTAGTGATAAAGAATCCTGAGGGGGGGGGGGGGGGGGTCGTTCTCTGCTGTTAATCCCAGAGGTGGGACCCTTTGGGGAGGCTTCCGGCTGTTGGAATATTACACCACATTTTATGAAAACGTTGCGGATCGTGCAGAACTGTAGAGAGCTTTGTTGAGCAAAGCGGTGATTTTGTGTGGTCTGCTGAACATCAAAAAGCAATTTGAGAAGGCAGAAGAAGCTGTTGCCGATGCGGACATATTGGCCTCTATTGATGTTACCCGCAAACGAGTGTCGCCGCGGGTGCGGGTGCTGCGGGGATCGGCGCAGAGTCGGCCAGAGTCCAGAACGGCTGAAAATGAACTGTAGACTTTGCCTCTGGCTCTTTGACAAACTCACTGAGAAATGATTCCATCACAGGGAGGGAGGCGCTGGCTGCTGCGTGGGCCATTGAGCGCTGCAAAACACGCGTGGGAGCAACTATGATTGTGTTTACAATTCATAAGCCCACAGTTGTGTAGTTAACCCCCCCCCCCCCGCTTTCTCAGCTCCAGCGGGGGTGGTGCTCACACTGTCGGCACCTCTGCAGACAGAAGCTCTTCAAACGCAGTGTAAAGGACATTGAAACCGAGGTCCAGGATGGAAATCCAATCCGAGAAAAAGAAGCCCAAAATGAGAACTGATGAGGGAAAGAGAGGACAAGAGTTTGCAGAGGCTTAGTTTTCATAGGTGCAGCAGGTGCAGTGCCACCCAGGCACAGAAGCCTGGCGCAGGCCCACTGAACTCAGATCGTTGCTGTGTTTAAACAGTTAAATGCCATCTGGGGCATTGGTTTCCTTGCAGTAAGGCCCACAATGCACTGGCTATGCTACTCACACTGTGAAGGAGAGGGCTGGCAGGAAGAGTGAAATGAAAGGCAATAAAAAGAAGAAAGAAACCGACCAGGACGAAGGCCAATATGCACGAAAGACGCACACAAGGATGAAAGGACTAATGGTAGCTGAAAACAATATTTGCATGGGTGAGTGAAAGAATGGCTCAAGTTATGAACGGCTGGATCAATGAGTGGATGGACAAATGGAAGTCTAGATGGATGGGTGGATTGATAAATGGAGGGTGAAATGAGGGTTTGGTGAAAAAGAATGGCTGTATGCATGGGAGGATGGGTGAGTGACAAGCAGTGGGAGTAAAAGAACAGAACAATTGATGGAAGAGTGTAATGATGAAAGAATGGATAGACCAAATGGTAAATGAAGGATGGAATGGTAAAAGGATGGATGAATGGAAACATGAAAAGATGGATAGAAATCTTAAAGGATGGGGAGATAGCTGGATGGAAGGTGGGAAGAAGGGAGCTCATCTAGGCTAGGCTGGGCATGGCTTATTTGCTTCACTCGCCTGATTGCATTCAAGGTAAGGATCAAAGTGGGGGTATTTTAATTTTCAGGCTACTCCCTTGTAGGCCCATGCTCTGAATATTAAAGACCTGAGCCACAAGTAATGGGATAACACGTCTGGCTAGGTTAGCTGCTAAATTACAAAATTACAAGTATAGGATTACATGCATTCCAGGTTGAAATAATAAGCAAGCTGACCGTGTCGCCTGCTTACCTTTGCCATCCCCCTTGCTTCCCTTTGCCGTCCCCCTTGCCTGCCTTTGCCGTCCCCCTTGCTTGCCTTTGCCGTCCCCCTTGCTTGCCTTTGCCGTCCCCCTTGCTTGCCTTTGCCGTCCCCCTTGCTTGCCTTTGCCGTCCCCCTTGCTTGCCTTTGCCGTCCCCCTTGCTTGCCTTTGCCGTCCCCCTTGCTTGCCTTTGCCGTCCCCCTTGCTTGCCTTTGCCGTCCCCCTTGCTTGCCTTTGCCGTCCCCCTTGCTTGCCTTTGCCGTCCCCCTTGCTTGCCTTTGCCGTCCCCCTTGCTTGCCTTTGCCGTCCCCCTTGCTTGCCTTTGCCGTCCCCCTTGCTTGCCTTTGCCGTCCCCCTTGCTTGCCTTTGCCGTCCCCCTTGCTTGCCTTTGGCCCCTCCCCTATCTTGCCTTTGCCCCCTCCCCTATCTTGCCTTTGCCCCCCTCCCCTATCTTGCCTTTGCCCCCCTCCCCTATCTTGCCTTTGCCCCCCTCCCCTATCTTGCCTTTGCCCCCTCCCCTATCTTGCCTTTGCCCCCTCCCCTATCTTGCCTTTGCCCCCTCCCCTATCTTGCCTTTTCCCCCTCCCCTATCTTGCCTTTGCCCCTCCCCTATCTTGCCTTTGCCCCCCCTCCCCTATCTTGCCTTTGCCCCCCTCCCCTATCTTGCCTTTGCCCCCCTCCCCTATCTTGCCTTTGCCCCCCTCCCCTATCTTGCCTTTGCCCCCCTCCCCTATCTTGCCTTTGCCCCCCTCCCCTATCTTGCCTTTGGCCCACTCCCCTATCTTGCCTTTGCCCCCCTCCCCTATCTTGCCTTTGCCCCCTCTCCTATCTTGCCTTTGCCCCCTCTCCTATCTTGCCTTTGCCCCCTCTCCTATCTTGCCTTTGCCCCCTCTCCTATCTTGCCTTTGCCCCCTCTCCTATCTTGCCTTTGCCCCCTCTCCTATCTTGCCTTTGCCCCCTCTCCTATCTTGCCTTTGCCCCCTCTCCTATCTTGCCTTTGCCCCCTCTCCTATCTTGCCTTTGCCCCCTCTCCTATCTTGCCTTTGCCCCCTCCCATGCTTGTTTTTGCCCTCTCCCATGCTTGTTTTTGCCCTCTCCCATGCTTGTTTTTGCCCTCTCCCATGCTTGTTTTTGCCCTCTCCCATGCTTGTTTTTGCCCTCTCCCATGCTTGTTTTTGCCCTCTCCCATGCTTGTTTTTGCCCTCTCCCATTGCTTGTCTTTGCCGTCCCCATTGCTTGTCTTTGCCGTCCCCATTGCTTGTCTTTGCCGTCCCCATTGCTTGTCTTTGCCGTCCCCATTGCTTGTCTTTGCCGTCCCCATTGCTTGTCTTTGCCCTCTCCCATTGCTTGTCTTTGCCGTCCCCATTGATTGTCTTTGCCGTCCCCATTGATTGCCTTTGCCGTCCCCCTTGCTTGCCTTTGCCCCCTCCCCTATCTTGCCTTTGCCCCCCTCCCCTATCTTGCCTTTGCCCCCCTCCCCTATCTTGCCTTTGCCCCCCTCCCCTATCTTGCCTTTGCCCCCCTCCCCTATCTTGCCTTTGCCCCCTCTCCTATCTTGCCTTTGCCCCCTCTCCTATCTTGCCTTTGCCCCCTCTCCTATCTTGCCTTTGCCCCCTCTCCTATCTTGCCTTTGCCCCTCCCCCTATCTTGCCTTTGCCCTCTCCCTTGCTTGTCTTTGCCGTCCCCATTGCTTGCCTTTGCCGTCCCCATTGCTTGCCTTTGCCGTCCCCATTGCCTGCCTTTGCCGTCCCCATTGCCTGCCTTTGCCGTCCCCATTGCCTGCCTTTGCCGTCCCCCTTGCCTGCCTTTGCCGTCCCCCTTGCTTGCCTTTGCCGTGTCCCTTGCTTGCCTTTGCCGTCTCCCTTGCTTGTCTTTGCCCTCTCCCTTGCTTGTCTTTGCCCTCTCCCTTGCTTGTCTTTGCCCTCTCCCTTGCTTGTCTTTGCCCTCTCCCATGCTTGTCTTTGCCCTCTATCCTTGCTTGTTTTTGCCCTCTATCCTTGCTTGTCTTTGCCCTCTCCCTTGCTTGTCCTTGCCCTCTCCCTTGCTTGTCCTTGCCCTCTCCCTTGCTTGTCCTTGCCCTCTCCCATGCTTGTTTTTGCCCTCTATCCTTGCTTGTCTTTGCCCTCTATCCTTGCTTGTCTTTGCCCTCTTCCCTTGCTTGTCTTTGCCCTCTCCCTTGCTTGTCCTTGCCCTCTCCCATTGCTTGCCTTTGCCCTCTCCCATTGCTTGCCTTTGCCGTCCCCATTGCTTGCCTTTGCCGTCCCCATTGCTTGCCTTTGCCGTCCCCATTGCTTGCCTTTGCCGTCCCCATTGCTTGCCTTTGCCGTCCCCATTGCTTGCCTTTGCCGTCCCCATTGCTTGCCTTTGCCGTCCCCCTTGCCTGCCTTTGCCGTCCCCCTTGCCTGCCTTTGCCGTCTCCATTGCTTGCCTTTGCCGTCCCCATTGCTTGCCTTTGCCGTCCCCCTTGCCTGCCTTTGCCGTCCCCCTTGCCTGCCTTTGCCGTCTCCCTTGCTTGCCTTTGCCGTCTCCCTTGCTTGCCTTTGCCGTCTCCCTTGCTTGCCTTTGCCGTCTCCCTTGCTTGCCTTTGCCGTCTCCCTTGCTTGCCTTTGCCGTCTCCCTTGCTTGCCTTTGCCGTCCCCCTTGCTTGCCTTCACCCTCTCCCCATCTTGCCTTTGGCCCCTCCCCATCTTCCCTTTGGCCCCTCCCCATCTTCCCTTTGGCCCCTCCCCATCTTGCCTTTGGCCCCTCCCCTATCTTGCCTTTGCCCCCTCCCCTATCTTGCCTTTGCCCCCTCCCCTATCTTGCCTTTGCCCCCTCCCCTATCTTGCCTTTGCCCCCTCCCCTATCTTGCCTTTGCCCCCTCCCCTATCTTGCCTTTGCCCCCTCCCCTATCTTGCCTTTGCCCCCTCCCCTATCTTGCCTTTGCCCCCTCCCCTATCTTGCCTTTGCCCCCTCCCCTATCTTGCCTTTGCCCCCCTCCCCTACCTTGCCTTTGCCCCCCTCCCCTATCTTGCCTTTGCCCCCCTCCCCTATCTTGCCTTTGCCCCCCTCCCCTATCTTGCCTTTGCCCCCCTCCCCTATCTTGCCTTTGCCCCCCTCCCCTATCTTGCCTTTGCCCCCCTCCCCTATCTTGCCTTTGCCCCCTCTCCTATCTTGCTTTTGCCCTCTTTCCTATCTTGCTTTTGCCCCCTCTCCCATGCTTGTTTTGCCCTCTCCCATGCTTGTTTTTGCCCTCTCCCATGCTTGTTTTTGCCCTCTCCCATGCTTGTTTTTGCCCTCTCCCATGCTTGTTTTTGCCCTCTCCCATGCTTGTTTTTGCCCTCTCCCATGCTTGTTTTTGCCCTCTCCCATGCTTGTTTTTGCCCTCTCCCATGCTTGTTTTTGCCCTCTCCCATGCTTGTTTTTGCCCTCTCCCATGCTTGTCTTTGCCCTCTCCCTTGCTTGTCTTTGCCCTCTCCCTTGCTTGTCTTTGCCCTCTCCCTTGCTTGTTTTTGCCCTCTCCCTTGCTTGTTTTTGCCCTCTCCCTTGCTTGTTTTTGCCCTCTCCCTTGCTTGTCTTTGCCCTCTCCCATGCTTGTCTTTGCCCTCTCCCATTGCTTGCTTTTGCCGTCCCCATTGCTTGCCTTTGCCGTCCCCATTGCTTGCCTTTGCCCTCTCCCTTGCTTGTCCTTGCCCTCTCCCTTCCTTGTCTTTGCCCTCTCCCTTGCTTCCCTTGCTTGTTTTTGCCCTCTATCCTTGCTTGTCTTTGCCCTCTCCCATTGCTTGCTTTTGCCGTCCCCATTGCTTGCCTTTGCCGTCCCCATTGCTTGTCTTTGTCCTCTCCCTTGCTTGTCCTTGCCCTCTCCCTTCCTTGTCTTTGCCCTCTCCCTTGCTTCCCTTGCTTGTTTTTGCCCTCTATCCTTGCTTGTCTTTGCCCTCTTTCCTTGCTTGTCTTTTCCCTCTCCCTTGCTTGTCCTTGCCCTCTCCCTTGCTTGTCTTTACCCTTTCCCTTGCTTGTCTTTGCCCTCTCCCTTGCTTGTCCTTGCCCTCTCCCTTGCTTGTCTTTGCCCTCTCCCTTGCTTGTCTTTGCCCTCTCCCTTGCTTGTCCTTGCCCTCTCCCTTGCTTGTCTTTGCCCTCTCCCTTGCTTGTCTTTGGCCTCCCCCTATCTTGCCTTTGCCCTCCCCCATCTTGCCTTTACCCTCTCCCATGCTTGCCTTTACCCTCTCCATGCTTGCCTTTACCCTCTCCATGCTTGTCTTCGCCCTCTCCATGCTTGTCTTCGCCCTCTCCCATGCTTGTCTTCGCCCTCTCCCATGCTTGTCTTCGCCCTCTCCCATGCTTGTCTTCGCCCTCTCCCATGCTTGCTTTTGCCCTCTCCCATGCTTGTTTTTGCCCTCTCCCATTGCTTGCCTTTGCCGTCCCCATTGCTTGCCTTTGCCGTCCCCATTGCTTGCCTTTGCCGTCCCCATTGCTTGCCTTTGCCGTCCCCCTTGCCTGCCTTTGCCGTCCCCCTTGCCTGCCTTTGCCGTCCCCCTTGCCTGCCTTTGCCGTCCCCCTTGCCTGCCTTTGCCGTCCCCCTTGCCTGCCTTTGCCGTCCCCCTTGCCTGCCTTTGCCGTCCCCCTTGCTTGCCTTTGCCGTCCCCATTGCTTGCCTTTGCCGTCCCCCTTCCTTGCCTTTGCCGTCCCCCTTGCTTGCCTTTGCCGTTCCCCCTTGCTTGCCTTTACCCTCTCCCCTATCTTGCCTTTGGCCCCTCCCCTATCTTGCCTTTGGCCCCTCCCCTATCTTGCCTTTGGCCCCTCCCCTATCTTGCCTTTGGCCCCTCCCCTATCTTGCCTTTGCCCCCTCCCCTATCTTGCCTTTGCCCCCTCCCCTATCTTGCCTTTGCCCCCTCCCCTATCTTGCCTTTGCCCCCTCCCCTATCTTGCCTTTGCCCCCTCCCCTATCTTGCCTTTGCCCCCTCCCCTATCTTGCCTTTGCCCCCTCCCCTATCTTGCCTTTGCCCCCCTCCCCTATCTTGCCTTTGCCCCCCTCCCCTATCTTGCCTTTGCCCCCCTCCCCTATCTTGCCTTTGCCCCCCTCCCCTATCTTGCCTTTGCCCCCTCCCCTATCTTGCCTTTGCCCCCCTCCCCTATCTTGCCTTTGCCCCCTCTCCTATCTTGCCTTTGCCCCCTCTCCTATCTTGCCTTTGCCCCCTCTCCTATCTTGCCTTTGCCCCCTCTCCTATCTTGCTTTTGCCCCCTCCCATGCTTGTTTTTGCCCTCTCCCATGCTTGTTTTTGCCCTCTCCCATGCTTGTTTTTGCCCTCTCCCATGCTTGTTTTTGCCCTCTCCCAAGCTTGTTTTTGCCCTCTCCCATGCTTGTTTTTGCCCTCTCCCATGCTTGTTTTTGCCCTCTCCCATGCTTGTTTTTGCCCTCTCCCATGCTTGCTTTTGCCGTCCCCATTGCTTGCCTTTGCCGTTCCCATTGCTTGCCTTTGCCGTTCCCATTGCTTGCCTTTGCCGTTCCCATTGCTTGCCTTTGCCGTCCCCATTGCTTGTCTTTGCCGTCCCCATTGCTTGTCTTTGCCGTCCCCATTGCTTGTCTTTGCCGTCCTCATTGCTTGTCTTTGCCCTCTCCCTTGCTTGTCTTTGCCCTCTTCCTTGCTTGTCTTTGCCCTCTCCCTTGCTTGTCTTTGCCCTCTCCCTTTCTTGCCTTTGCCCCTCCCCTATCTTGCCTTTGCCCATCCCCTATCTTGCCTTTGCCCATCCCCTATCTTGCCTTTGCCCTCCCCCATCTTGCCTTTGCCCTCCCCCATCTTGCCTTTGCCCTCCCCCATCTTGCCTTTGCCCTCCCCCATCTTGCCTTTGCCCTCTCCCATGCTTGTCTTTGCCCTCTCCCATGCTTGTCTTTGCCCTCTCCCATGCTTGTCTTTGCCATCTCCCATGCTTGTCTTTGCCATCTCCCATGCTTGTCTTTGCCATCTCCCATGCTTGTCTTTGCCATCTCCCATGCTTGTCTTTGCCATCTCCCATGCTTGTCTTTGCCATCTCCCATGCTTGTCTTTGCCATCTCCCATGCTTGTCTTTGCCATCTCCCATGCTTGTCTTTGCCATCTCCCATGCTTGTCTTTGCCATCTCCCATGCTTGTCTTTGCCATCTCCCATGCTTGTCTTTGCCATCTCCCATGCTTGTCTTTGCCATCTCCCATGCTTGTCTTTGCCCTCTCCCATGCTTGTTTTTGCCCTCTCCCATGCTTGTTTTTGCCCTCTCCCATGCTTGTTTTTGCCCTCTCCCATGCTTGTTTTTGCCCTCTCCCATGCTTGTTTTTGCCCTCTCCCTTGCTTGTCTTTGTCCTCTCCCTTGCTTGTCTTTGCCCTCTCCCTTGCTTGTCTTTGCCCATCCCCTATCTTGCCTTTGCCCCCTCTCCTATCTTGCCTTTGCCCCCTCTCCTATCTTGCCTTTGCCCCCTCTCCTATCTTGCCTTTGCCCCTCCCCCTTGCTTGTCTTTGTCCTCTCCCTTGCTTGTCTTTGTCCTCTCCCTTGCTTGTCTTTGCCCTCTCCCTTGCTTGTCTTTGCCCTCTCCCTTGCTTGTCTTTGCCCTCTCCCATGCTTGTCTTTGCCCTCTCCCATGCTTGATTTTGCCCTCTATCCTTGCTTGTCCTTGCCCTCTCCCTTGCTTGTCCTTGCCCTCTCTCTTGCTTGTCTTTGCCCTCTTCCCTTGCTTGTCTTTGCCCTCTCCCTTGCTTGTCCTTGCCCTCTCCCTTGCTTGTCCTTGCCCTCTCCCTTGCTTGTCTTTGCCCATCCCCTATCTTGCCTTTGCCCCCTCTCCTATCTTGCCTTTGCCCCCTCTCCTATCTTGCCTTTGCCCCTCCCCCTATCTTGCCTTTGCCCTCTCCCTTGCTTGTCTTTGCCCTCTCCCTTGCTTGTCTTTGCCCTCTCCCTTGCTTGTCTTTGCCCTCTCCCTTGCTTGTCTTTGCCCTCTCCCATGCTTGTCTTTGCCCTCTCCCTTGCTTGTCTTTGCCCTCTCCCATGCTTGTCTTTGCCCTCTCCCATGCTTGTTTTTGCCCTCTCCCATGCTTGTTTTTGCCCTCTCCCATGCTTGTTTTTGCCCTCTCCCATGCTTGTTTTTGCCCTCTCCCATGCTTGTTTTTGCCCTCTCCCATGCTTGTTTTTGCCCTCTCCCATGCTTGTTTTTGCCCTCTCCCATGCTTGTTTTTGCCCTCTATCCTTGCTTGTCTTTGCCCTCTCCTTTGCTTGTCTTTGCCCTCTCCTTTGCTTGTCCTTGCCCTCTCCCTTGCTTGTTTTTGCCCTCTCCCATGCTTGTTTTTGCCCTCTCCCATGCTTGTTTTTGCCCTCTCCCATGCTTGTTTTTGCCCTCTCCCATGCTTGTTTTTGCCCTCTATCCTTGCTTGTCTTTGCCCTCTCCTTTGCTTGTCCTTGCCCTCTCCCTTGCTTGTTTTTGCCCTCTCCCATGCTTGTTTTTGCCCTCTCCCATGCTTGTTTTTGCCCTCTCCCATGCTTGTTTTTGCCCTCTCCCATGCTTGTTTTTGCCCTCTCCCATGCTTGTTTTTGCCCTCTATCCTTGCTTGTCTTTGCCCTCTCCTTTGCTTGTCCTTGCCCTCTCCCTTGCTTGTCCTTGCCCTCTCCCTTGCTTGTCTTTGCCCTCTTCCCTTGCTTGTCTTTGCCCTCTTCCCTTGCTTGTCTTTGCCCTCTTCCCTTGCTTGTCTTTGCCCTCTCCCTTGCTTGTCTTTGCCCTCTCCCTTGCTTGTCTTTGCCCTCTCCCTTGCTTGTCTTTGCCCTCTCCCTTGCTTGCCTTTGCCGTCCCTCCCTTGCTTGCCTTTGCCGTCCCTCCCTTGCTTGCCTTTGCCGTCCCTCCCTTGCTTGCCTTTGCCTTCCCTCCCTTGCTTGCCTTTGCCGTCCCTCCCTTGCTTGCCTTTGCCGTCCCTCCCTTGCGTGCCTTTGCCGTCCCTCCCTTGCGTGCCTTTGCCGTCTCCCCTTGCTTGCCTTTGCCGTCTCCCCTTGCTTGCCTTTGCCGTCTCCCCTTGCTTGCCTTTGCCGTCTCCCCTTGCTTGCCTTTGCCGTCTCCCCTTGCTTGCCTTTGCCGCCTCCCCTTGCTTGCCTTTGCCGTCTCCCCTTGCTTGCCTTTGCCGTCTCCCCTTGCTTGCCTTTGCCGTCTCCCCTTGCTTGCCTTTGCCGTCTCCCCTTGCTTGCCTTTTCCCTCTTCCCTTGCTTGCCTTTGCCCTCTTCCCTTGCTTGTCTTTGCCCTCTCCCCTTGCTTGCCTTTGCCCTCTCCCCTTGCTTGCCTTTGCCCTCTCCCCTTGCTTGCCTTTGCCCTCTCCCCTTGCTTGCCTTTGCCCTCTCCCCTTGCTTGCCTTTGCCCTCTCCCCTTGCTTGCCTTTGCCCTCTCCCCTTGCTTGCCTTTGCCCTCTCCCCTTGCTTGCCTTTGCCCTCTCCCCTTGCTTGCCTTTGCCCTCTCCCCTTGCTTGCCTTTGCCCGCTTGCCTTTGCCCTCTCCCCTTGCTTGCCTCTGCCCTCTCTCCTTGCTTGCCTCTGCCCTCTCTCCTTGCTTGCCTCTGCCCTCTCTCCTTGCTTGCCACTGCCCTCTCTCCTTGCGGTCTCTTCTTGCTTACCTTTGCGGTCTCTTCTTGCTTACCTTTGCGGTCTCTTCTTGCTTACCTTTGCGGTCTCTTCTTGCTTACCTTTGCGGTCTCTTCTTGCTTACCTTTGCGGTCTCTTCTTGCTTACCCTTGCGGTCTCTCCTTGCTTACCTTTGCTGTCAAGAGAGGAGAGATTTGATGCAGAGGAGGATGGTGCGTGTGCTTTTAATATTGCTTCAGAATATACAGCCTTTCCAAAGGAGGAATGGGTAAATGCACAAAAGAAAGACAGTGTATTAGAGAAGGTAAAGAATTTTGTGCGGAAGGATGGACTAGTGAGTGTGGAGGCCAGATGTTACTTCAAAACTGTAGGTGAGTTATCAGTCAAGGGTGACTATATACTGATGCAAGGTGAACGCTTCATTGACCCTTATACTAACAGATGTTTTGTTGGCCCAAGATGTATGAGGCGGCCATTCATTGAGTGTGCCGGGTGTAAAGAGAGTGAACATTGGTGGAGGCAACCAGCAGCATTCACAGGATCCTGGGGAGCCTTGGTATAAGTTAAGTTTAGATGTTACTGGACCTTCAAATTGTTTACCAGGTAATATGAGGTTTGCTCTGGTATTAGTGGATGTTCACGGAGGTGGAGTAATGTTGAGTTTGTCAATGATAACTACTGCCACCACCATTAATGCGTTGAAAAACATTTCAACAGTTTCACGCGAGAAGGCATCCCTACTACCTACAATGACAAAGACAACAGTTTGTATCTAACTGTTGAAAAAATGTGGTGAGGAAATTTTTAAAACAATCTGGTATTTAATATTACAAAATAAATGTTAATAACTCTGAGTCAAACGGTATTGAGTGAACCGGTTTGGTAAACGGGTCTCTGACCTATCCACTCTGGGTGACGTAGTACAGGGCACTACCTTAAAATCATTCCAACAACTGCAGACAGAGTTCCGTTTACACAAGAATCAATTTTCTAAATCTCTCCAGGTGCAGCATGCTCTCACAGCCCTACTTCAGTCGATTTGATACCTCGCCTGAATTTCACCCCCTTGAAGGACGCTTGTTAATGGGAGACTTGGGAGCCCACTGACCACGCGCACCCATGCCACTCTACACAAGACCCAGAGGGCATGGTTGAGGACTTACCTGACATGACTAAAGATAACTGGACCGCAGCCTTGGCTGCCCGGGGTGCAGCAGTGTCCTCGCGCTACCGTCTCACACAATTTAAATATATTCATCGTATATATTACACACAATCCCGTCTTTGAAAGATGGGTGCTCTCCAGTCCCACATGTTTAAGATGCGGGGAGGAAGAAGGGACTCTCATGCACACTGTCTGGAGCTGTGCAGCATTACGGCCATTCTGGCAGAGGACTGTGTCCTGTCTGGGTGGGGTGTTGGCGTGGGATCTCCCATTTGACCCGAAACTGCTTTTACTTCATAGCACCGATGGGATAGATGGGAACCGGTACAAGCAACACCTGCTCTTTCTAGCCCTTACCATTGCTAAACGCGATAATGCCCCGGTGTGGAAGGGCGAATCACCCCAACAATTGGTAGGAGGAAAAAGGCCATTGATGATTGCATTGATGCAGAGATCGCGGTGTTCCAAGCTCGAGGCTGCCCAAAGAAGCACAGGAAAATATGGTCCCCTTCCATCTCCTGACCCCTGATAAGACCTGTTTCCCCCATAATATTGGTCACTGAACAACCTGAACTACAACATGAAACCATATGTGTGTTCATTCAATGAGACTTTGAAAGATTTGTGGGATTTGAGACTCTACGCTATGTTTTCGCTGTTTTACCTGCAGGTTATGCAGGGGTTACAACTTAATGTTTGTATTAGTAATTGTGAGACCGGCCTCACGGTGTGGCCCTCTCCATCATCCAGCCAACCTGCAACCACCCTCAAGACACGACATCCCCGACTCCGGCCGCCCCAGCCACCCCCGATCCGCGGGCCGGCCAGAGGCCTGACCAACTCACCACCCTACCACGCATGTCCAACCAAGGAAGCGGGAACCCTCGAACCAGACCCAGAGGTGCCAGCCCAGTCACACCCCGGGTCGCCTTACCCGGGAGGATTCAATCGGCCACCAGGCCCCTGGGGAGCAGGCGCCTCCCCTACCGAGCGTCTGGGGTCCCTCCCAGACCCACCTGAAAGGACCAAAGAAGTGAGCGGCAGGAAATCCCGCCGAACCCCCTCCGTCACCCCAGTCCCCCCTCTGCGAGCCCTCCGGACTTCAAAGGACCAGCGGAGTATAACAAGGGGTGCCGGAGAAACAAAGAAAGAGAAGACCTGGAACCATCTGAGCATGCGGACGTCGTCGCGGCTCTTGAATGCTGCATTCACCTGGGCCTGCTGAGTGACTCGCGGCCTCTTGCTATTGAACCATCTGAGCCCTGCGGACGAGGTCGCGGCTCCCGAGCACTGAACCACCTAGGCCTGCTGAGTGACTCGCGGCCCCCAGCTATTAAACCATCTGAGCCCTGCTGACGGAATCGCGGCTCCTGAACTCCGACCACCTGTGCCTGCTGAGAGACTCGCGGCGCTCCCCTTGAGGACGACTCGGGAAGAGATCGCCCAGAGACACGACACCCTCCAGCTCGAGGATTGTGAGCTTCCGCAGGGTATTTCGCAGAGACACTATCTTGAAAGACTGTCCCGCTACCCCCATTCCCCACGACTGACTTGTGGTACGTTGTGCCACTGCTGTACTATTTGCCTTTTGGGTCATAAAGATCCCTTGAAATCATCGATAAAAGAACCTATCGTCTTACAAAGAATACGTGTGGTGTCCCTCTGTTCACAGTGCAGTTCAGGGTGTGCGCGCCTGTTCGGCTTACTTGGGAGAGGTGGGTCAAAGGGGTGGGCAAGACGTGTATCGAACCCCCTTCCGGCGAACGCCTTTCCAACAGTAATCCTGATTTATTTTGTCTTCAAAATGAATACATAGGGCCACGCCCAGTATGTACCATGAAAACGTAATAAAATATATTGTTAAAAAAATGGGTCTCTGAGATTGTGCTAAAAGCAAGTTGGATGTGGTGAGGGCTGTTTTATGAAGGATGTGTGCTTATCACACTTGTGCTACTAGTCTCACTGGAGGTGCTTTGTTCTGTATAATGGGAGGAAGAGAAGGACAAGCTAAACTAGTTCCCTGGTAGTTAAATGCACATCTGGGGTCGATAAAGAAACCTCAGTCACCTTGAAACAATGGAAAAGTACAAGATGGATGGAGGTCCGAGACTGGGTCATGGTTAATCCGAGTGGGTAGGTCAAAGTTCAGAGGACCATACCAAGTCATTGCTGTGAGGAAAACTGTTCAGTTGTGAAATGGCCAACAGTAGGATAGGAGAGGAGTCGCACATGTGAGTAATCTGGTACGAATGTGGTATTAAAGCTCGAGGTGCATGAGGAAGAGGAGGGCTGAAGGACGAGGTCTCTGTGGGTGCAGGTGATGGCGAGTGGGTCTGGTGTTTTTTTGGGGTGTCAGTGGAAAGTCAGGAAGCGTTGCGAGTGATTGTGTGGTAGAATGAGACTTTTGTAACCTTCCATTTCTTATGTTCTAAAGTTCATCTGAAGAATCGGTTCATTTCATTTTGTATGCTTTGTGTTATAACTTTAGAAATTATTTGTGCATCTCCTGCAATGTTCATAATTTTATGTAACTTCTTTTTGTTTGTAATTCATGTTGCTGGTGAAAAGTTTGGGGATGTGTTATAATGTGAGGAATAGTTGGAACTTGATGGCGCTAATGTGATGACCCTGGCATGCCATTTAGGTCACCGCACACCATGGGAGGTTGGTTGGTCTACGGGGCTGGCGAGAAGACCAGCCTGCATCTTCTGCAGTCTGATGGTAAATAAAGACATCTTTCTTCATCAGTCAACATTGGTGTGGAGCGACTTGCTACAAGTTTCCACCTTCACTCGTAAAGAGAGTCCTTCATCAGTATTATGGATTCTACCTGCCTGATACCTTGGATACACGCATGGGGAGCCTCTTTCTCCATGCAGCCCCCCCCCACCACCAGCACATCACTCGAGGCCCGACTCAGATTCAGGTATCTTCTCCAAGGATCTGATTTCTCCGACTTTGTTTTTTTTTTATGTTACCGCTGAATCCCTGACATGAAGCGTGGTTTCCGCTGTTCACCCCCCCCCCCCCCCTGCATAGGGGCCATCCACAGAACAGTGGAGTTAGGCCCTTAAGTTGCCCTATTTAGCAGACCTAGAATGCCCCCAGACCTTCATCACCAGCATAGTGTCTGATCTCCACCCAGTGCATTTTATCTCCCATAAGGGAGTCGGTTAGGGCGGTACCCCATAGCGCCTCACTCAGGGGGACATGAAGTACACCCTTGACACTCGAGATGGAATTTTAATCAAATGGTAAGCAGAAACCGAGTGGGGCGCTGGCATTCTTTCCCGCTACTCTCCACTTGCATTTCAGCTTCCCTGTGGAGCCGGTCAGGGAGGTTGACCCCGCTTGTTCCCTCAGAAGACTTACAGTAATGCAAGCAGTGACCTCGGGTCATAAAACTGTAGCCAGCACACAAGCCCTCTTGTGTCCTGGTTTTTAGCCATAGGATGGAGGTCCAGGGCGATCTTGGTAACACAAAGTGGTAAATTCCAATCCATGCTGGCCAACCTGCTGTGATACCCCTTGTCTCTAGCTTCAAAACAAGTCTTCAGTTTGTTCGGGTATTTGGATGTCGTGGAACCCCGGGACCAAAAATGAGCAGCCATCCCAAGTGACAAATGTCTTCAAAAACATCCCTGAAAAAACATAACTTCACAGACTATATGTAGGTTTGGCTTTCTTACATAGCGCAGCTCCTGCCCGCAGGCATCGTGGCACTCGCTGTATGTTGAAACATGAGTGTGGTTAACATGCAGCAACTATGTGTTCACTGCTCATCAGAATTTCAACTAGATTGTAAATGGATTGTGACTGGACCAGACTTCCAGAGGTTTCATGGGACACTTGGACAGACTCTTAACTCCACCTCTCCTTTATGTATGGTGCCACAAATACATATTTATTAATTTATTTTGTTTTTTTCTACAGAAACAATACATAAACACTTATGTTTATGGATTTATAGAGCGCATGGCTGCCCAAAGCCTTCCCAGCGCTGATGAGAAGGTGCGTTCAGGGATAAGAGAAGTTATCACGGGTAGAGCCATGTTTTTAATTTTTCCCTAAAAATTAGTTCATCTCTTAATCACATTTCTTTGGGTAAGGACTTCCACAGACTGGGAGCCAAGTGTGCGACAGATCTTCCGCCCCATCTCGATCTCTTTATTTTTGTGATCTTCACGAGTGGATTTGAGGAGGATCTCCGAGACCTACATGGAATGTATGGAGTTACAAGAGTTCTTAGTAGGGCAGGACCCTTGTTGTTCATGGCTTTGTGGGCTATACATAGTGATTTAAATTTGATCCTGGCTTTGGGAGCCAGTGCAGTATTTTCAGAACGGCTTTCGCTGAAAATTGTCTTGGAATGCCACGGAGTATCCTGGCTGCGGCATTTTGAACCACCTGTAGTCTGTTCACTACATATTTGGGGGAACCCAGATAGAGGGAGTTGCCGTAGTCCAGCCATGTCCTTACCAAGGCCTGAACCACGGTTCTCCGGGTCTGTTCGGGGATAAGAGGTAAAATTGTCCGAGTCATGTGGAGTGTTCCAAAACAGGTGTCTGCTGGTTTTTTGGCATGACTCAATAGAGCGACTGTGGTCTAGCCACATTCCCAGGTTTTTTTGGGAATTTTTAGGAATAGGGGGATTGCCTAGTTCTTGTGGACAGCTAATGATGTTCTGGGCAAAGACTTATTTCCCAGGAACATCAGTTCTTTTTTGTCTCCATAGGCTACACCTGTTCATCCATGCTGCTACTTTTTTCATGCAGAGGGCCAGTGCGTTGTGATTGGGCTGAGGGCCCTCCATCAGCGATAGTACCAACTGGGTATCATCTGCGTATGATATGATGGATAGACCAAATTTCTGCGCTATATTTGCCAAAGGTTGCACGGATAGATTGAACAATGTGGGACACACTTTATGATTTCATAAAATTTCTTGCAGTTTAAGAAAGCAGCTATAAATGTTGTTAACCGACAGCAAATATTCACTCTTGAATTTAAGAATAGAATTAGTGCACTCTCATAAGTTTCTACCGGATATTTAAACAATATAGGTCTGATACATTTTGCGTGAAGATTAATCAATCCAGAGCAACGAAACAGTACAGCTCATATCTTGGATATTAGTACGAAAAATTGGCACCTTGGATGGACGCGGATTGCATTCATTTTGATCCGCACATTTTCACTGACTGCAACTTGACCAAATTTAAACTTCATCATTTTTCTTTAAACTAATGGTTAAATAATGGCTTTCGAAAAATATTGCATTCTCCACAACTACATACCAGCAATTTAAGTTCAATCTTTTTATTTTAAGACCCTGCTGAAGATCCTCTTGAAAACATTTTTATCGAAATAATTTTCTTTAAACATAACCAAAGAGCATTACAATTTTTCTGATCAAACTTCATCATTGATTCTCAATATGGTTCAAACAACGCAAAAATGTTGTTGTGTGAACGTGTATTTCTTCTTCGTGTCATGGTGAAGTTTGCGCCATATACCCTTTTTCATGAATTTTCTGGACTGACAATTCGATGGAAAAAAAATAGAAAATCCTACCAAAAGCCCTAAACGCCGTACCCATTAATCTTAATTCAAGGTGGATCATTTCGAAAGAGCTGGAGCCACTTCGACCCCAGTATTATTTCCAGAGTTGGGAGTCTACGGCAGACATGTTAGTGATCCAAACCCTGGACCGTGTTTCGCTTGCATGCGATGCTACCGGTGGAATTTTTGCAGGTTCAGCCTAGAGTTGTGGTTCTACATCTCTTTTGCCTTTAGCTCTAAAGACTTGTGATCAACCCTGTCCTGTTGATTCTGCTTTAGACATTTGAAACCTATCCTGGGTAGACCAAGAAAGAATATTTGACAAATTCACTCCCAAGAATGTACAATCTTTAAATACTTCTAGTCCTTTCCCTTTGTAAAACCAATTACAGGTGGGGGTTGGGGGGCCTTTAAAACCCTGTGCATCCATTCGCATTATTTGAGTTTTCCTCTCATTAACAGAGCGGTTCAGCGAATGAGGTGAGTGCACCAATTTGCCTCTGTAATCCACTGGGAGTGAGGTCCAACCCTATTTTTTTTTTTCAAGCTTTCATTGGCATCCAACAAAGCCAGAAACACAGCAGACCAGACCAGACATCTGGCAACAAGTGCTAACGAATGATGAGATGGTAACTGTGGGTCCATGGCCATAATGAGGCCACAAACCGTCTGAGGTATTCAGCGCACATGGAAATGTCTGTTGGGAGTTGCAATTAAAGAGGGAACATACAGCAGTCCATCTCGCCCGCGTATACGTACAATGCAACATAGTCCATGCCATATATCACAGGAGTCCGCAGGTAGCATATAGGAATAGCACAAGCCTGGTAGAGGGAGGTAATGGATCTGAGGGGGAGGGGAGTGGGCAGAGGAGGGGTGTGCATAAGGTGGACGAGGGTGCATAGGGTTAAAATAAATGGGGAAGTGGCGCTCAGTCCACTACCCAGGGTTCTTCAATGTGTTGTTATTGAGCACCTCCGTCTACTCCGACGAAAGGGGACCACCATATGGCGTTGGAGTTCCATGCGATTCTGAAGGAGGGATATGACCTATTTTTACAACGCCATTTTGTGCATCTCAACTAGCCACTCATCACGTGTGGGTACTCGTGGCGATCTCAAAAGTGGTATGATGCATAGCTGGCCATAGTTAGTGCAGTAGTCTATGCTCAGGGCCTGTAAACACAGGGAGACAGCCCATTTTATGTAGTGTGATCAGGGTTCACAAAACGGCAGGGGCAGCTCTAGGGTGTGGTTGAGAATGGAGCCGTTTTGGGACCATAGCTGGGCTATATCCAGACAATCTTATAGGATATGTGTTGTGTCACAGGTGGGCATGTCTCAGCGCCAGCACTGCCAGTTTCTCTGGGGTCCAGTACCAGGCCTGAATTGTTATAAAGAGATAAAATTTCACCGTGGATTCACGAGTCACCCCTCTGTCCAGGTCTCCTATCAGTACGAACCCAGTTATGGTCCTGGTACCCCACGTGCAGTCTCCTTTGCCGTTCGACAGTCAAAACGGGCCAGGAGGAGTCGTGAAAGCAGGCGATTGACAATTAGGGTATAAAACCCAACATTATCACCCTTGCAGGATCCCCAGAGCTTCAGCTACTGTACGATAAGAGAAGCTAGAGGAAATCACGGTCGGGCACCCAGAGTACTGCGTAGGCAATGTCTCCTCTGTAGGCATCTCCCTTTTTTGAGACTGGGGGAGGCGAAATTCTTCCTGAAGTTCATTGAAGGTTTTCATTGTCCAAGGTCCCTGTCCCGGCAGTCTTCCTGACGCCTCAAAGATGGATGAG
Source organism: Triturus cristatus (assembly GCF_964204655.1). Taxonomy (NCBI): domain Eukaryota; kingdom Metazoa; phylum Chordata; class Amphibia; order Caudata; family Salamandridae; genus Triturus; species Triturus cristatus. The sequence goes on from NC_140584.1 coordinate 1,192,109,102, forward strand.
GGCCTTATCCTATACGGGGGCATGGAGGTCTGGTGAACCTAGGTCCATTAAAACTAAATCATTCACATACATTAGAGTGGGTATTTTTGCGTTCCTTAGTTTCAGAAGCAAAGTATTGGCTCTTTTAGTTATAATTCGGAAAATCAGATAAATATAGTCGAATTAACAAGGAGGGTAAAATACAGCCTTGTTTTAGAGGATTTTTACCTTCTATTTTTTGCCGACTTTTTGCAAGTATCTTCCCCGAACATGGAGAATGGCCTTCAGGTGATAATATTTAGGTAAGTTACAATCTCCCTCCTTTTAAAGAGGAATTTCAATACTACCATTCCTTGACTGAGGTTACACGATAATCAAACCGAGGGTTACAGATTTCAGCCTATGAAATCTGCTCTAATTTTACTATGTTAGCTGTTATACTGTCAGGATCCTGTGCTCGGAAATTGTTAAATTTGAGGATTATATTTGCTTTCCCCTTTGTCCTTAACGCAGACCTGGAACTAGAATAAAGGAATATTCGCCTTCGGTCAGGTGGTATCCGTTTTGTAATTCAATACAACTTAGCGCATAAGCACGCCCATGCTCTTCGTCTATTGGAATTCTTCTTTTAAGAAAATCCTTGCCTATGTTTTTCACAATTAAATACTTGAATTTTTGCTCATTGCCACATGTTACAGCCAAGTGTCAGGAAAATCAAGATTTAAACTTCTTGTTTTTTTTATTTTGAATAAAATACTTTCCTGCTTTTTAGGTCTCGCCTAACTATTGCGTATCAATCGCTATGCGAGATTCTAGTAAGGGGCTCCCAAAAGTGCTCCCAAAAGTGGATTGCATGGCGAGCACGCGCACAATCACGTGCATCGTGCCGCCATGCAATCCACTTTTGGGAAGCGCTTCAGCCCACTGGCGCGTGCACCTACTTCAAAGGGTCCGCTCCCCGCCTGGAATGCGCTCCCCCGCCCCTTGCCGCTTCAAAGCCCGCGTTTAGCGAGATTAAAGTGACACTTCAATCTGGGCGCGAGACTGACGTACAGCAGCACACGGGGAGCTCGATCCCACGGGAAGACACAGGCTACTTTTGTCTTCTTTGTTTGTTTAGACAGTCATACAGACGCTGGCTTTTCACTGACGAGACCACTCGATTGTGCTTGATTTCAAACATATGTCCCTTTTAATAGTCCCTTCCGGTTCATTTTGGGTAGGGGTGGCCTACAGTTTATTTCAACGAGCCTTTCGAAGTTTTAGAGCTGTTCTCTCATTCGAGTATTTTCACCGGTTCCAGCTCCCTTTCACCAAGATCACTTATGGCTTTTCTTCTTCACGCTGTATGTCGGCAGAGCGCTCCTGCGTCTCATCAAGGGCAGAAAGCGCTACCTAAATGCTAAGCTAATACAATACACCGCACTCTCTTCCCACACAGCTGCTGCTCGCTACTCTCGTGGTGACGCGGTTTTCGCTTACTTATTTATTGTAGAGAATCTAAATTATATAGCTCAATTCGTACTCATAGGGGTGGTTAGTCACTACAACTCCCAAAATTCATTCAGGTGTTAAATGAAGACTTACGTGGAACATGGTATCCCGGGTGTCGTTTTTTGTATTACCTGCAGTTAAAATGTCTCATTCTTTTCTGGTGGCATGTACACGTTCCATTGTCGAGATTGCCACAATGGGTTAGGTTTTAGGCAACTCTCGTATTAAGATTGGGGGACTTAACGTGGGTACTTGATGTAGATGCACAGCTGCTCAAGTGGCTGCTTGTCATGTGTACCGCTTTCATCCAGCCATGACTATTTAGTGAACAGCACTTTGCATTCTGGGACTTGTAGTTTATATTTTACAAGCTTGGGCCTTTGCTTTAAGAGGCACAGCATGTAATATGCTGTTGCCTGTCTAAGATGTATATAATGGCATGCAGCCCCTTTTGCCTTTGTGGACCTTATGCCCTTGCTACCTGGGCAATAAATACACTCTTGACGTGCCCGACACCCTCGCTCTTATGATGAAATAAGTGTATGTTGGAAGGCGGTTAGGAAAGAAACATTCCCACTGCGCCCTCTCATTTTCATCCTATCTCTTCGTTTCCTGTTCTGCTTCTTGCCTTGGGCTAGCGGAGATTTTGACAGATCCATTGTGTCTGCTTGGATTGTTTGCTTCTGTTAGACTTTCCTGGAAGCGCGCGCTGGGTCGCAGGCCTGTTCCTGTTTTTGAAGCCGCGTGCTTTTACTTCTGGTAATATCGTTCCACGGATTGAGGCGAGAGCGCTTCTCTCAATGGAGGTCGCTCGCAGGAGCCTCTCTCAGGTGAAAGGGCGCAGGCTGGGCATAGTGAGAGGAAAGCAAACATTACATCGATCACTCTCTGCCGGTTCACTGCCAAGGGTGGCTTTCAAACGTCTGCCACACACACAACCACACACACACTGCCACAACCACACACACACTGCCACAACCACACACACACAACCACATACACACAACCACACGCTCTTACACACAACCACACACACACACACACACACAACCACACACACACAACCACACACACACACACAACCACACACACACAACCCCACACACACAACCCCACACACACAACCCCACACACACAACCACACACACAACCCCACACACACAACCACACACACAACCCCACACACACAACCACACACAACCACACACACACACACAACCACACACACACACACAACTGCCCACACACAACTGCCCACACACAACTGCCCACACACAACTGCCCACACACAACTGCCCACACACAACTGCCCACACACAACTGCCCGCCCACAACCGCGCCCACAACCGCGCCCACAACCGCGCCCACAACCGCGCCCACAACCGCGCCCACAACCGCGCCCACAACCGCACCCATATACAACCACACACATATACAACCACACACATATACAACCACACACATATACAACCACACACATATACAACCACACACACAACCACACACATACACAACCACACACACAACCACACACATTCACAACCACACACACAACCACACACATACACAACCACACACACAACCACACACACACACAAACACACACAAACACACAAACACACACAAACACACACAAACACACAACCACACACACACAACCACACCAGGCATTGGCATAGCCAATAGGTCTCGCCTTTGGGACCTTATAAGTGTTTAGCCACACAACAGTTGATGTGGTTGCACCAAGGATATTGTGCTGCATAGCTAAATACTTATAAGGTCCCAAAAGCGAGACCTATTGGCTATGCCAATGCTTGTTATCTATTGCTTTGAGAAATGATGTGAAACATTTCGGCCTAGAGAATATCTCTCCTAAAAAACATAAATCTTCAACGATACTAATATTATTGGAGTTGGTGGAATCATACATGAAGGGTTGTAGACATAATTTCATGTTAGCAGACAGGTCTTTATTTTGTAGGTATAAATGATTTGAACAACATGGTAAGGATGCCCACCTGCTTCATGACAAAGCCTCCTCTGAAGTTAGGGGAACAGAAAGATGCCGGTGATGACTTCAGGCTCGAGGTTTGATTCCACATTTTGTGACTAGAATAGTTCCTGAATTATTAATAAAGATGTAATCAATCAGTGAACCTTGAGTTTCCTTTCCAGCAGTAATTACTGGATTCCAAATCATTGAATCTACCATTGAGTAAGACCAAACTGTGCTCAACTCATTATCTTCTTCACGGACAAGATGCACCGTTAGCAGATCAAGTTCAACGCCTGCATGCCCGAAATTACCCAGTGGAAGAAGACGAACTGTCTAAAGCTGAACATTGACCAGACCGAGCCGTAATCTTCGGAAAGAGCACTTCACTGTGGAACTCCACCTGGAGGCCAACAGATCTAAGACACCTACCCCCACCACCCACACCAAGAACCTTGGGATCATCATCGACCGCAAACTCTGCATGACTGCCCAAGTCAAAGCCGTCACCTCCTCATGCTTCCATACCCCGATGAGGCTGAGGAATATTTTCAAATGCCTCCCAACCAGACCCAGGAAAACCGTCCCACAAGCCCAGGTCATAAGAGAGCTGCGATACAGAACCGCCCTCCATGCCAGAATCAGCAAAAAACTCGCCAGAAGGCTGCAGACTATGCAGACTTCGGCAGCCATATTCACTCTCAACCTCCCCTGCCGCACTCGCAACACACTACACATGAAGGAGCTCCACAGGCGCCCTATTCACAAACTAGCACAATTCTAACTCCTCACCCACACTTTCAAGGCACTACATAACAGTGGCCCAGCAGCCCTCAACAATTGTCTGCTTTCACAAACCTTCCATACCCCTCCACTCGTCTTGGCTCCTATTTGCACAAATAACACCCATACAGCAACCCAGCTCTGGCAGTTGAGCCTTCTCCTAGATCACTCCTAAAGCAGGGGACTGGCTTTTTGCGTAGTCCCACCAGGCCATGGGTGTGGTTAGAGGCAGACCTGCTCAACGCCAGGATACACTCCCGAGCGAAGGTGTTCACTACAAATCTGCACAAAATAACAACATAGCAAACGTCGAAGTTGATGAATCATTTCTTCTGCAAGTGCAATTCTTATTTGGTAAATTTGAGGTGCAAGACTCCAGGCAATTTCTAGGTATAATGTATTATGGTTAATTGGGTGTTAAAATCACTCGTGACTATTAAAATTGCATCAGAGAGTGTATCTCAAAGTACTGTTATAACATTAAGTTACTTTGACAATAATCATTCAAATTTACGCAAAGGAGAAAGACGGACATTACAAGTAAGAAAATCAAACAAAATAAAATGTAAATATAAAAAAGAAAACTAAATGCCAAAAACAACTTTTAGAGAAGCAACCATTCGAATGGCTTTCCAGGTCAAACCTAATACCGACAAAGCCCATATGCCTCCTTTTAACCTTCTTTTATTCTTTTAGCTGAGGAAGTTGCCGGACAAGAAAAATCTTTATATTTATTTGTATAAATATTCTTAACTAACCATGTCTCTTGCAAACCTATTCGAGAATAGTCAAAATTTGTTTCAATATCCCCAAAGTTAAGAAAAACCTGAAGCCCAGCAGCATTCCAACTGCACAATTCTCAATTGATATTAGAGGCAGTATTACATTTAACACACTTTGGGGCCAAGACCAGTTTGTCCATTACCAAATGTCCACCATTATTACACCTACCTACAGCCATGTTGAAGGACATTTAAATTAGGTGCAAGAGTATTCAAACTCGAGGGAGAAAAACCCTGGGACATGAGCCATATAGAAGCAAAACATTAAATATGGAAGTCCTGCATGCACCTGTAACTCTTTAGGCCTTCAGCGGAGTCCTATTGCCACTGTATATTGATTCACGTACAAAAACCCCCACCACTGCAGAGGTGCAGGGCCAGGGAGATGTGGGGGACACTGTTCATTTCAGAGATGCCAACACATGCGGATTTATTTAACAAAATCATTTAGCTCTAATTGTAATTGAGTGGCAAGCAGTTTCATTACATTAATTGGCATTTCAAAATTCTGTCTGGGAAGGAGGACACATAACCCTAGGTTTCAGATGCCTGTAAATACTTCTAAACACCTATTTTAAGTTTATTTTAGTTTCCATCAGTGAATATTGCATGATCAGTAGACAGTTGAATATAATTTGATGTTAGCTCTAGACATTTCGAGTTTTCGACAGGATTACATTTAAGTACTTCTGCAGCTGGAATATTCTGGGAACTTAGGGCCAGATGTAGGTAAATGCATTTTTGCGATTCCTTAATAGCGATTTTTAGGGAATCACTATTAAGGACTTGCAAAATGCCATGTAGGTAGGAACCGCTATATTTTTTGCGATTCCTTAATATTCCTTAATTGTGAATTGCAAATTGCGATTCGCAATCCAGGAATACCTTCCCATTTATTCCTATGGGCCTAGAGGCCCATAGAAATGAATGGGAATTGCGCATGCAATTTCCGAGTACCTATTTGCGTGTGCAATTTCAAGGGTTCCAGAGGGACACCCTGTTGCACCCCTGAAATGTGCATGTGTGCACATGTGGCGCACATACATACCCTAAGGGCATGAATGTGTGCCACATGCGTTTTTTTTTAAAGAAAATCGCTAATTACGACCAACTTGAAGTGTCTGTGCTGATCCAGACGGTGGTTATGACAGATCAAGTTCCACCGCTGTTGGAGAGCAAAAGTCTGTAGATTTCCAGGTGGAGGTGATTACCTGTAAATCAATCTCGATCATAAGGTCCACTAATTTGCCGTGCAGTCTATTAAGAGACGCTGTGCTGCAGCCTCCATTAAGTAGATTCTGGGTGTGGGGTCCTGGTGGGCGGAGCCAGTCGGGAGGTGGGAAAACTGGCGGCAGGCCGGAGCGGCAATGAAGATAAAAACAAGGAGGAAGCAATGAAAACGAGGGGAAAGCAAGGAGAAAGCACTCAGAAAACCGGGGGAAAAGCAAGGAGAAAGCACTCAGAAAACCGGGGGAAAAGCAAGGAGAGAGCAGTGGGAACGAGGGAAAAGCAAGGAGAAAGCACTCAGAAAACCGGGGGAAAAGCAAGGAGAGCGCAGTGGGAACGAGGGAAAAGCAAGGAGAAAGCTCTAAAAAAACATGGAAAAAGGAAGGGGAAGCAAGGTGTCAGCCCTCAGAAAACATGGAAAAAGGAAGGAGAAAACTGTGAAAAAGAGGGGAAGCAAGATGTCGGCAATCAGAAAATGAGAAAAAGCAAGAAGGCGGGATCCAGAGCGATGCAGCCAGGCTGCTGCACCAGTGTCAAAATGTGCAACTCTTCACAGATTGTGCAGAGAAAAAAAAGTATGTATTTCTCTGACAATAGATTATTACTAATGGAATAATTTGCATCTTTTTGATATCATAGGTGACATGGTGGGTGAAATCATATAGGATGTCACAAGTGATGTCATTTGTAATGTCGTGATGTCAAGAGCAGACCACGTGATCTTGTTTTGACTGTGTTAATCCTAAATGGGGAATGTTGAGCATTCTGTGCTTTGGTTCGTGATGCTCCTTCTATTCAAGTTTCAGAAGAAATATTCGATAATTGTTTTCACTGATTTTTTTACACACGCAAACTGATACTTTTACACAAGTTCACTTGTCTAAACGACCCAGATAGACTTTCACAGCTGGCAAGCACAGGTATGAAGTCACTTGCTAACATGAGCAAGTAAGACACAGTCTGGGAGCCATGCACCACCAATGACTTACCTGGAGATAAGACTGACTGGACAATGATCATTTTGTCGAAGACTATGGGATTATGTTGGTGAGTCCTGGAGCACCTTCCCTCAGAACACACTGTATTTTTAAAAAAGAGACAATTAAATGTGAAAGCCCAGTTGTATAACAGATTATATGAATTAAGTCTATTGCAGAAATAATCATAATGGCATAAATGAAAAGTACAACCAAGGACAACACACACAAATTGACAGCATTTCAAGTGTATATTCATCAGATAAAACCCATGACTGAATCCAGCTTTTGATGGTATCATGGAATCCTTTCTTCCCTAGGCGCCAGCTAAGCTCTGTGCTAGCACCAAAAGGGCCGTTACGCAACTTTCCTAGATGGCCTATTCACTCACAGACCCGCGGCTCATTTCTAGTTGCTGTTTTTTTAATCTGCAGCTTTGATGTGGGGAGACAGGCCAATGTCTGTCTCTGTTGTTGTGTTTGTTCCTGGGAACGAGACGGATAATACAAACCGCGTTGGTGCTTCACCTTTTATGCAAGTGCGTGCAGAGTCGATGCGCACTCGGGGATATTCAGGTTCTCAGCATAGTTGTCTACTATTATCAATGTTATTATAACAAAACTAGGCCTTCTGATTTGTAAGGGGGAAAAGATGTGTGAATTTCTTGTGCAAATTTGGCTAAGTCTATTGCGGTTTATAGATATGTTTTAGGAGTGATGCCCCTGAACTGGCAAATATTTACCTGTCCAGCTTCTCCAGTACCTGCTGGGCACCATCTGCAGTGATTCAGAGTGGGTAATGTGCACGGTCTATGACTTATGGCTTGTGCCCAGTACCTTAAACTCCAGTACTTATTGGGCACTGGGCATTGCAGCCTGGTACCCATAAGTTTGGTTTCACTTTGATCTGAATTAGTCAATATCTAACTAACCTTCACAGATCAATAGTCTTCCTTTGGTCAATGGACCATTGGTCGAGTAGTTGATGGTGATATTAACGAATCTACTATTCTGTCATATAACTCTTCAAAATAAAGACAAAATGATCAGACTTCAAGAATGATTCAATAATTTTATCTAAAACTCATTCAAATAAACGCTCATTTGTACACATTCACCATGCAAACTCCATCAACCTTCAAGGGAGAGAAAAATTCATTTATCAAATGACACACATTCAACAATTCAAATGTATAAGGAGTGATAGATGAAGAGACAAAAGACACAATAAATCATCCTTTGCAATGTGTATGCAAATTTAAGTCCGAAATTACCCAGAGGTGAAATGGGGAAACCCAATCCCTGGCCAAAGATTGGTGGAGGTCACCTGATAAAGAGTCAGGAGACAAAGACTATAGGACAGGCACAGAATAGGATTATACTTACTACACTTCTCTAGAACCTGACGCACCGGAGCGCATCCCTCACTTACACTCTCTCCCTCCTCGATATTCTTCCGCAAATCTTCAATCTAGTCAGGCTGTCTTAAGTATTGAATCTTCTCAGTCTGTTCTTCCCAGCAGCAGCTCTTGCCTACTCCTTACCAAGCATCAGCGGCACTTCACAGCAGCAGCATCTTTCAGTAACCCCAGTCTCTCTCTATCTCTCAAGTCACTCAAGGTATATCCTTTAATTTTGCATATCCCACCCTCAAAGATTGCAAATGTCTGCGATTCATGAACTGTGATTGGGCCGGGGTATGGAAGTTGTCTTCACCTCATGTGGTCATCCCAAAATTCTCAACTAATTCTTTAAGTAAATCCTTCCCACTTAATTTATTCAAAATTTCAGAACACATCCTTTTACATGCATTCATGAATAGATCGATACAAATTTTATATAGTTTCTTCAGTTGAGGAACTTTTTCCAAGCACATGTCCTTGGGTCTTGAGAGCCGATCAATGTCCCGGTCAACAGGTCACTCCAGGATTTTAATGCGCATGCTCAACTTGCGTCAGGGTTCACCCGCCATCTTTTCTTTCGGCTTAGCACATCCGTCCCAAACGCACACTATTAATAAAGGAATCATAAACAAATGTTAATTTCTCAAATATGTTATTATCACTGTTTACCACCCGCTTCTACTCTATCCCATGTTATTTTCTTCTTTGTTAAGCAAAAGCATTAGCAGCAACAGCTCCTTCTAGGTTCAGGCAAGCATATGCCAGGCACGTGGTGCCTCGGGACCTACAGTTAGTGACTCCTTGCGCATGCGTTAGAGTTTTCCTCTCACATGGGTTAATCACATGATTATCTACGCAGAACGGGTTCGCACATGCGCAAGGTGATTTTTTGGTTTTAAGCAGGATTTCAGTTACGTAGCATATTATTCTTTGTTATTTAAGCAAGCAGTACGCTTTCTCCCCATATGTGAATGTCGTGTGTATGTTAATTTTCTTTCAAATTTTCTATTTCTACTTGTTAGTATTTGTTAATGAGAGATTGATCCGAGCAAGTTTCTTTCTTTGAATCCTTGCTCCATCACTCCCCCTCTGATGGCATTTTTGAGCCATCATAAAATACCCTTCATTGCCAATTGCCAAGTTTGACATTAAATCTTAGTGTTGTTTTTAGATTTTACACATTATTTATTTTTCCCCTTTATGTTCAACTCCTTCATTTTTCCATACAGATTGTCTTTCATTTGTTCTAACTCGATCTCCTCTCATTTTCTTTCTTCCCATTCTTTTGTTCTTCATTTCAATCATTGATCTTCTTCTCACCTTTCCCTTACAACATTTATAAATCAGTATTATCATTAATATTACTAATGCTATTGAAATCATAGGTATTAATATTTTTCCTAAAAAACTACTTCCAAAAGTGGAAAACCAATAACCTAATTTAGACAAACTTTTGGTAAATCATTCCCATGCACCGTCAACCTCCAGTTGGGTCAAATCATTATGAATCTTTTAAATATTCTTGATATATCCCTCAATACCTTTACTTTTATCCAGGATATATGTACAGCGGTGTTAAACTTTTAACATGCCACAGACTCCACCCTCCTTTACCAAAAGAATGTCAAGGGCAAGTTTATTTTGCAAAACCATAGATCTGATCGCAATCATTTCTGTATTGATCATTAAGAATCCTCCAGTAGTATCAGTTGATAAACGATCAACTACAGTAGATAACAGACGTATCTTATAAGACTTTAATGTGACTCCAACTGACGGTATCAATGCACCAAATATATCGCCTACTATTTCTGTAAAACTTGCTCTTATTTCTTGTTAGTCCTTTACTTATATCACACATTTCATTGTTCTTAGTAATGCGATATACCTTCGGAAATACAATGGCAATATAACAACTGCCATATCATTTTGCAGGTAACCTATAATAAGCATTTTTACCGCACTAATAATAAATTCCCCATCCCCCCATTATTAGGAGGGTATGATCACATTCACTAGTACCAATAAATATATTAATATATTCAGTTCTTATTCTATGAAGATAGAATTTTCCCATTTTTGCCAAGTCCAGGGACATTGCAGCATGAGCCTCGCCTTTCTTATACTCTCCCTCTTAAGTAGCCCATGGAGGTATGTGAGTCTTTCACTCACTCGCTTTCTTTTGAAAATCCTGACTTCTTTCTTCTACTAAATTTAAAAAATCTTTTTCTTCATCATGTAAAAGGTATGTTAGATTGTTTCACTGGGCCCGATTCACAGAACTAACTTAAGACAAAATCCTAAACTTACTACTTTTGGTATTCATAGAAGTTAGGATTTTGTCTGAAGTTTGTCTTAAGACAAATTTGAGACAGACTTGAGACAGACTTGAGACAGACTTTTGTCTTAAGTCTGTCTTAAGTCTGTCTTAAGACAAACTGAAGACAAAATCCTAACTTCTGTGAATTCCAAAAGTAGTAAGTTTAGGATTTTGTCTTAAGTTAGTTCTGTGAATCGGCTCCTATGTGCGTATGTTATATCTATAGGATATGTTGTTAAAAATAATTCTCCCATTAACTCTGCATTTCTAGCACTAAGTACTAGATTCATATTTCTTCTAATAGGAATTTCTGAAAATACAAAATCCATATTACTATAGTAGTATTGTAATTTACAGATAACATAAAATAAACTAGTTACAACGCTACAGGACACACCATAGGTGTCGGGATGGGGTAGTGAGGAGTCGGAAACCAGGTCTGCAGATATACGGTTTTATTCCTTTGTATTTTGTTTTTTTCATACAAGGGTTTTTGAAGGTCTAGTTCAGGGAAAAGGGAATCCGTCTTCCTGTTTTTCCCAGAAGGTCTTAGTTCTGTTCTTTGCGGTGAGGAATCTTTGTTTCCCGGGTTGGGGATGGAACTGCTCCCTTCTATCGTCTGGGCCGGTGTACTTCTCCGGGGTTTCGTCAGATGAAAGAAAAGGAAATATAGGGAGGGGTCAGTTCTCACTATTTGTGTAACGAGTACGCTACCCAAGGGACCGGGAGTGGAGGGATCACCAAAAACACAACAACCAGGTGCTTTAAAACGTGCACTTTAGGGCCGACTGTGACAGTATAGGGAGGGGGAGTGGGGATGGACAACAAGGTTGTGCAGAACGACGGTTCTCGAGGCAAAAACTCCGTCCCTACACCTGTGCCCGCTCCCGCCTTCCCAAAACCCTTGACATCCGCTCCCGTACCTGGAAAAGCCACGCACCCCTTGGTACGTGGCTCGGGGATTCGCCGGGACGTTGGCCTCCTGGCTCGCCTGCTGTGGCTCCGTCTTCCGAATCGGCTCCCGTATTCCTCGTCTCTGCCGCCTCCGCTTGTTCCTCTCCAACGATCACCGCTTCCTCCTCCACTCTCTCTCCTGAGTTCCGTGTTCCGTCCATATATCCCGCCTCCTCTCCAAGTTCCGGGTGAGTGACCAATGAAAGGGCCATGACGTTGTGGGAGGGTTGGTTTTCCGAGAGACCCGCATTCCAGTTAAAGGGACCTTGCTGTTCCTCGGGCTGAGTCCCCGGTCCCCAGTCATCCAGGTCTTCACGCCAATCGTCCTGACAGGAAGGAAACAGAAGGTTTGAAGGCGACCACCACTCGTAAGTGTCCCGGGTCGGCGCCCCCCTGTCACAATAGGTTAAGGGAAGGAGGTGATAAGTTACACCTTCTGAGACAAAAGCAGGTAGTTTCATGCAAACATAACAATCACTCACGTCCATGGTCTCTACATAATGATATAAAAGTTTAGTGAACACATGTAATGATGAATCACTACTTGATTTATCATGACAATACATACCCTAATCCACAATTCTGTAGTAGTCATTTTTTTTGTCACTATATCCTCTCTCTCGCTCACATTTGTATTATTCTTATCATTAGTTATCATTAGGACTGGTATCACAAGTGTTAATAATAATCACATCAACATTACTATTGTAACGCTACATAGACACCATTTAACACACCGTTGTTTTATGTTATAATTTGGATGTTCAGTCACTTTTATTTCTGCCATTTTTTTCTAAAAGAAATTCTACATTTTAGTTTCTTTCTACAAATACGTAAATTCTTTGTGTGATCCCACACTTCAAAAGCTTTTCTGCTTTAGCCTTTTCTTCAAGGTCCTTGTTTAATGTCTTTAATAGAATCCACCTTCTATGTGAAAACGAACATTTTCTTTAAGGTGGTCACAATTCCCTTTCATCAGACCCTTCAAAATTGCCACTTTTTCATTCTTCATTTAGGTCAAGATTTTCAAAATCTTCGAGAATGATGTATGTCCACTCTGGAGCCTTATACCTTCTATTTGGCACCTTCACGCTTTTTGATGACCTTAATGATGTTCTTCTCATGTGTCCCTGTTCAGACTGACTTGACACATCATTCACTTGTTCTAGTTCTTTCCCTGTCTTTCTTCTTTGGATGTATCTCAGTCTCTTCACTCCACTTGGCCAGCGATCTTCTCTCCTGCCTCTTTTGTCTGTACTGCCCTTTCACCTTCTTCACCTATCTCAAGTGTCCTTTTATTTTCTCTTCCCTTTTGTTGCTTTTGTTCCAGACTCCCTACCTTTTCTTCTTTGGTTGTTTGCTCTTGTACTTGACTTTCTACTCTTTACTTTTAGTCTTCTGACTGCCTCTGATCTAAATTTTCTTCAGATGATTCTTTTCCCTTTCCTAACTTAGTTGGATTTGAACTTTCAGCAATAGACTTCCCTTCCTTCTCTTCTTGTAACTGAATTTGATCTAAGTTTTCTGCAATGAGTTCTTCTTCTTCTTTTTCTGACTGGGCTGGATCTCGGATTTCTGCAATTGATTCTTCTGGATTTTGCTCACTTTGTTCTGGTCTTTAAAGTTCAAGCTCTCCTCTGGTCTTTACAGCAGTCACTTCAGTCCCAGTAACTGGTTCCCACTCGATCTGAATTGTACTTGGTTGTTCGTCGTCAATGCATTCTTCAGAGTCTGTTTCTCTGATTTCTTCGGCTTCACAACTCTCAGCTTCTGGTTATTTTCTTTGTGCTACCAGTTGCTGTTCTGGTCAATCAGGTGGACTTGGGACTCTTTGGGTGTGACTGGCGTGGATCCAATTCGGAATACCAGCACACTTTACAGCTGTTGTTGTGACCAATATGACTTGATGAGGTCCTTTCCATCTGGGTTCCAAGCACAACTTCCTTGTGTGCTTCTTTATCATGACCCAGTCTCCAGGACACAAATCATGAGCTTGATTTGGCTGTACTGCATTTGGATCTTCTCCAACTTGGTGAGACACAGAACGTACCAGATCAGCCAGCCCTTTGCAATAGTCCAATATTAAATCATCAGTTATATTAATCAATTTGATTCCAGGTATAAATGCTTGTCTCATTGCTCTTCCGATAAGGATTTCATGAGGACTTAATCCTATTCTACGATCAGGAATACTTCTAAGGCTCATCAATACAATAGGCAAAGCATCAGGCCATTTCAGTGAAGTGGATGCACACACTTTTCCTAACCTGGATTTTATTGTGCCATTGAGCTGCTCAACCACTCCAGAGGCTTCTGGACGGTAGGCACAATGTAACTTCTGTTCAATTTTGAAAGCTTCACAAATTAGCTTAATTATTTCACTATTAAAATGAGGTCCTCTATCTGATTCCAAAGTGACTGGAAATCCGAATCTTGGAATAAGCTCTCTTAATAATAGTTTGGCAACAGTAAGGCTGTCATTTTTTATCGTGGGATAGGCTTTTCTACCCATCGAGAAAACAAACAATGACAAGGACATACTTCAACCCGTTGCATGGTGGCAACTCAATGAAGTCTAGTTGCAATCTTGTGAATGGTCCCTCTGCCTTTCCAATTTTTCCCCTACTAACCACTGTCTTTCTTCATGGGTTTTGCAGTTGGCAAGTCAAACGTCTTTGGCAGAGGGTCTCTGCAACTGTCCTGAACTTGGGATTATACCACATTTGTCTGAACTGTCTGATCATGGCATCCCTCCCAACGTGTGCGACTCCATGATACACCCTAGCCATTTGTGACACCCTAGCCATTTGTGACAATAAGCTATCTGGCATTATTGGTCTACCATCAGGACACACCCACACTTCATCGCTAGCCCTTCTTTTGCAACCTTTTTTAATCCAGCATTCTTTTTCCTTCATGTCTGCCTCATCCTGTAATTCTCACTTTATCCCATGTTTCAAAAGAAGAGTAAAACGTTTGTTGGCAAGTGGTAATTTCTTTTTCCATCCCTCTGTTCAAAGACCTCGTATTTCTCACCCAAAATTATGCCACTTGGTCTGCGTACTGATTACCCAATGTCACATAATCATTTCCTGACTTATGTGCGGCACATTTGACCACTGCAATTTTTTTTGCCCATTGTAGTGCTTCCAATAGTTCCTTAACATCTTTGACATTTCTTATAGGAGATCCTGAAAAAGTCAGAAATCTCCTTTATAGCCACAATTGACCGAAATCATGCACAACCCCGAAACCATAAATATGGTTACTCTCAATTTTTTACCAATTTTACAAGCCCTCGTTAAGGCAAACAATTCGGCTATTTGAGCCGACTTGACTCCTCTTATACAAGAAGCTTCTATGATACCTGACACAGTACATACAGCATAGACAGATGTCAGTTCTCCATTTTCCCTTCTCAAACATGACCTGTCAACAAACAGTACGCACTCTCACTCTTCCAGTGGAACATCAAAGAGATTGAGCCTTGGCTTTGTACACATCTCTGTCACATCCTAACAATCATGATCAACTTCTTCTTTCACTTTCTTACAATGGAAGTCAGGCAACAAGGTTGCTGGATTCACCATGGTACATCTCGTCACACTTACATTTTCAGCACCCAAGAGTACTCTTTCATACTTAGTCAGCCGACTAGGGGTCAAATGTTGTGTACGAGTCCTTGTCAAGAGAATCTCAACTGAATGTGGCACATATACTTTGGCAGGATGTCCCATCACAATCGATTCTTTTTGCTCCAGACTCGCACAAGTAGCTGCCACTGCTTTTAAGCAGCCAGGTAATGCTGCAGCCACTGGACCAAGAGTGGCATAGAAGTATACCACTGGACGTCGAGACAATCCATGCCTCTAGGTTAACATTGAAAGTGCACACCCTTCTCTTTCGCAACAGAACAATGCAAATTCCTTCGTATAATCTGGCATGCCTAAAGCTGGGGCCTGACACAAACAACTTTTCAATTTTATGAATGTTTCTTCACTTTCATCATCCCACTCAACTGGGTCTGTCATCTCTTTTTGTGTTAACCTTATTAAAGGTTTTGCCAGCAGTGAAAATCCACTTATCCATTGACAACAATATCCAACCACTCCCAAAAACATTTGCACTTCCTTTTTGGTTTTCGGCTTACTCATTTGTCGAATCACTTTTATTCTTTCTGGTATCACCTTTCTAACTACTTTCTCTATTTTATGTCCAAGATATTGAAGTTCTTGTTTACAAAATTGTAATTTCTCCGGGGACACCTTGTGTCCTCCTTCTGCCAAGTGATTCAGCTTCTCTTGTCTTTGATGCCACCAATAAGTCATTAATGTGCTGAACCAAAACTGAGTTTCCTGGCATTATCAATGTCTAACCATTTTTTCAAAATTTTATTGAATATTGATAGACTTTCTGTGCACCCTTGAGGAACTCGGCACCATGCCAAAACACAGTCTTCAAACCGGAAGGCAAAAAGATATTGGCTATCGGGATGTAATGTAATTGAAAAGAACGCTTGGCACAAATCAATCACAGTATACCAATGAGCATCCCATGGTATCTGATAAAGAATCACTGCAGGGTTCGGTACTACAGGACAACAGGGTACTACTATTTTATTGATTTTCCTCAAATCTTGCACTATTCTATATTTTCCACTAGGCTTCTTAAGTCCCATGATTGGGGAATTGCAAGGACTGCCCAATATTTATTTTAAAATTCCCTGTTCAATCATTTGGTCAATTGCTAGGGCAACTCCTGCTTTTACTTCAGGGCTCATTTTGTATTGTGGGGTATTCGGGTATATTGCACCTTCCTTTACCATAACTTTGATAGGGTCTACCTTTGCCATTAAGCTAACTTCTTTTCCTGTAAAATCCCACACATCTGACCTCACTGTGTCTCTTAATTCATCAGGTAAATCACTTTTAGTAAGGAGTGAAAACATCTCATCCACTTCTGTTCCCTGTTTAGCTAGCATCATCTTAAAAGCTACATCTTCATCCGGAGTTTGGAAAGCCACACCATCAGGCGTACAAAAGATGGTGCAATTCATTTTACACAAGTCCCTTCCTAATAGGTTTACTAGACTCGAGTCGCATACCACAAATCGATGCATATCTCTGAAATTTCCAATATTTACTTCTATTGGTTTTGTGATTGGGGTCCTAATCTGCTTATTTGAAACTCTTACAACTTGGATAGTTTCTCCCGAGAGGTGTAGGTTTGGGATTTCTGCTGTTCTCACAGTAGAACGGGTAGCACCAGTGTCCACTAGGAAAGTGATATCATTTCCCTCAACCTTCCCGTCAATAAATGGACCTGACTGATCTACCGCCAAGGATGCGCCAAGTACGCACTCCTCCTTCCCCCCTCAGGCACCGCCATTGCAACATCCCCGATTCATCTACATCACTCTGCATCCAATATTGTTGGACAGTTAGTGTATTCTTACCTGATCTCCTGTGAATCCGGCGTTCACACTGTATCTCTGCACCTGAGCATTCACATTGTTGGGCAAAGAGGCTTGAGGCACCTGTAACTGAGGAGTAACTATTTTCTGCTTTTGCTGTTGATTCACAATCACACCATTCTACATCTGTGGATTTAAAATGTGATTTTCCCCATTACTCTGTTGAATATTTCTACACTTGTTCTTCCAATGCCCACACTTTCCACTTCCATGACAAGGATATTTCTTTCTCGCCTTTTCTCTACTCATTCTTCCTTTTCCTTTACTTTCATTCAAAACTTGACCACTCTGATTCTGTACATTCATTTGATTATTAATTTGAGAACTTGCATTTGCTTCTTGGCGTTCTGCTATTTTCACCTGTGCCCACATCATTTTCTCCTTTAACTTTTTATGCTTTGCTCAATGTCATCACTGCAGTATTTTGCATATTTCAGAATGTCATCGATCGCCTTGCTTTGTCAACAAAGCATATGCTGCTGAATCATCTGGCTAATCTCTGATCTTAGCCTATAGACAAATCTTTATACAAAGTTTCTTATATATTTATCACTGATGTTCTCAAATCCACTATACTGTTCAAACACTATGAACAAAACCAAGCGGGGTATTAAAAAGTTAGGAAGAAATGGCGCTCTGCAGATAGACGTAAGTAATATGAGCTCAGATGTCTGTTATGGTGCAAACAGGGAGGGGAGACCCCAAAAACCCCTCAAAATGTATAGGACAAACCTACACCCACGCAACAAGAACAATCCTGTGCACACATACAATTGATTAAATCAAAATTGACATGAGTAAATACACAATTGACAAAAGGAGCATCAGCATATGGATTAGTAATTCTGTTTAATAGGCGTAACCAGCCGACACGTGTTTCGTCATGGGAAGAGTAGACCACGACTCTTCAGGGCTGTAGCTGTAGCTAAAAGGACAGTGGACGCCCTCAACCGGTGATAATTCCAACCCGGCTGGGTAACGCACTAGATGTGAACTGTAGGTCAGTCAACAATGGACAAATCGGTAAGCTCACTTCACAAATCAGCCAAAATAGTCATCAAGACGCCAGCCGCCAGTAACGTGCAATCAAGTCAAAAAAGGCAATGTAATCCTTGAATATTAACACCAACCCGTAAGCAAATAATCGGTGTACTCGTACACCGATTATTTGCTGCCAGGACATCTTGATACACTTCTGAATATATGTATGGTTCACGTATACTTCCTCATCTTGAAACCTTTGCCCGATACTTACGGGTTGGTGTTAATATTCAAGGATTACATTGCCTTTTTTGACTTGATTGCACGTTACTGGCGGCTGGCTTCTTGATGACTATTTTGGCTGATTTGTGAAGTGAGCTTACCGATTTGTCCATTGTTGACTGACCTACAGTTCACATCTAGTGCGTTACCCAGCCGGGTTGGAATTATCACCGGTTGAGGGCGTCCACTGTCCTTTTAGCTACAGCTACAGCCCTGAAGAGTCGTGGTCTACTCTTCCCATGACGAAACACGTGTCGGCTGGTTATGCCTATTAAACAGAATTACTAATCCATATGCTGATGCTCCTTTTGTCAATTGTGTATTTACTCATGTCAATTTTGATTTAATCAATTGTATGTGTGCACAGGATTGTTCTTTATACTGTTCAAACACCTGTAGTAACCTTTCATAATACGCATGCACTGACTCCTTAGGTTCTTGAGTTGTTCTATCTAT
The DNA here is from genome assembly GCF_964204655.1 of Triturus cristatus. Taxonomy (NCBI): domain Eukaryota; kingdom Metazoa; phylum Chordata; class Amphibia; order Caudata; family Salamandridae; genus Triturus; species Triturus cristatus. The sequence goes on from NC_140584.1 coordinate 1,192,128,205, forward strand.
TTTAACCCAATCATTCTCTTTAGGGGGAATTTTCCCTTTCAGGAAGTAATCACCTGATTATACTTCTTCATTACCTCCTCCGAGGGTACACCCGTTCTTGCATCTCTAGGATCTTCTTCAGTGGGCCAATCAACTGTAATCTTACATCCTGTCCACAAATCTGTTGGTACCACTATATCAAACAGACCATCCAAATTCTTCAACAATACCTTTGAGACCTTCACAAATCTCTCCACCTGCTTGTACCATTCGATAGGTTTCTCGCTCAACCTTGGGAAGTCATTTGTAAAAGATAAAATATCCTGTCTACTCCATGGAACATGTACATATCCACCACCTGGAACTTCTCTCATCAGACACATCCTTTCAACCTTTTCCATTTCTCTCATCGGAAATGCAGATAACTCTTTTGCAACTGCCTCCTCTCTTTTCTTTGTCTATCTACTTCTCCGTCGATCTGCATCTCCCCATTTCTTCAAAGGCTGTATCAGTTCCTTCATTTGCAATCTCCTTCCTGATGCATTCAAACTTTCTAAGTCCTTTTCAGTAAATTCTGCTCTATAGTGTTTCTGCAGTACTTTTGACCTTTCTATGTCTATTCCGAATTCTAAAGCTACTTCCGCTATTTTCTCATGCAACTTCTTTGCTCTCCATGTTATACTTTTACACAGAAACAACAACTCTTCATCTTCATATGAACCTAGTCTATCAATACTTATTGTACCAATGATCATTTCTTCTAAATCCACTCTTTCTTCTTCTCTCATCCTTTTGACCATTTCTCTAGATCTTCAGAAGAAAACCCAGCGGAACTTCCTGCCATCGGAGTGAGAGTTGGTACCTTTTTTCTCACAATTGTGGACAACATTCTCTTTGGGGTTTCAGGCATAGCCTCAATATTCGGGAGATCCATTAATGAAACATTCGAATCGCTCTCACTAACTTGATCGTCTATCATGACTATCTCCTTTCTAGCACTATTCTGTGAAGCTGCCACAATTTGGGATTTCGGTGCACTTCATTTATCACCATACAATGGAATAACAGGACCGATCGTTACTGGTACTGTCAGTACTTCCGCATTTAAGCCTAACTGATTTATTTTCCAAATTATCTCTTCGTTGGTTTTGTTCAAAGCATCCCTTTCTTTATCCTGAGATTCTCAAATAACTGTTGGATCATATAGGACTTGTGGAACCAATGGAGTTCCCATTATGGGGGTACTTGGAGTTGTATCTCTAGCACTTTCCTAATAAGGCGGGGGTCTCTTTATCAAAAGGTCCTCTAATAACTCCTCATCAGATTCATTACACCCTATCTCTGTCGTACTCATGTGTTTAGTTTTCTCCTTGCATTTGCTACCTTCTTGTTCATTAGCCACCAATACTGGATGCAAACCCTCTGTTACTACAGCCCTTCTCCATCTTTTCATCTGATCTCCTCGTGTGTCAAATGGATATCTTTGTAAAAATCCTCTTGATTCTCATGCCTCCCCTGTATTTTTCATGTTCAAATGCCTCAACTTCCCATTCTTCCAACGCCACGTATTGTGTTAAGCTAGGATTTGGTTCCAATGTATTCATCCTCTTTCTCAAATTCTGAAGACTCCTTACATTAAACGTACCATGTTCGGGGAAAGCTAAGACACCATCATCTTTTGTATACTCCACCCAATTTTCCAACCATACAGATGTATGATATCCAATTTCCATCTTCATATAAGACGCCGGTGTATTAAAAGGTGGCATAAGAATTCGCTCCCTAGTTATCACACGCTTATCCTTCTTGAAGAAATTCTTGATCTTATTAATCAACTTAATTATCTCGTTATTTTATCTAATCCACTCGACAAAATCCAAAAGCTCTTCGTGTTCTCACTAAACCTTTTAGTCAATACTCGTCCAATGTCTGCGCATCTCACCAATCAGGACTCACTACGTATTTTCTTCTTCACCCAATACTAGCACGCTACCTATCTATTAACCAATCAGAACTTACAACACATCCACTTGTCTGACCAATGCCAGCACTGCTCTTTTGTGATGTCAGTATTACTCCTTCTACTGACCCTCCCTTATCAATCTGCAGTTTTCTCACGCATGCTACTTCCATCAATACCAGCGCGGCTCTCTGTGACGTCAGTACAGCTTCTGCTACTTACCGTCCCTTCACAAGTTAATTCAACAATGTCTGTTTTTGTCTTTCGTTATAAAATTCTTGTTAGTAACAACGTGAAAACAGCGCTACTCTGTCTGCTCCACTAAACCAAAGATAGTTTCTCCACACGCTACAAAGAGAAAAATTCCTTCCTTTCACTGCGAGTAAAAACCACTGTTTACCCTTCACTTAAGCTCGGGGAAGACCTGTTACTCCTCTAGGGATACTCTTCCTTTGGATAAGGCCAAAGTTTCACAGGCGGGCCCTCTGCTATCATTCACACTCTACTCTTATATGATATAGTCCCTAATGTAATACTGCCAGCCCTCCGTAGCTTCTGCGGATTATGATAACAGACGAGTAACCTTCTGCGGTGTGATTTCCATTTACCACACTCTTCTAAATTCCGTTCCCGGGTTTCCTAGGTATCTCTGTACCTGTGCTTCCAGACAACATAAAACGTGACACTAACTCCTAATGTTAAACATATAGCCAATTAGTCCGAAAAAAAGTCAATAATCACCAAACTCATCGATAATAACCATCATTCTGCTACCAGAAAAACTGATCCAGCAGAAAGCCAGGTTGAACTTTCCACTAAATCAACATTCTTGTCACACTGGGCCCATATACACATTTCCGGGTTTCCCGACTATTCCGCGGGGGGGGGGGGGCAAGTTTTGTTTCACTTTTATCTGAATTAGTCCATATCTAACTAACCTTCACAGATCAATAGTCTTCCTTTGGTCAATAGACCATTAGTCGAGTAGTTGATGGTGATATTAACGTATCTACTATTCTGTCATATAACCCTTCAAAATAAACACAAAATGATGACTCCAAGTAAGACTCAATAATTATATCTAAAACTCATTCAAATGAACACTCATTTGTACAGATTTACAGTGCAAATTCCATCAACCTTCAAGGGAGAGAAAAATTCATTTATCAAATGACACAAACACATTCAACAATTCAAATGTATAAGGAGTGATAGATGAAGAGACAAAAGGCACAATAAATCATACTTTGCAATGTGTATGCAAATTTAAGTCAGAAATATAATTACCCAGAGGTGAAATGGGGAAACCCAATCCCTGGCCAAAGATTGGTGGAGGTCACCTGATAAAGAGTCAGGAGACAAAGACTATAGGACAGGCACAGAATAGGATTATACTTACTACACTTCTCTAGAACCCGACGCACCAGAGCGCATCCTTCACTTACACTCTCTCCCTCCTCGATATTCTTCAGTAAATCTTCAATCTAGTCAGGCTGTCTTAAGTATTGAATCTTCTCAGTCTGTTCTTCCCAGCAGCAGCTCTTGCCTACTCCTTACCAAGCATCAGCGGCACTTCACAGCAGCAGCATCTTTCAGTAACCCCAGTCTCTCTCTATCTATTTCTCAAGTCACTCAAGTTATATCCTTTAATTTTGCATATCCCACCCTCCAAGATTGCAAATGTCTGCGATTCATGAACTGTGATTGGGCCGGGGTATGGAAGTTGTCTTCACCTCATGTGGTCATCCCAAAATTCTCAACTAATTCTTTGTTTAGTAAATCCTTCCCACTTAATTTATTCAAAATTTCAGAACACTTCCTTCTCACATGCATTCATGAATAGATAGATACAAATGTTATATAATTTCTTCAGTTGAGGAACTTCTCCCAAGCACATGTCCTTGGGTCTTGACAGCCGATCAATGTCCCGGTCAACAGGTCACTCCGGGATTTTAATGCGCATGCTCAACTTGCGTCACAGTTCACCTGCCATCTTTTCTTTCGGCTTAGCACATCCGGCCCAAACGCACACTATTAATAAAGGAATCATAAACAAATGTTAATTTCTCAAATATGTTATTATCACTGTTCACCACCCGCTTCTACTCTATCCCATGTTATGTTCTTCTTTGCTAAGCAAAAGCATTAGCAGCAACAGCTCTTTCTAGGTTCAGGCAAGCATATGCCAGGCACGTAGTGCCTCGACACCTACAGTTATTGACTCCTTGCGCATACGTGAGAGTTTATCTCTCACATGGGTTAATCACATGATTATCTAAGCAGGACGGGTTTGCACATGCCCAAGGCGAATTTTCGGTTTTAAGCAGGATTTCAGTTACGTAGCACATTATTCTTTGTTATTTATACAAGCAGTAAGCTTTCTCCCCGTATGCAAGTGTCGTGTGTATGTTAATTTTCTTTCAAATTTTCTATTTCTACTTGTTAATATTTGTTAACGAGAGATTGATTCGAACAAGTTTCTTTCTTTGAATCCTTGCTCCATTAGTCGGATAGCGGTCCCTTGTTTGTATTCACCTACCTTGTGTACATCAACTGTTCAGGATGTTTACTGTTGCCTCAAAGCTGGGAGAGACAGTCCATAACTAGCTGGTTCTATCCGGGCCACTTGTTGTTTTTGACAGGTTTGATATTAGATACATGTACATCTTGTTTCGCAGTCAGCCTTTTGCTAATTCAGGTCACCACTTACTCACGAAGATTGAACATTCTCAGCCTCTCCCCACACTCTGTTCCAGAAGTATTTGGGTTGTTCTGTGCGTGTCACGGTCCCTTCGGAGGCCTCTCAGGATCGGTTCATTGCTCAATTGGGGTCCACCTATTGACAACCTCAATTTCCGATATGCTGTAAAAGCACGGACATTAGAGGGGGTCAATCGGGGGAAGGAAAGGAAGGGAACAGTGGGGAGGGAGATCTGTGGAGAAAAACGATGATTAAGACACACTTCACCCACTGCACCTCAATATGTTAGCTCCCTCCTTCCAGGAAGTACACAACGATACATATATGTCTACATGTATACCTGTAAAGAAAACAAAGAACTCTAGGATAGCATCTACAACTAGAAGGATGATTGTTTCCTCATCTGACCCTCTAGGATATATGGGATGCTTGTCTGATTGTTCGTATCACCTGTACGTGATACACAGCAGAGAACTGTGGATTACATAAACATTATCAGCAATGATCTTCCTCTATACTGTTGCCACATAATCACAGAACATGTGCTTCTTACCCACCATAACCAGTGCGACTGTGGGTCTCACAAGGGAAGAAGGAATTACGCAATATGTTCAGCACCTCTCTTACATCTCCTGCTATGACGAAACAATACACACAGAAATTAAACCATTAAGATGGAGAACTGATGTCTGGCAGACAAGTTGCAGGAAATCGTAGAACGGTGATATACCACCTGGTACTGGTTCCTCGAGTTAAAGTATAGGTTATACCAAGGCGCTTTCGTTGCCATACATGAGGTATAGCATCAATGTATGTGTCAGCAATGGATTCTATCCGGCGCTGTTATCCAACAGGGCCGTAAGACGATAATGTGCAAGTAATGACTCGTGGCGGTGTCACTCAGGTCCGCTATGGCATAGGTTCAAAGGCAGCACTAGCGGCGTGATTCACAACACCGAAATACTGAGACTTACAAAGATATGACTCTTGGCGGTGTCACTCAGGTCCGCTATGGCAGAGATTCAAAGGCAGCACTAGCGGCGTGAGTCACAACGCCGGAATACTGAGAATTACAATGATATGACTCTTGGCGGTGTCACTCAGGTCCGCTATGGCAGAGATTCAAAGGCAGCACTAGCGGCGTGAGTCACAACGCCGGAATACTGAGAACTACAATGATATGACTCTTGGCGGTGTCACCGACACCCTTACCCCACCAAAGCCAACATGGAATCAGCAAGGCCGTTGGAACGTCCTCTCCTTCGGCAGCTCGACGCGAAATAATCTGCGCCATTCCTTCTGCTTCCTCGGCTTACGTAGCCGGGCGGATCCGCGCAGCGTTGTCTCCCGCGCATGCGTGCAGTTAAGGATGACCAGGTGCACCAGAGAGCACCAGAGAGCCCCTCCAGATCTCGCGCATCTTGTGGAGATGGAGCGCGGCTCTCGTCCACCAAGCGCGGTACTGTCGTCCTTGCAGGGAGTGTGCAGTGGTCGCCACGGAGGACGTGACAGTGCGGTTCATCTTAGACCAACCAAAGACCTCTCCAGATATTCAGTGGGATGTAATAAGGCACATAAAGTGGTCGTGAAAACTATGAAAACTAAAATCCTACATTTTTGTCATAACCACAACATTGTTTTTTGCCAGATTTGTCCTACAGAGGCACTGTGTTAGTGAAGACATGGAAGCCTTGTTCACCAACTACCTCAAAGAAAAGAATGTTCTCGATTGTAAATTACACCTTGAATCTCGCCTTCGGCACAATGTAATGTATCAAGACTGAAGTGCTTTGTATTTAAGTGTTCTTGTGTAAAGTGCTTTGACACCTCTTGGGTTCGTCTTCGGTAAAATTCCAAAACATTCCCTCGCTGAGTCGGCACCACAGTACGAAGTGCGCAGACTCCTGGTGTCCTCTCTCTCCAGAATGCAGTTTGTATTCATCCACTGAGCAACCACGCTGCCGGGTGGACTTCCATGGTGAATCTCACTCTCAGATACTCCATACAGAGACTTCATGCTCTCTGCTGTCCTTCCCAAGAGTCCTCACTCATCCTGATGCAGTCTCCTTCCTTGTATCTCACTTTGTCAGCTGTGCCCCCACACAGTGTGGTGGCGCAGAGGGAACTACAGCAGACAGTATGATGCTACAGAGGGACTGTATAGCAGACAGTCTGCTGTGCGGTTCTTCTGTACCCCACACTGTTTAATGTGCTGTCCCTCTGTACCCCACACTGTCTGCTGTGGGGTACCTCTGTACCCCACACGGTCTGGTGTACGGTCCCTCTGTACCCCACACTGTCTGCTGTGGGGTCCCTCTGTACCCCCAAGCTGTCTGCTGTACAGTCCCTCGGTACCCCCACAATGTCTGCTGTGTGGACCTTCTGCACCCCCATGCTGTCTGCTGTGCGGTCCCTCTGTACCTCCAAGCTGTCTGCTGTGCAGTCCCTCTGTACGCCCATGCTGTCTGCTCTGCAGTCCCCCTGTACCCCACGCTGTCTGGATTGGGGTCCTGCTGTACTGCCACACTGTCTGCTGCAGGGTCCCTCTGTACCACACAATGTCTGCTGTACTGTCCATCAGTGCCCCACACGGTCTGCTATGCTGTCCCTCTGTACCCTCACACTGTCTTCTGCACGGTCCCTCTAAACCTTCAGTCTGTGTTCTCTGGGGCCCCTCTGTACCCCAAGGACTGTTTGCTGCATGGTCCCTCTGTACCTCCAGACTGTCTGCTGCGCGGTAACACTGTGCACCCACACTGTCTGCTGTGGGGTCGCTCTGTGCCCTCACACTGTCTGCTGTATGGTCCCCCTGTACCCCTCACTGTCTGCTGTACGGTCCCTCTATTCCTCACCGTGTCTGCTGTACGGTCCCTCTGTACCGTAACACTGTCTGCTGTGCGGCCTCTCTGTACCCCCATACCATCTGCTGGGTGGTCCCTCTGTGCCCCCACACTGTCTGCTGTACAGCCCCTCTGGGCCCCCACACTGTCTGCTGTACGGACCCTCTGTGCCCCCACACTGTCTGCTGTACAGTCCCTCTGTACTGCAACACTGTCTGCTGTACGGTCCCTCTGTGCCCCCACACTGTCTGCTGTACGGTCCCTCTGTGCCCCCACACTGTCTGCTGTACGGTCCCTTCATGCCTCACTGTGTCTGCTGTATGGTCCCTCTGTACCACAACACGATCTGCTGTGCGGTCCCTCTGTACCCCCATACTATCTGCTGGGTGGTCCCTCTGTACCCCAACATTGTCTGCTGTACAGTCCCTCTGTACTGCAACACTGTCTGCTGTACGGTTCCTCTGCGCCCCCACACTGTCTGCTGTACGGTCCCTCTGTGCCCCCACACTGTCTGCTGTACGGTCCCTCTATACCTGACCGTGTCTGCTGTACGGTCCCTCTGTACCACAACACTGGCTGCTGTGTGGTCCCTCTGTACCCCCGTACTATCTGCTGCGTGGTCCCTCTGTACCCCCACACTGTTGTCAGGTCCTTCTGTACCCCCACACTGCTATGGGCTCCTTCTGTACCCCTACAGTGTCTGCTGATCTGACCCTCTGCGTCTTTGCACCATCTCATGTGCTCTCCTGCCAGTCACCCGACACTGTCTGCTATGTCCTCCTCCTGTGCCTTTGCACTACTTGCTATGACCTCCTGCTCAGCCCTCACTCTGCCTGGTATACTTGCCCTCTGTGCCCTCACACTGCATGATGCATGTGATGTGTACTTGCATAGTGCATGCAGAGGAGAGTATATTGGTGCTGAAGCCGGGAGCTGTACCGGCCGAGCGAGGGTCGGGGCTATGTGAAGAGCCGGGTCTTCAGTCTCTTGCAGAAATTAAGACCCGAGGAGGAGCCTCAGATGTGCAGGGGTACGGCACTCCAGGCTTTAGTAGCGAGTTAGGAGAAGGAATTACCCCAGATCTGGTTCCATGTTTGCAGGGGGTGTGTACTAAGAGGAACCCACCTGAGCAGAGGTGTCTGGTAGGTTTGTGGAAGTTTGTGGTTGTTGAGGTACGGGGCCAATTCTGTGTAAGGCTTTGTGTGTGTGTGCGAGGAGTTTGAAAAGTGCTTTTTTGTGGATCCGCATAGAGTGGAGCGCTGTAAGGTGCAGAGTGAGAGTGAGGCCAGTTGCTGAGTTTTGTATGGAGTCTTTGGCAGCTCAGCGTTGATTCCAGCATCGAGTGCATTTGTCGTGGTCCAGTTCGTCGGTGATGAGGGCTTGGGTGACGGTTCAGCGAGTGTTGGTGGGGAGCCATTTGAGGATCGTCTCCTGTTTCCACACACTCAAGATGCTCAATAAGGAGACTGCGTTCACTTGGCCTGTCATGGTGAGTTGGTGGTCTGACGACTATTCTGAGGTTCCTTGCATGGGTTGCCAGGAGGGGTGTGGATTCTAGTTTTGCAGGACACTTGCTGAAATCCCTGAGGTTTCTCAATTCAGTCTGGTCTGTGTAGTTTGAAACTGTTTTCATCCATCTGTTGACCGTGGTCATGCAGGAGGAGAAATTGGTCCAGGTGTTTGGCGTCTTCTCGGAGCGAGAGTACGAGCTGGGTGTCATCAGCACAGGATATGATGCTGATTCCGTGGGCGCGTACGATGCTGGTAAGTGGTGTCAGTTGGGAGGTGAACAGAGTGGGGCTGAGTGAAGATCCTTATAGAACTCCACACATTAGGTTGACTGCATCCAAGTTAAAGGGGGTCAGGCTGACCAAATGGGTGTGGTTGTCAGAAAGAAACGCATCTAGCAAAGTGCTGGACTTTGGATGCCGGCGTCATGCAGTCGTTGGATATGGATGGGGTGGTAGACCGTGTCCAAGGCTGCAGACAGATCTAGTAGGATAAGGGCTGCTGTGTCACGTCTGTCCATGATCATCAAGATGTCATCCGTGGTGGTAATACGCGTGGTCTCTAGACTGTGGTTGAGCCTAAATCCAGATTGAGTGGTGTTGTGGAGGTGATTGTTAGTGAGGTGGGTTGCTAAGCATTTATTCATAATCTTTTCCATTATTTTTGCTGAGTATGGTAGCCGGGAGATAGGCCTGCAGTTGGCTGCTGTCTTCCGGTTTACTGAGGATTTCTTGAGGAAGGGGAGTACTGTGGTGTGTTTCCAGGTGTCCGGGTAACTTACTGTGATGACTGAGTTATTCAGTATTGGAGTGAGGGCTTCACTGATTCAATCCAATCTTTTGATGAAGATGTGGTGAGGGCAGGGGGTTTAAGGGTGCTCTGGAGTTATGGACTGTATGGTGGTTGTGGTTTTTTGAGTGGTGATGGTGGGGCAAGTGCTCAAAGTGGTACACTGGCCGTTGATAGAGATGGGCAAGAGGTCTTGATGTAAAGCCCTTAAGGTCCAGCTCCATCTTATGTAGGCCCCAACTCCATCTTGGCTAATGGAGGTAGCCATCTTCCTTCTCTAAAACAATGGAAGTACCCGTTTTCCCGGTTTAGGCAGAATCATTGTCATGTCTGCTATTAGACGCAGATGTGGCCTGACCTTATCTTTCTAAGAACTATCATAATGTCAAGCCATTCAATTGATGACACAGATACAACCATCAATGCAACATATGTCTGGGTTAGATGTCTACTTTCCATCGCGTCAAGGTTAATGAAGAACACAGACAGACATATAACTAAAATAGTGTCGTCTGAATTGTATGCGCAGAAGGAAAGGTCTGGGACGCACACCTTGATGCACATAATCTGTCAGACATTCTTCAACTTATGTCAGAAATTCCAATTTCTGATAATATTTAGCATATAAGGACAACCACTTGACCACTTGTCAGACAAGGCACTTCGACCAGAGTATCACCTGCCAGTCTGCCAGAGACGGTTGCACTTACTGCTGGCACACTTCACATATACTACAACTCGCCTTAAGCGGATATCGCCAAGTCCCGGAGGAGATTGATTGACTACGACCTCAGCATGTGTTTGCCCTTCGCAAACTGTCTTTATCCCTCCGCTGATGAAGACCGCCTTTGCTGTCAGCAAGGTATACAGTGTGTCTCTTCTCTCTAAGAAATTCAAGACCGCACTTTGCTTTTCCTTCCGTTCTCTCTTCGTATAATGCAAAGACGTAGATGTTAGGGTGTTAGGTTTTAGATTACATTTTCATGACCTTTTAACAATGCTAGAAATGTTCATTTCATTCTCGTTTTTTTAAGAAAGTTTTTATAGCGCAAACTAAACCCGAAGATATCTGGTATCGGAGCGCTTTACATGAGCACTAGTTTGGTTACACAAAGACACATTCATTTTTGTTGGCCACAGGCCTTCGTGCTGTTTTATTAATATTCTGTGCAGTTGTTTCAGATGTACTGAGAAAGTTTGTTCCTGTTGTAATAAACACTTTTAACTTAAAGACGTTCATTCTTCTTAGTGCAGTGTGTGTGATACGGTGAATATCAAAATGAGGTTTGTTACTGTTTACACGGTGCCCCTGATCCCATTACAGGATTGTTAGTTACCTAAAAGCAATGCGTCCGTCAGTTAAACATTGAATAGTGTTTTGCGGGGCTACAATAATCTTTCTTTCACATTCATCTCTGGTGCATTGAACAGAGTTCACCTGTGTCACCCGTGGGTGAGAAGGCACATAGTGTAGAGTTGTAACTTACTCAACAGTCTGAGAGGGTGCTTGTTGCTGAAAAGGACTGGTGGGTGCAGAGGTGAACTCTCCCTCGGCACCCTCACACTGACTGATGCGCTATCCTTTCAGTTACTTCACGTTGTCTCATTATGCTCTTGCACTACCTAATGATCTCTGCCTTTGTACCCTCCTACCTCCTGGTGCTGTCTACCTCTGTGCTCTCCCACCACCTTGTGCACTCCCCTCTGTGCCCTCACACCGCCTAGTGCACTCCCCTCTGTACTCTCACACTGCCTGGTGCACCCTCCCTCTGTGCCCTCACACTGCCTGGTGCACGCTCCCTCTGTGCCCTCACACTGCCTGGTGCACGCTCCCTCTGTGCCCTCACACTGCCTTGTGCACTTCCCTCTGTGCCCTCACACCACCTGTTGCACTCTCCTCTGTGTCCTCACACTGCCTGCAGCACTCTCCTCTGTGCCCTCACACTGCCTATTGCACTCTCCTATGTGCCCTCACACTGCCTAGTGCACTCTCCTCCGTGTAGTGCACTCTCCTCTGTGCCCTCACATTGCCTAGTGCACTCTCCTGTGTGCCCTCACACTGCCTAAAGCACTCTCCTCTGTGTAGTACACTCTCCTCTGTGCCCTCACACTGCCTAGTGCACACTCCTCTGTGCCCTCACACTACCTGGTGCACTCCCTTCTGTGAGAGAAGAAGAAAGTGGGGAAACCCACTTAGTACCTCGCACTGTTCACTGAGTGGGAAGAAATCCCTAGGTACACATTATCACAGAACAATTTTTAAATGGTTAATTCTTAGTTGCAAGCAAAATAAATGTGTTGGTAACTTTCAATCAATTTTAGCAACAAGTGAAAAACCATCCAACCTTTTTAAACCACGCAGTAAATTCATTCCTCCGGTTTCACATAAGATTCTTGATTCTTTTGAACGTTTGGTTTGTAGAGATGTGGCACTCATCAATTACCAATCCATGAAAAACAACAACCTTTCACAGTTTGAAAGATCTCTCATCAACCAATTGGCTAACAATCCGGCCATCATTATGAAGCCTGCAGATAAGGGAGGTGCAATTGTCCTCATGGACACCACCTATTATTCATCCAAAGTTAACAACCATGTTCAAGATCCCAACACCTACATGAGACTTCCCCGTGACCCCACCACACAATTGGAAGACATTTTGTCTAAAATCCTCCAAGAAGCAAGTGATCAGGATTGGATATCTGAGCAAACCAAAAATTGTCTGACGATTAAGAATGCTAGGAGACCTAAGCTATACATGATCCCCAAGATCCACAAAAACCACTTGGATCCACCTTTTCGGCCCATCGTTTCAGGCTGCGGATCAATCTTCGAACCTCTAGGCAAATTTGTTGACTACTACTTACAAATATTCGTCCAGAAATGGCCCTCCTACATCAAAGATACCACTCACTTTCTACAACAATTGAACATGATTAAAGACAGGGACCTCTCAGATGTCCTTCTTTGCACTATAGACGTGACGTCTTTATATACATCCATACCACATGAAGCTGGTTTAGAAGCCATTGAGTGGGCACTCCTTCAAACACCTGAAATTGACACAGAGAGATTGTTCATCCTCAAAATTCTTCACTTCTGCCTTCACCACAGCTATTTCGAATGGGAAGGAAACTATTACGCACAACTAACTGGCACTTCGATGGGCTTTTCAGGAGCACCTGCTTATGCCAATGCATTCGTGTCACTTTTTGAATCTGAGAACATCATGTCAAACACCCACTGGTGGACTCGCATATTGATGTATTGCCGCTACATTGATGACATCTTCATATTATGGACAGACACTGACATAGCTCTTGAAACTATGATCATCGCACTCAACACTGTTAACCCGAGGATTCAATTCACACACAACATCCAACAAAAACAAATTCATTTTTTGGACGTCCTCATTTCCAAGTCACCCAACAACCGGACCTTTGAGACTTCCGTTTTTTCAAAAACCAACAGATCGCAACAGCACATTAGCTTTCACCCCAGGAGTTTACTAAGGAATCTTCCTTATTCCCAACTACTCAGAGTCAGACACATCTGCTCAAACCTGGACAAAAGCAAAACTAAAGAACAGGAATTCATTCAACGGTTCAAAGAACGAGGCTATCCGGACAACATACTTAAAGACTGTTTGTCACGTGCCCAACAACTAGATAGAACCAACTTATTACAATCATCGATCAAACCGACACAAACTCGTTCCGTCTTTGTATCCAAATTCTCTACCGCATCCAAATCAATACGAAACATCATCAATGCCAGATGGGAGATGTTACCTACGGAGGATGATTTTAACAACATTTTTGCCGCAAAACCCCTGTTTGCATACACAAGGGGCAAAAACCTGAAATCACTACTGTCCACACCGTCTCCTACATTCCCCACTGAAGAATTCAAAGGCACCATCAAATGCAACAATTGCATTCATTGCAACAATGTCATCTGTGGCAATGTGTTAACACATCCTACCTCCGGCAAATCAACGAAACTCAAACATTCAAGCGATTGCAATACCACTAATGTTATTTACTGTATTAAATGCCCCTGCGGAAAAGCCTATGTTGGAAAAATGGAAAGAAAGATCAAAGTAAGAATCACCGAACACAAAAGTAAAATCAGGAACCACAGTACCGCTTCGCCATTATCAACTCACTGGCATGAAACCAAGCATACCATCTCACAACTCAGATTTCAGATCATTGAAGTTGTTAAACCCAAACCGGGAGCAGACAGTACCCAAAAGCTTCTCCAAAGAGAAATCCACTGGATCAAATTTTTAAATACCTTGATTCCATATGGATTAAATGATCGTATTGATATGAGTTGTTACCTCTAAGGTTTTGTTCCCCTCTGAGACAAACAATTTAGACACCACTATCATGTTTTTTTGCCTTGTGTAATTTATCCAAACACCACTGAACTTACACTCTCATTGCAGCATTTATCATGTATTCATCGTTCAACTATGTACTGCCTCCAGTGTTATTGTTCTCTCTGCTCAGTTGCACACATGTATTCTTTTGTACTCAACCATCATCTAATGATTGCCTTTCGTTACAGTGTTCGCTGTGTATATAGTACATATGGTATTTGTTTATACCATTTTTATTATGCTCACACTAGTCTTTATCATGCATTCCCCACATGCAACTATCGGACCGTTTCTGCATTCAGGTATCTTATGGTTCTCCTGGTTCTTTTTTACTGAACTTTCTTTTTCTCTCCACAAAACTTTATTGTTTCACACACTCAGCATTCTTATTCAGTCATTCACTGCTAGCAGTGCCACGTTCTCAGGATCATTTGCATTGACATTCCGTCTGATTCTCAGACGCTTTCTGCATTCTTCACCCCCGAGCTCATTGTTTTCATGGTTGGAATTTTCTTAGTACGCTTCTCATTATCGTTAATCCTGCCGTTTTGGTTCACCCCCAGTCTCATTTCTATCTCCATTTCCCCACGTCTACTTAACCCTGCCGTCATCCATTCACGCATCACTGCGCTTTCCCTGAGACGAGTTCCGTTTTTTCCTTCTAACGACAGAACGCTTCGTCAACTTGCGGCTTCCAGGTACACCAGAGTTCACTACCCTGTTCTCTCTTCGAACCACCGCCTGGCATTCTATTGTCCAGCAGGCTAATTTTTTCCATGTTTGCAGATCCCCCGGTTACCTTTAGAGGTATTTCTTCGCCAACATTTGTCGTCGCGATATGTCTCATCCCACGAGCTCTACACAGATATTCAGCTTCACCAGTCTCGACGAGATTTCAGGTAACAGTTTACTCCCCAACGCACATTAGGGACAGTGTAGTAAATCTCCACCCTCAACCCATTTCATCGTTGCTTCATTTTCTTCCCACTCTGCAGAACTCGATGAGTTTTCTCCCAGTAAACCACTGGCTGAACGTTTCTACATTATTATTTTTTCATTGTTTTTCATTTTTGTCATATTGAGGTGAGCGCCTTTCAGTTCATTTTTTTACAGCACTGGTAGTTATCTTGCACGGTCAGATTCTCTCACGTTTCTTACTAGAGATATCAGCTTCTTTCACAGCACTCCGCTGTCTCCCTCTCTACCAGGGTTCTTTACACACGGGTTTCTTTCTCAACTATACTTGCTGAATAATTTCACCTTTTTGGAACATGAACACACGAATGTTTAACATTGGTAACCGACACTAAGGTTACACACTCTTGTGTCTCCACCGTTTAGGCATCAGTTTGAATTCGGTTTGAATCCTTAAAGTTCATTGTCTAGACATATGTCCTGTTTTCTGCTTATGTTTTAGACTGCCCCTGACGAAGGGATTCTACAAATCCCGAAATGCATTGGGCTTCAACATCAATGAAGACAAAAACATCTTGATTTTTTTCTCCATTATATTAGAATTTTCAACTTATTGGACACTTCTGTAACTTGACTATGATGCATTCACGTACTGTTTAACATATTGTGAAATGAACAATATTTACGTGATGATTAAATCTTTCTGTTTTTCACTTGTTGCTAAAGTTGATTGAAAGTTACCAACATATTTATTTTGCTTGCAACTAAGAATTAACCATTTAAAAATTGTTCTGTGATAATGTGTACCTCGGAATTTCTTCCCACTCGGTGAACAGTGCGAGGTACTAAGTGGGTTTCCCCACTTTCTTCTTCTCTCATTAATCCCACATCCGTGGTGACAACGGGTGTAGCACCTCAGCACCCTTATTGAAACTTTTTCACCTTTACAGGTCAAAATATTACTCCCAGTACTGCCTACAAATTGGTGTGCTCCTTACAACTCATTTTTCTTTGCACTCCCTTCTGTGCCATCACATTGCCTGGTGCACTCCCCTCTGTACCCTCACACTGCCTGGTGCACCCCCCTCTGTGCCCTCGCACCACCTGCAGCACCCTCCCTCTGTGCCCTCACACTGCCTCGTGCACTCTCCTCTGTGCCCTCACATTGCCTAGTGCACTCTCCTGTGTGCCCTCACACTGCCTAGTGCACTCTCCTCTGTGTAGTGCAGTCTCCTCTGTGCCCTCACACTGCCTAGTGCACTCTCCTGTGTGCCCTCACACTGCCTAGTGCACTCTCCTCTGTGTAGTGCACTCTCCTCTGTGCCCTCACACCGCCTGGTGCACTCCCCTCTGTGCCCTCACACCGCCTGGTGCACTCCCCTTTGTACTCTCACACCGCCTGGTGCACTCCCCTCTGTACTCTCACACCACCTGGTGCACTCCCCTCTGTACTCTCACCTCTGTGCCCTCACACCGCCTGGTGCACTCCCCTCTGTACTCTCACACCCCCTGGTGCACTCCCCTCTGTGCCCTCACACTGCCTGGTGCACTCCCCTCTGTGCCCTCACACTGCCTAGTGCACTCCCCTCTGTGCCCTCACACCGCCTGGTGCACTCCCCTCTGTGCCCTCACACCGCCTGGTGCACTCCCCTCTGTGCCCTCACACCGCCTGGTGCACTCCCCTCTGTACTCTCACACCACCTGGTGCACTCCCCTCTGTACTCTCACACCACCTGGTGCACTCCCCTCTGTACTCTCACACCGCCTGGTGCACTCCCCTCTGTACTCTCACACCACCAAGTGCACTCTCCTCTGTACTCTCACACCGCCTGGTGCACTCCCCTCTGTACTCTCACACCACCTGGTGCACTCCCCTATGTGCTCTCACACCGCCTGGTGCACTCCCCTCTGTACTCTCACACCACCTGGTGCACTCCCCTCTGTGCCCTCACACTGCCTGGTGCACTCCCCTCTGTACTCTCACACCACCTGGTGCACTCCCCTCTGTGCCCTCACACCGCCTGGTGCACTCCCCTCTGTACTCTCACACCACCTGGTGCACTCCCCTCTGTACTCTCACACCGCCTGGTGCACTCCCCTCTGTACTCTCACACCGCCTGGTGCACTCCCCTCTGTGCTCTCACACCGCCTGGTGCACTCCCCTCTGTACTCTCACACCACCTGGTGCACTCCCCTATGTGCTCTCACACCGCCTGGTGCACTCCCCTCTGTACTCACACCGCCTGGTGCACTCCCCTCTGTACTCACACCGCCTGGTGCACTCCCCTCTGTACTCTCACACCGCCTGGTGCACTCCCCTCTGTACTCTCACACCACCTGGTGCACTCCCCTCTGTACTCTCACACCACCTGGTGCACTCCCCTCTGTACTCTCACACCGCCTGGTGCACTCCCCTCTGTACTCTCACACCACCTGGTGCACTCCCCCACCTGGTGCACTCCCCTCTGTACTCTCACACCACCTGGTGCACTCCCCTCTGTACTCACACCGCCTGTTGTCCCTCTGCGCCCTCACGCAGCCTGACATGTCTTTCCTTCCCTGTCTTGCACCCACACAGCCCGGTGTACGTGTGTATAAAGGGGGTGATACAAATTCTGTCTGTTATCTGTATGTTTCCTGTTTGGAAAACTTTAAAGCAATGTATCCATAAGTATTTTTAAATCTAGCTCGACTGCAAAGTGTGTAGTAATTCTTGTGACCAATTATTTAAAATATCCATAGTTTGTTCTTTGGCTCCACCTAGTGGAATGTTTTCCTCACCTCATTCTCTTTGCTGTATTACTTGCCTCTCTTATGTGGAGCTTGCTTGCAGTGATTAGATCTCAGAAGTACTCTTAATCAACACACGCATCCTTTACCTCTAAGATGTGTTTAAACCCGCAAACTGTTATTTTAGTTTTTTCATTTCTCTCGGCTGCTGTTTAAAGTTTTAGTGAGGACTAAAGGTGCATACCAGGCCTGTTGGCTTTGCCAATGCTTGTTTTGAGGTGTGGAAGAGTTGTTGTTAGTACATGTACGTAAACACATATATATGTGCACTCACACTGGGATCACTGCTTCCCTTTGCTGTCCTCCTTGGTCATGTCAAAGAGAGCCCTGCCCTCATCTAGACCTTTGACCTTCTCACACGAGCGCGTGTGAACATACACACCCCTGTGGGCTTCGGTGGGTGGCCGCCCCCCGTTCACCCCCACACTGTGAGCCGCCCAGACTCCGCCGCGACTGATGGGGTGGGGAGCCCTCAGCAAGTCCGCTATCTCCACATTCAACAATAAGTGAAGAGACCGCTTTCATTTCAAGTTTACGTGTAAACATTTGAAAGGGGAAGTGGGCGCCCTCTGTACACTGTGGCGATGCCCCCGCAGACCTTGGCTGATGTTCCCTTCTCTCGTTCCAGGATGGGCGAGCGGCTGACCCGCGTCATCGACATGCTCCAGATCTTTCTGGACATCAACGTGGAAGGAGGTAAACTTGGGGCTTCTGCGAAGGCGAGAGAGGCGCCTAGTGAGGAGATGCGGGGCTGGTGTACAGTAGGAGCTAGACTTTTCACATATACAATGTACTCTACCTTTTATAGGATGGCATTGCAGGCTGTGGTATTTCAGGGGGGTGCCCCTCGCTGTCATCTGTATTTGCATATTGGACATCTGCGTCATATCCGTCTTATCATAGAAGGAATCTTGCTGGGAGGGGAGGTAGGGCTGAGGGGGGTAGGGGACTGGAGTGTGTCTGAATCGCTCAACATTACACGGTTTGTCGAGATTGTGCATTATTTTACTTCTTTTTACGACAAACTGCCTCTTATTGATACCTCGCTTCTGCTCCCCAGGCCTGGTTTGGAGACAGCAGGGCATAAGAGAGTCCAGTCTGTCCTCCCTAGGAATCTTCTCTAGCCCCACCCACAAGTTGTACGTTTCATGCCCCGTCTGGCTTTCACAGTAACTCTTTCCAGGGTGCATAATCTTCGGTCTGTCAGAACCCCTCTGAAAGGGCCGCGGGGCACGCAGGGGCCACTGGGCCCAACCGTGGGGGTTGAGGCTTTTACTCCTGATGTCCGGGGCCCGCCCTACTATGGGTCCTACTCCGCTGAGCCAAGCACCCCTTCTGCACTTGACTCTCAGCGACCGGAGCCGACGAGGACGCCATGTCGCCCGCGGCGTCTCCGCAGACCTCCGTGGCGAGTCGGGGGTAGTTCCCTCGCAGAGCGGGTCCAACCTCGGATCACAGACTCGGTCTCTCCTTCGGTGGCGACCCGAGATCTGTGGCATCTTTGTTAGCGGAAGCCCCTCTTGGCTCACGAGCATGCCTTGATGCATAGCGATACCATCCTGAGCACGGGCAATGGCCCGATCGGAGTGCAGTGGACTCCCCACACCAGGAGTCCTCCCGTTGCGGCTCCCCGCTAGACCTCGCTCCCTCCAACGCTCCCCTTCCCCTCACAGTGGACACTGGGCTTGCTGAGCCGGCTGGTGAGGGTGACCAGACTCCAGGGCAGGTGGTCTTCGTTGCCCTGGGTGATGTCCCCCTCACCCAGCAGGGAGACTAGCAGGCCTCGGCCCCTAGTCCTGGTCACAAGCCGAAGTCTGGCAGAGCTTCCCCTCCTCACACAGCCCATCGGGCTGCTGGCGGATGACTCATTTGTGGGGACTCGACCTCCCCTTCTCATAGTCCTTTTCCAGACATCAAATGTGATTTAGGGTCTGGGTCCTTGAAGTTTTATGGTGGGGTTCTGTTTGTTTTGCAGTGGGCACTTCTGTTCATCTCCCGTCATGAAAGAGGTCCGTCTTGAAGCAGAGTGTCCACATCATCATTCATTGGAGTGACCAGAGTTCACACCTGGATATCGGCCACAGTGATCCGTGCATCAAAGGTTAATCCCAGGCTCCCAGCCCCACCCGTTATGATTCCCTGACCAGCCCCATCTCCCTTCCTGAGATGTATCAGGCCCCTTCCCTGTGACCCATCACCGAATCAAAAAGCTGTCTTTTTATATGTGAGGGAGTCTCTTCCCTTTCCCTCCCATGTGTGTCCTACCCAGCCCACAGGAATGCAGCACTACACACATCTGTGGGGGGGGATTACTCTCCTCCTCATGTTTTTATCAAGCAGGCCTCGGCTTCCCAAGATGGAATCCAGGTGCTCCGTGTAAGGCACCGTTGCAGTCAGTCCCTCAGCGCACATTCACAGCAAACTTTGGGTTCTGCACTGTTAACTCTATGCATTGTACCCTTAAATGTAGACACGCATTCACTGCACACATTCAGTCTGCACGCACTGTTCAGCACTGAAGCTTTCCTGTATGTTACCAGTGTGTGCTATTTACAAACACACACACTGCCAGCACACACACTCACTGTGTGCGCACTGCACAACACTTCACCCTTCATCTATTGTGCTTCACACAAGCACACATACTATCATTGTTCACACACTGCACAGCGCTGCGTCTCTTATGTAATGTAGTCCTCTCAGGCATACATACTCCCAGTACATGTACTAACCACATGCACTGCACAGTGCTGCTCCATCCATGCACTGTACCCTTCCCAGACACAAACACCATTAACGCAGAGACACTACGCCGGTGCAGCGCTCCACATCTGCCTGATGCAGGGAAAGGGTGAGTTAAGGACACAACAGCAGAACTTCTACCAGACGAGTGAGCCTGTAACACGTGATAAAAAGGTCCTGTTCACTACTACTGATCACTACACAGTATGCTGCCACCACCATGAGGGTAGCACTTTGGACACCCCTCTTGGTCAGTCCACTAAGACCGCAATCCATGAGGCAAGCCTATGTCATGGCGCACATGCATGACCCCTGTTCACCTGTGACCAAAAAATCTGTATTTGGGGTCCAGGCAATAGTATAGTTGGGCACTCAGGGCAGGGGTACATGTCTTTACCATGAAAGGACTTTTCTGTCCCAACACATCTTTGATTTCAAACATCCGTTTGATTTCCAGTTTCTCAGCATTATACACATTTCAGCCTTTTTAATCTGCAGTACTCTCGGCAAACACTAGAGGGCGCAGGCAGGTCATGTAGAACAACAGCTGATCACTCTTTCTTGAATGCCAGACTGAAAGTCTCATTCATCACTTATGATAAATCCTCCATGGATACATTCCATGACCACCACAAACATGGAGCCACAGACCCGTCTGTTGTGGTCCAAGCTGCTGCATTGTGCTTTCCTTCGCCATCTCTGACGTAGGAAGAATGGTATCCAGAGCCACACCATTAACAGTTTCACTCCATCCCTGCAGGGAGCAGCATTTTATCTGGGTGGCATCTGTGTCCCCCATAACTCATCGAGGGGCTGTCAGGTGGCTCAGTGTGCTAATTCATCGTCTCCATGAGTGTCTCTTTGAACCCATGGTGAATAGGTTGAATCCCACTGTGTCCACGACCGTCACATCGCGCCAGGAGACCCTTTGAGGTGAATGGCCACTTCATAAATACCTGTTTCTTGGGGCTGATGCCCGTGTTGTGTTCTGAGCACTTCTAGGGACCAAGGTAAATCAATCAGTCAGTCAAGATTTGGAAAGCACGGCACATCACCCGTGAGGGTCTCGAGGCGCTGGGAATGCTGGCTGCTTTGTGTTGATGTGTTCATTTGAACAGCCGGGTCTTGAGTCCTACCCTGAATTGCTGGAGTGTTCAGGGAGGTACAGGGGAAGGTCGTTCCAGGTTTTGGCCGCAAGCTGTCAGGAAGTGCCCCCTGCTGTTGGCTCAGCGGATACGGGCGTGTCTGCGAGGACGAGGGAGGTGGATCATGGGTGTCTGGTTGGTTGGTGGAAGGTCATGTGCT
Source organism: Triturus cristatus (assembly GCF_964204655.1). NCBI lineage: Eukaryota > Metazoa > Chordata > Amphibia > Caudata > Salamandridae > Triturus > Triturus cristatus. The sequence continues at coordinate 1,192,150,126 of NC_140584.1, forward strand.
CATTGATGCGTCCTGGGCCCTCATTGTGCAGGGACTTGTATGCCTGGGTCAACATCTTGAACTGACAGTTTTTCTGAATCGGGAGCTAGTGAAGCTTCTTGAGTTGGGGTGTGATGTGAATCCTTCTGGGGAGGTCGAGGGTGAGTGGCGATTCCTACGTAGTGTGTTCCCGTAGTCTAGCCTGCTGGCGACGAGGGCCGGCGTGATGTCCTCCTGGAGTCGACTGGAAGTCACCTGAAAATCTTCTAAAGTTCCAGAAGAAGGGTCCGGTGTATCGCGGCACCAAAAGACACTGCAAGTCTGGAGAGAAGCAGACAGAGGAAGAGGCCGGATTTCAGATTTGTGATGGGGTGAACCAGGAGGGATGGCAAGAATGAATGAAGAGGTGCACAGGGGCGAAGAGAGAGCCTGAGACCACAGCATGGGGAGGGAAGAAACGTCTGGCCTGGGGACGTGTGAAAATGGGTCCCAAAAAGAAGTCTTGCAGTTTTAGAGAGGGGGTTGGTACCAAATGCGAGAAGGCACCGGGTTTTAATCGAAGGGCAAAGATTTAGGAGAAGGAAAGGCATGTTTGAGAATAATCAGATTAAACGGAAGAAGACCAGAGAAGGAGAGGGGGCACGAGAGGGGCAGTATAGCAACGAGTGGCCTTCAACAAACCTTTACATTCCAGATCAGCAACATTGAAACACTCTCACTGAGTTAAGCAGCTTTTATTATGAAGCACAATACGATTCCTTTGAAGAGTAAAGCTTGCATGCCTGTGTCCACCCTTCTGTCCCTGGAGGTCTCGTCACAAACTTGTGACCACCAGTGATGCACATGAGAAAAGTCTTCGTGTCCAACACCTGTGCCCACACTTCTGCCCTGGATGTCTCTTAAACTTGTGACCACAAATGATGCACATAAGTAAAACCTTCGTGTTCAGCACCTGTGCCCACACTTCTGTGCCAGGAGGTCTTGTCACAAACCTGTGACCAAAAGTAATGCAGACGAGTAAAGCCTTCGTGTCCAACACCTGTGCCCACACTTCTGCCCTGGATGTCTCTTAAACTTGTGACCACAAATGATGCACATGAGTAAAGTCTTTGTGTACAACCCCTTTGTTATCACTTCTGTCTCTGGGGGTCTCGCCACAAACCTGTGACCACAAGGGATGCACACGAGTGAAGCCTTCATGTTCAGCGCCTGTGCCGACACTTCTGTCCCAGGAGGTCTCGTCACACACTTGTGACAACTAGTGATGCACACGAGTACAGCCCTCGACAGCAGCACCAATCAAATGGAGCATGGGAATGGTGATCTGCCTTCAGTTTCATCAGTTTGGATCAGGCTCTTGAGATCTACCTACAGCCACTGTCGCCTGAAAAGACGCGTGCAGAATTGAAGCACACCCCTCATTTGAGCCATGGGGGGCTGTGGTGCCCACCGTTCCATAGTTCGACAGCACCTGGAATTCTCAAACAGATCGATTATTGATTACCATGGCTGAATGAAGTCTGTATTGTATTCATAACGACAAGCTTTGTTTGTGTTGACTCTGTGATCTTATGTGGACATTGTAACCAGGAACTGCTTCAACTACTAACACCTTACCCGGAACTGCTCCAGCTACTGACACATTGTAAACAGGGAGTACTCTGACGACTGACACCTTGTAACCAGGCACTACTCCAACGACTGACACCTTGTAACCAGGCACTACTCCAACGACTGACACCTTGTAACCAGGCACTACTCCAACGACTGACACCTTGTAACCAGGAACTGCTCCAACTACTAACACCTTGTAACCAGGCACTACTCCAACGACTGACACCTTGTAAACGGGGACTACTCCAACGACTGACACATTGTAACCAGGCACTACTCCAACGACTGACACATTGTAAACAGGGACTACTCCAACGACTGACACATTGTAACCAGGCACTACTCCAACGACTGACACATTGTAACCAGGCACTACTCCAACGACTGACACATTGTAAACAGGGACTACTCCAACGACTGACACCTTGTAAACAGGGACTACTCCAACGACTGACACATTGTAACCAGGCACTACTCCAACGACTGACACATTGTAACCAGGCACTACTCCAACGACTGACACATTGTAACCAGGCACTACTCCAACGACTGACACATTGTAAACAGGGACTACTCCAACGACTGACACCTTGTAAACAGGGACTACTCCAACGACTGACACATTGTAACCAGGCACTACTCCAACGACTGACACATTGTAAACAGGGACTACTCCAACGACTGACACATTGTAACCAGGCACTACTCCAACGACTGACACATTGTAAACAGGGACTACTCTGACGACTGACACATTGTAAACAGGGACTACTCCGACGACTGACACCTTGTAACCAGGAACTGCTCCAACTACTGACACCTTGTAACCAGGCACTACTCCAACGACTGACACCTTGTAACCAGGAACTGCTCCAACTACTGACACATTGTAACCAGGCACTACTCCAACGACTGACACATTGTAACAAGGAACTGCTCCAACTACTGACACATTGTAACAAGGAACTGCTCCAACGACTGACACATTGTAATCCAGAACTGCTTGAAGTACTGACACAGCGTACCCTGGAACTGCTCGCATTATGACACATGGGAACTAGGGACTGAGTGCGCAAGTGCTCAGTTTCACTCCAGTTGAGCTCTTCGACTTGCTCCAATGATATCCGCATGGAGACAATGTTGTACCGTTTTGGGGCAATGAGCAGTTCAGGGTGGTTTCAGGCATAACAAGTTAACAAGGTGAAGTGTTGGTCCACGGTGTCCAATCTTAATGAAGGGCAGTTAGCGGCAATAAACAGGTTAGGCTAGTTAACTTAGTATGTAACCAGGGCATAATGCAAGCTTCTGCGGCTAGGGCGGGGTACTGTGCGAGGGGGAGCAATTTAGCGAAGGCCAATAAATATCTGAGATGAGACTCCGCCCCCTCATCCCAACATGCGGGGGGGGGGGCCTCCATTTTACCACAGCAGCCAGTACCAATGTAGGACAAGGTCCCAGGCTGCTTTCCTGCAAAGCACACGTCATTGCGTGCATTTTAGTGTGGACAACACACTCGGGACTCCTGGAAGTGTCCTATTTTCTGACACCATCGTCGGAGTGAGCCCTGGCAGCTGCCAGCATCACCACCGCCTGTTCCTGTGGGAGGCTGTAGCCAGGCCTTTAAGTGGGCCGGGTCCTTCGGGGTCTCTGACCCGGTAATAATTAAAAACAGACATTGAAATGGGTCCCCAATACCAATGCCATTAAGTTTACTAGTAATAAAAATGACTGATTTGTGAACAATGAATGTGAAACACGATGAGGTTTTCCATGTGCACTCTTTAGTTCCTGTTAAACAACTCACATTTCACTTAATTTTGCAATCCCTAAAAGCGTTAGCTATTTCCAGGTTGTATTTTTTTTTCATATATCACATTACTCTTTTATAACGGGACACAATCGAGAGCTTTAGAGTGGAGGCTGAAGGCAGTGCGAGGTTCTCTCGGTCACTGTCAGTGGGTCAAAAAGGGGTTCAGAAGACATGCTCATCCAATCACTGGCCTCTCTGCAGAGCGCACAGAGCAATAGTCATGTAGTCCATCTGCAGTAGTGACTTTGTCCAAATGTGTGTGCAAGAGGCCTGCAGTTGTCAAAATATTGACAAAGTGAAAATACAAGAAAATGTGGTATTTACCATTAGGGGAATGTGTGGTGTGGTTTGGGCAGGTGAAATGAAGGCGATGCGAGCAAAGAGGGGCCTGAAGAAAGAGAGAAGGTGTAAGATATGCGAATGGAGAAGATGCGGAGAGAAAAGTGTGTACATGTCTAACGTAGAGTGAACATTGCGGGAGTGACTGAGAGACTGAAGACCGTCTGCTACCCCCCCCCCCCCCAAAACCCTCAGTCATGCTAAATTCATAGTCTCACAATCATAAAATAGATTTTTTTTTCTTTTACGTTACTTACAACTAAATCATTGCTGTTGTTCATTTACCTTAAACTGCTAACACCTATTGACAAAGCCAATAGAACTGGCTGGTTTTAGGCGTATGTTAGTTGCGTATATCTGGATGCAAAAACAAAGTTCACAGGATCAAAATGCAGCACGCTATTAAAATCACGAAAATGTAGTTTGTGATTAAGCCACGCCCTAAATTGCAATTTAGAGCTCCCTCCCTCACCTTTTTTCACCCCACTTAAAGCCCTGGTTGTGGCTTTGTAGAGTGTACAATTATGAGACAGTGGTTTCTTGGCATGGCCTATGCATATCAAAATGATGGCAATGGAGAGCTGGAGGCAGGCGTCCCGGCCCTGAGTATGTAGTGAGGAATGTTCGGTCGTGTGCTAGGAGTACCAATGTGCTGTGGTCAACATACCCCCAAAGCTGCCATTCCGCAGTTAAACCGAAGTGAGAACTGGGGGAGGGTTTAAAAGGTGAGTTTTTTTGCTTTTTCACTAGCATTATGGGCATGCAATAGAGTAACACGTTCATAAGGTAGCGCCTGTCAGAAGTGGGCATCACGCCAGCTGCGCCCAAGGTCGCCTTGGTTCTGGCTCCACGACTGGGCCCATCCTCTCCGGGTGTGTGAAGGTGTTACAGGTGGGGACCTGGGCCACACATGACACCTGTATTGTGTGCTTGGTCTGTGCCCCATCTGTGCTTCTGGTTACTGTACCCCTGTGTCTTTACCCCACCTGACTCTCCTCCCCTCACCCCCACAGAGTACATCACCATCGTCCACGCCTTCCAGGGTGTGGTCAGGCGGTGGCGGTGCAGCGAGCAGGAGCTGGGCACCACCCGGGACAAGCTGCTGCAGAGCCAGAGCGAGCTCAACACGCTGGAGGTGAAGCTCAAGCACGCGCGCAACCAGGTCTCCGTGGAGATGAAGAGGCGCCAAAACGCAGAGACTGAGCAGGAGAAACTGGTAGGAACCGGAAGGGGCGGGGTTACGAGGGAAAGGCATCTAATGGGGAACAACAAATACTAGAGAGGGTGGAGCCTACAGGGCACATTCTAGGGTACAAGGTAACCTCCCAGAGGACCTTATCTCAGGGAAGGAATGTGACCTAAAGGGAACAACGTGCTCTGCGAAAAAAGCTGGGATTGCTGGTACTGTCTGAGGGGGACAACAGAGACATCCCTAGGGAGAAATCTGTAATGGAAGAACGGTTACCCTGGGAGTGAAGGTTGGTCAGCAGACAGGCAGGTACAGGAACAGATACCTTATTAAGGAACTAGTAACAAGCAGAAACTATAGGAGGGGTATTATAATTGCAGACAACACTAAGGTAAGTGTTGAGAGAGACTTTATTCCATTACACCACCACAGTCCAGTCAGCCGGAGTCCGCTGTTGAATCTTCAGAACCAGGTAAGATAAACCAAGGGTACGGAGGGAGGTGGGGGGAAATGGAATGTACCAAGTGACAGATTATAACACATCTCTTATGCAAGGCGAATAAGAAAAGGAAACGTGAAGAGGACAGAGAGAGCGAGAGAGAGAGAGAGGAAGACGAGAGAAGAAATCCAGAACTTTGAGGAAAGTAAATCAGCATGGATACCAATAACCATGTTTAAAACCAGCAAGAAAAATATCATAAACTTAGGTTAGGCTATAGTCTTTGGCCCACACCGGAGTAGTCTTAATTCTTGGGAAATTCTGGGAACTTGGTGTGCCATATTCCCATCAGTCTCGCCTAGAACAGAACTGTCCCTGTTCATGGCTCCCATTTGATTCAGGTTGTCACCGGGCCTTTCCCTCCCTTTGTGGGGAACAATTCTATCCACACTCCAGTTCTTTTGGGTATATACCAATAAAACCGTTGCTTCAGATGGTCAGGTCCTGTTCCTTGTAGGGCCTTGTGAGCAGTGCAGAGGGATTTAAAACGCATCCGACTCCTAACAGGTAACCAGTGTAGTCTTTTTATTTCCCTGGAAATTGATGCAAATTTGGAAGTGCCAGTAAGCAGTCTAGCGGCCGCATTTCGCAACAGTTGAAGTTTGTTCAGAAAGCGGTCTTGAATATTCTGGTAAAGACTGTTACAGTAGTCCAGCCTTGACAGGATAAGTGCTATAACCACTGTTCTCTGACTGTCAGCCGGCAAAAAGGGCAGTATTTTCTCAATCGTTTTGAGAGCGTATGAGGTGGCAGATGCCACTGCATTAACTTGGTCACCAAAGTTAAGGCTATCATCCAATATAACTCCTAAGGGAGAGTGGCCACCAATTTGGAGTCCAAAAGTTGGCATTGTTTCCAAATAGGATTACCTCCATTTTGCCCGAATTGAGCTTCAGGCAACAATTTTGCGACATCCACCTCCCGACCGCTTCCATACAATCATGGAATAGTTTGCCTATTACCAATTCCTGTCCTGGCAGCAGAGACACAACTATTTGTGTGTCATCTGCATACACGGTAAGGCAAAAGCCAAAGGATCTGATCAGGGGGGCCAAAGACAAAACATACACATTAAAAAGTGTGGGGTTCAAAGACAACCCCTGTGGAACTCCACATGGCAGGAAAAACGGTTTGGAATAGAATTCGCCCAATGACTCAATTTGGGATTGTCAGTTAGGAAGGATCTAAAAAGTTTCCATGCTTTATCCTGGACCCCACATGCCTTCAAACGATCCATCAACAGATCATGATGGACCATATCAAAGGCCAAAGACCGATCCAGCATAATTAGGATGGCCTTGCCTCCCCAATCCAAGTCTTCCCTCATCTCTTCAGTGGCTTTTATGAGAGCGGACTCTGTACTGTGTCCTTCTCTGAAGCCATATTGAGTGGGGTCCAGAGCTTGAGTTTCACGTAGAAAGACACTGAGTGTCACATTCATTGTTTTCTCAACCAGTTTTGCTGGGAGCGGGAGGCGTGAGATTAGTTTAAAATTGTTGGGATCTTTAGGATCCCAGCTGGGCTTCTTTAATAGTGGCAGTATCGAGGCTACCTTCCAGAGTTTAGCGAAGTGCCCTGTTTCAAACATTGCATTGCATTGCTTTGTATGGTCATATCTGCCCTTATATTTGACCTGGTGTTCACCTACTTTTTTGGACATTTCACCACGGTCCACTACAGGCTTCCTTTCCATCTTTGTGTTAGGAGGAGATAACCTCGTTCTCGGTGATCTGCGTTTTAAAGACATGAATGGAGATATCCCTGTGATGGTATTGGGAGTAGAAGGATACGCTCAAATGGTGTCCTGTAAAGCATCTAAAGCAGATGTGCCTAGGGACTCTGCCCTTTGTAAGCACTCTTTAAACATCCGGTTCGTCTGCTCTACCTGCCCATTAGCCCGGGGACAATACAAAGCCGTTTTGAGGCGAACAAAGCCTAGGTCACTCAAAAATCCCTTCATGTTGTCGGACGTGAACTGCACTCTGTTGTCCGTCACCAACACATCAGGGATGCCTTCATCAAAAGATGCCCTTTTCAAATATATGTTTCTGTGTCTATTTGATGCACATGCTTGAACACTACCCATTGTGTGTGGTAATCCACTAACACTATGATAAAAGGTTCTCGGAGCATTTTGAGTTTGAGTGGACCAATGATGTCCATTGCCAGTTTGGACCATGGTCTATTGGGGACCGCTACGGGGGAAAGTGGGTGTAAAATCCGAATAAAGAAGACAAAATCCAGATAAGATGAGAAGCAGGTTTAATGCAACAGGCACAGTACTGTCCTGACCTGAGGCAGGAACTGCAATGACAAGATTCTAGTTCTGAGTGGAATCTATGCCAACAAATGGCAGGTGCCAGAATTAAACATATACAAGTAGTTTAAAGGGGAAGGGACAAAGGAAAACACAAGGAACAAAACATGCAATGTAACAGTGGGGGTGTACATGTCTGGTGAATTTTGTCACTCTTCCCACACTCAAAACAATCCTTTACAATGCTCTCAGTCATGGAGTCCATGCCTGGCCACCAATAATCCAAGCGTACCTTGTTCTTGGTGAGACTGCATTCTAGGTGGCCTACGTGTGCTAATTCTACAATTTTTGCCCTTAACTTCTCGGGAGGGATGATCTTTTCACCTCTACAGATCATCCCTTCTTGCATGTGGAGCTCTAGTCTCACCTCCCAATATTTGAAAAGCGAAGCAGGAACCTTATTTTTGGTTGATGGCTAGCCCTCCCTTATGTACTCTTTAAGAGATTTAATTTCCTCATCTGCTCCTAAACAGGCTTCCCATTCCTCTCTGTTAAGGCTTGTTAATCTTTGGAACATTTCCACACACTTCCCATTGTCAACATCCTCCTCTACTTCAATAGGTGCGCAGGATAAGTAATCTGCCACAATGTTTTGCTTACCAGGGACATATACGACCTTGAAGTTAAAACCTTGCAGACCCAAAACCCATCTAGCAATCCTGGGTGTAGTGATATCTGACCCTTTCATGGTGAAAACAAACATAAGGGGTTTGTGATCTGTTTTACCTGCAAATGGTATTCCCCATAGAAAGAACTTAAAATGTCTGATGGCCCAAAAGTAGGCAAGCACCTCCTTTTGGTGGGGTCAAATCTGCCAAGAGATGGTGCAGCCAAAATACCTTCTTTCACTGCCCTGAAAGCGTCATTACACCCCCTGCTCCATACGTAAGGGACCTTAGACTTGAGCAGGCTTTGTAATAGTTCTACGATGCTGGCATAGTTATGAACAAATTTGGAGTAATACTCCAATAGGCCTAGAAAGAACCTGAGGTCCTCAACACATGACGGCTCTCCAGTGTCCTGAATAGCTTTCACTAGGTCTAACTTGGGTCCGATGCCATCATGTGAGATAGTGTGACCCAAGTACTCCACAGACGCCACTCCTATTCAACACTTCTCTTTTTTTAAGGTGAGTCCAGCTTTTTCCAGATTGAATAACACGCTTCTCAACCTGGCATTATGCTCCCCCACATCCTTTCCATAGATGAGGATGTCATCTTGGAAGCATAATGTTCCATGCAGATCCCTTAGCACATGTTGCATAATGCGTTGGAAAGCAGCCGCAGTGGAGGCCAGTCCAAACGGCATACGTAGGAATTGGAACGCACCCAAGGGGGTAATAAAGGAAGTAAGGTGGGGTGAATCCGGTTGGACCTCTACTTGATGATAGGCTACAGACAGATCCAGGACACTGAAGCAACTTGCTCCTTTAATCAGTGTGAGGACCTTGTGAATATATGGTAGAGGGTGTCTGTCTACCCTGATGTTTTCATTAAAATCCCTGAGGTCCACACAAAGTCTAATGTCTTTCCCCAAGGCTTTGATGGTGATAACTATGGGAGCCAACCATTGGGAATTGTCAATGGGTTCAATCACACCTGAAGCCTGTAGATGGTCCAGTTGAAGTCTTAAGGGGTTGTGCATCAAGTGGGGAATGGACCTGACCTTATGTGCAACTGGCTTGGCCTTAGATTTGAGTTTAATGGAATGTTGATAGTTTTTCAACAGACCCAATTCCTCACTTACTACCTTGGGGATAGAATTACAGACCTCCGTCCCTCCCACCGATGGGTCCACCAGAAGGTCTTGGTCGGGAGTGTTTGGGTCAAGTAAGCTGAAACCTTTTTGTGTAATATACATTTTGCCAACAGTTCTCCTGCCTTTGAATGCAAGTTCCATCGTAGTCCTCCCCAATAAAGGTATGGAATCTCCATTGTAGCCCCCGGGTTGTATGTCAGGAGATTGCAACATTTCTTGCCATGCAGGAAAGAGTTTGGAAAAGTGTTTGGCATCCGCTAAAGTGTATGGGAGCAGGAGTCAGCAAATACAGACACATGTTTCTTGTCAAGTGCGATGTCTCATGAGGGAAAACGTGTGGTTTCTTTGCTATCTAGAAGTTGGAACACAAATTTGGTCTCAGCAGGAGATTCATGTTCAATGGCATGGACTGGTTTGTTACGTTGTTCTATGCAGACTCTTGCCAAGTGACCTCTTCTTCCACACTGTTGACATATAACTGCTCTTGCTGGGCAAGCTACATTGTTAGCCAAATTGGCTGGGCTGCCACACCTGTAGCACTTGGATTTGACCGCTGAAGAGAAGGTGCTACTGGTTTTGATTTTGTAGTCCTTCCTTATCTCGTTTGTTGATGACATTTACATCAGATAGCTTTCCCCACCCCTGTTCATTGCCACCATGCAGTCAGCTGTGTTCAATTCCTACTGCAATGTCAATTGCCTCTCTTAGGTCAGGATTTGCAACCAATAGTCTTTCTTCTATCTTCGGAGTATCGGTACATCTGACCAATTGATGTCTAATAAGTGACTCTTGTAGCGACTCAAACTCACACGTATTCACTAAACCTTTTAGAGCAGCTATGAACGGTTTAACTTTTTCATTTTTTGATTGTACTCTTGAGAAGAATTTGTGCCTTTCTAGCACCACATTAATATTCTTCCTAAAGTGCTTCTCTAGTCTCTTCACCGCAGCTTGGTAAACGTTTTCATCTTCATCGCTGTCCTCAACAGACCTGACACTGATAGATTATCGTACGTTTTGCGACCTTCAATCCCCAAGTTATGAAGTAGTGTGTGTAGTTTCCTTAACGGGGAAAATCTTACTTCCACCTATGGCAATAAGACATGATTCTAACAAGCCAACCCACTGTTTCCAAGGTAAGAGGGGTTCACCAACCTCATTTAGAAAAGGAGGTTGTTGTGACATATTTGCAGAAGCCATGGCAATGGGGAAGAAAAAAAAGAAAAGTTCAAGACTAAATGAATGGATTTATGCTGAGGTATACCACCAAGAAGCTGTGCCAGTCAGTGACAAACACTCTGAACCATTGTGTCTGTACATCAGAAATAGTACAAAAATGCACACGGATGTGAATTCAAACAACAAGCTGTGCCTATCAGCGACTAAGAATTGACAGGCAGATGTTTTGAAAATGTTTTGCTTACGAGTAAAGTGAATACCAAGTATTGAATAGAAATAATTCACAAGCTGTGCCTGTCAGCGAGAAGAGTAATAACTTGTACCCTTCAAATGGAACATGCTGTGCCCATCAGAGAGTGAAAGAACTGACAGGCTGAGGCAAAATGTGAGGAGCAAAGCTGTGCCAGTCAGCGTTGAAAAACACTTGCAGAAGGAGTGACAGACAGCTTGAAAGTGGAAATAATGCTGTGCCTGTCAGCAAAACAATGATAACTTATGCCCCATTAACGTTGAACAAGCTGTGCCGATCAGTGTGAGAAAATGGATACAGGCAATGAAGCAACATGACAGCCGGTGTGTAATACTGAATGAGCAGAACTCTCCAGGAGGGGGCGGCAACCTAACGGACGCCCCGCTTGAGAAGTGGAGCAGAGGGCGATAACCACCATGCGGAAGAGGTCGGTCCCAGGAAGTCTGGGAGGGATTGCCAGCAAACTGATGAGACTGGTGAAGATCGAGGAAAAACCACCGCATCCTCAAAGTTCCTCACGAGACGCAAATTGAGCGTGCTGAGGACTGCGTGCAAAGGAGTAAGGCGCCGGTAGCTTCCTCAGACAAGAAAGCTCAGGGGAACTGCTGAAGAACTCCGCCTCTGTCGGGCGCAGCAGCAAACCTCATAGAGTTGAAGAACGGTGGCACTGCGATGAGGAGACAGGGATGACGGCTTTCACTAAAAGGAGAGCTTGCATTAAAATTCCCACAATTCCACCTCAGTATGTGGTTACTGGAGGAGAAGGCGGGCGGCCACCCACCGTACCACCGATGACTAAAAACTCAAAGAGAGACCCACAGGGGCAAGGCTCCACAACAGTTGTAAGACAAAGATGGGGAACGGCTTGGAAGAGACGTGCTTTCCCACGGAGTAGCACAACTCAGATGATAAGTCTCCAGATGGTTTCACCTTGGAGCCATAGCAGTAGAGGGGGTGAACGCTTGGTGTAGCGGTGAACTCCCAGTGGGCAAGCACAAAGCACAGTACCTTAAATCCTCACAGGGAAGAGGATTGCATGTTAAGGATCCAACGGTGGATGCAGGAGACAGCAGTAGACAGCGTGGAGACTGACAGCAGGGTGACAGTATGAGTAGGTGGTTCATCAACCCACATCACTCCGGAGTACAGGAGTAGAATGAAGAAAGCAGCACTGGAGAAGAAGTTGGGGGTGGTGGTGAACCATCCGCACACGGTAAATCTTTGCCAAAATTATAATAGAAGACAACACTAACGTAAGTGTTGAGAGAGACTTTATTGCATTACACCACCACAGCCCAGTCAACTGGAGTCCGCTGTGGAATCTTCAGAACCAGGTAAGATAAACCAAAGGTCCGGAGGGAGGAGGGGGGAGCGGAATGCACCAAGTGACAGATTATAACAAGGGGGCATTCTGTAGGAGGCCTAAAGGAACCTATAAAAAGCATCTGTAGCGATGGAGCTAATCTGCATTGTGCTGAGACAGACAGGACAGGGCACAGCAAGGAACTATCTGCATATGTAGATCTGGGATTCAAGAAGAGTCTATAGGAAACATGTAGGATCCTACATAAAGTGTCTCCATAGAAAGACTTAAGTGATGGGGCAGTGTGTAGAAGGGACACAGGAACCTATAGCGAACATCTGTATAGTGGGAGCTGAGACTGATGGAAAACATACAGGAAATTGTTGTCTCTGTACATATGGAGTTGAGAATTATGGGACCGTGTGTATGCAAAAGACCGGACTGTATAACGCACAACTTATTGATGGGGTTAAGAACGATGAGTTGGTATACAGGGGGCAGGTGGGAACTTCTTGTGTGGGCCTGCATAGATTGAAATGTAGGTGAGACTGATGGGGACCATATTGGACATGCATTAACATATATCATGCATCTGTATAGATGGAGAGGAGACTGACGGAAGGCCTTTCGGGTCTATACTAAGCATCTGTATAGATGGAGAGGAAACTGACGGAAGGCCTTTCGGGTCCTATACTAAGCATCTGTATAGATGGAGTGGACACGGTCAGGAGACATACTGGAGCCTATACCGTGCATCTGTATAGATGAAGCAGAGACTGACGGGAGGCATACCATACCCTATACTAAGCATCTGTATATGTGGAACGGACACTGATGGGAGGCATACCATAGCCTATACTAAGCCTCTGTATATATAGAGCGGAGACTGACGGGAGGCATACCGGGGCCTATACTAAGCCTCTGTATATATGGAGCGGAGACTGACGGAAGGCCTTTCGGGTCCTATACTAAGCATCTGTACAGATGGGGCGGACACTGTCAGGAGACATACTGGAACCTATACTGTGCATCTGTATAGATGGAGTGGAGACTGACGAAAAGCATACTGGGTCCTATACTAAGCATCTGTATAGATGGAGCCGAGACTGATGGGAGGCATACCAGAGCCTATACTGTGCATCTGTATAGATGGATCGTAAACTGATGGGTGGCATACCCTAGCCTATACTAAGCATCTGTATAGATGGAGCCGAGACTGACGGGAGGCACACTGGAACCTATACTGTGCAACTGTATAGATGGAGCGTAGACTGACGGGTGGCATACCCTAGCCTATACTAAGCATCTGTATAGATGGAGCCGAGACTGATGGAAGGCATTCCGGAGCCTATACTGTGCATCTGTATAGATGGAGCGTAGACTGATGGCAGGCATACCATACCCTATACTAAGCCTCTGTATATATGGAGCGGACACTGACGGGAGGCATACCATAGCCTATACTAAGCATCTGTATATATGGAGCGGAGACTGACGGGAGGCATACCGGGGCCTATACTAAGCCTCTGTATATATGGAGCGGACACTGACGGGAGGCATACCGGGGCCTATACAAAGCATCTGTATATATGGAGCGGACACTGATGGGAGGCATACGGAAGCGTCTGATAAGCATCTGTATCGATGGAGCGGAGACTGACGGGAGGCATACTGGAGACTATACTGTGCATCTGTATATATGGAGCGGACACTGATGGGAGGCATACCAGAGCCTATACTAAGCCTCTGTATATATGGAGCGGAGACTGATGGGAGGCATACCATAGCCTATGTTGAGCACCTGTATAGATGGAGAGACTGATGGGAGGCATACCATAGCCTATACTAAGCATCTGTATAGATGGAGCCGAGACTGACGGAAGGCATTCCGGAGCCTATACTGTGCATCTGTATATATATGGAGCGGACACTGACGGGAGGCATACCGGAGCCTATACTAAGCCTCTGTATATATGGAGCGGAGACTGAAGGAGGCATACCATAGCCTGTACTAAGCATCTGTATATATGGAGCGGACACCGATGGGAGGCATACCGGGGCATCTGATAAGCATCTGTATCGATGGAGCAGGGACTGATGAGAAGCATACCGGAGACTATACTGTGCATCTGTATATATGGAGTGGACACTGATGGGAGGCATACAAGGGCATATACTAAGCATCTGTATAGATGGAGCGTAGACTGATGGCAGGCATACTGTAGCCTATTCCAAGCATTTGTGTAGATGGAGCGGAGACTGAAGGGAATCATACCAGGGCCTATACTGGGCTTCTGCATAGATAAGGCGGAGACTAAAAAGAGGAATACCGGGGCCTATACTTTGCATTTGTATAGATGGAGCCGAGACTGATGGGAGGCATACAGGAACCTATGATATCTGTACCTATGGGGTTGAGGATTATGAGACAGTCTATAGGTGAGACCTAGGATCATATAGCAAGCAACTTATGGATGGGGCTGAGAACTATGGGATGGCTTATAGGGGACAGGCGGGAACTTCTTGTGTGGGCCTGCATAGATTGAGTTGTAGGTGAGACTGATGGGGGCCATGTTGAATATGCACTGACTTATATCATGTATCTGTATAGATGGAGCAGAGACCGACGGAAGGCATACTGGGTCCTATACTAAGCATCTGTATAGATGGAGCCGAGACTGACGGGAGGCATTCCGGAGATTATACTGTGCATCTGTATAGATGGAGCATAGACTGATGGGAAACATACCAGAGCCTATGCTAAGCACCTGTATAGATGGAACGGAGACTGGCGGGAGGCATTCCGGAGACTATACTGTGCATCTGTATAGATGGAGCGTAGACTGATGGCAGGCATACCGTAGTCTATATTGAGCATCTGTATAGATGAAGCTGAGACTGACGGGAGGCATACCATAGCCTATACTAAGCATCTGTATATATGGAACGGAGACTGATGGGAGGCATACCATAGCCTATGTTGAGCACCTGTATAGGTGAAGGAGAGACTGATGGGAGGCATACCATAGCCTATACTAAGCATCTGTATAGATGGAGCCGAGACTGACGGGAGGCATTCCGGAGCCTATACTGTGCATCTGTATAGATGGAGCGTAGACTGATGGCAGGCATACCATAGCCTATTCTAAGCCTCTGTATATATATATATATATGGAGCGGACACTGACAGGAGGCATACCGGAGCCTATACTAAGCCTCTGTATATAGGGAGCGGAGACTGACGGGAGGCATACCATAGCCTGTACTAAGCATCTGTATATATGGAGCGGACACTGATGGGAGGCATACCATAGCCTATGTTGAGCACCTGTATAGGTGAAGGAGAGACTGATGGGAGGCATACCATAGCCTATACTAAGCATCTGTATAGATGGAGCCGAGACTGACGGGAGGCATTCCGGAGCCTATACTGTGCATCTGTATAGATGGAGCGTAGACTGATGGCAGGCATACCATAGCCTATTCTAAGCCTCTGTATATATATATATATATGGAGCGGACACTGACAGGAGGCATACCGGAGCCTATACTAAGCCTCTGTATATAGGGAGCGGAGACTGACGGGAGGCATACCATAGCCTGTACTAAGCATCTGTATATATGGAGCGGACACTGATGGGAGGCATACCGGAGCGTCTGATAAGCATCTGTATCGATGGAGTGGGGACTGACGGGAAGCATACCGTAGACTATATTGTGCATCTATAAATATGGAGCGGACACTGATGGGAGGCATACCAGGGCGCATACTAAGCATCTGTATAAATGGAGCGGAGACTGACGGGAGGCATTCCGGAGACTGTACTGTGCATCTGTATAGATGGAGCTTAGACTTATGGCAGGCATACCATAACCTATACTAAACCTCTGTATATATGGAGTGGAAACTGACGGGAGACATACCGACCTATACTAAGCCTCTGTATATATGGAGCGGAGACTGAAGGGAGAAATACCATAACCTATACTAAACCTCTGTAAATATGGAGCGGAGACTGACGGGAGGCATACCATAGCCTATAAAAAGCATCTGTATATATTTGGAGCGGAGACTGACGGGAGGCATACCAGGGCGTCTGATAAGCATCTGTATCGATGGAGCGGGGACTGACGGGAAGCATACCGGAAACTATACTGTGCATCTGTATATATGGAGCGGACACTGATCGGAGGCATACCAGGGCGTATACTAAGCATCTGTATATATGGAGCGGACACCGATGGGAGGCATACAAGGGCATATACTAAGCATCTGTATAGATGGAGCGGAGACTGACGGGAGGCATTCCGGAGCCTATACTGTGCATCTGTATAGATGGAGCGTAGACTGACGGGTGGCATACCCTAGCCTATACTAAGCATCTGTATAGATGGAGCCGAGACTGACGGGAGGCACACCGGAGCCTATACTGTGCATCTGTATAGATGGAGCGTAGACTGACGGGTGGCATACCCTAGCCTATACTAAGCATCTGTATAGATGGAGCCGAGACTGACGGGCGGCATTCCGGAGCCTATACTGTGCATCTGTACAGATGGAGCATAGACTTATGGCGGGCATACCATAGCCTATTTTGAGCACCTGTATAGATGAAGCAGAGACTGACGAGAGGCATACCATACCCTATACTAAGCATCTGTATATGTGGAACGGACACTGATGGGAGGCATACCATAGCCTATACTAAGCCTCTGTATATATGGAGCGGATACTGATGGGAGGCATACCGGAGACTATACTGTGCATCTGTATAGATGGACCAGAGCTAAACTAAAGAAATGGGCAATATACACCCATGGAGCAATCCCATGAGTAAAGGGCACTTACTGTAACATGTGAACAAGTTGGAACTCAACATGAGAACTATAATAAGCGACATGTGAACCTAGGATACAGGAACACCCTTCCCAGACCAGAGAAAAAAATCTCACTACAGCAGCGACACCAAAGTAAAAGTGACAAGGAAACGCTAAAGGACACATGAGCACAGCAAAGAAATTAAATGCGTGGCAGCAATAGTAATGTATGACATTGCAAATAACTCTTAGATTACATTCATAACGCATGTCAATATAGAAATAGGCTTGGTACATGTGATAACCTCAATAAATCCACATATAATACAAAGCTGCGCACTCAAAAAGCATATGGTAGAATGTGGGAGCAACCCCTGGCAATCACAGCAGATCCTTTAAGTAATTGCTAAAGGGCAGAAAATACATCTTGCCAAGATTAAAAAAAAACAATTCCTGCAAACAATATCCATTTAAAACCCTCAAACTCCAGCGAGCGATATCTCAATCTAAATGGTGCATAACGTAACTGGTCCAGTCTTACCGGCATCACCAGCTTATATGGAACACAAATTTATTTCCTTCATCACATGTGGGTCCAAGGTTTATTTAAGTCTGCTACGGGCTCCTGGATGGAAGGCACAAGTACTTCATGTACCGGAATGGCTGTACTAGGTTTATGACTCCAACCTCACTATCCCCGCAGGCAGGTGAACAGGCTGGACAGCAGACATGGTATTTGGCTACTTGCTCCCAATGCAAAGATGGTGGCACGTAAAGACAACCGGCGCCGGGTGGTTCAAGGTGGTTTGCCGCGGCGTGTTCAAAACACTATAGTCCCCCATGCTGTTCGCGGGCTGGCGGAACAGGCTAGAGTCCAGCATGCAGCGTATCATAAACTGGGTGTTTGCCAGCTTCCTCAACGTAAAGATGGTGGCAGGTAGTACTACAGCATGCGGTGTGGGTCCCGGCGCGTACATGCATCAAACATTGCACAAGCAGCACGCTGGACCTCCTCGCGCCCCTGCACTCAAGTGCAACTGTTGGCTGCGGGTTGATTCAGGTAAGGCGCGTGCTACCTCGCTCTTCAAACTTGAGCGAAGACACAGCACTCACTGAGGCAATGGCTACAGCAAAATACATTGTGCAGTGTGTCTTGCAAACACTGCACCAACTCTGGCAGTATTTTCCACATGAGTGAAGGAAGTAAATGTCCCCATGTAAAGCCAATTTCTGCCAAGCAAACTCCGTTAGTCATTTGCATATGAATCCTGACCGGTGCTAGGAGTCAGACTTGCTTGCTATTAATCTTTCACCCAAACGATGAACGAACAAAAGTCCCTCATGTTACTGACAATGTCAGTTGATAGCATAGTAGAAAAAAGTCAAACAAGTACCAACAGTGAAGCACGCACTGGCAGGGCTGTCCAATGAGAACAGGACACTGGCGGGGCTTCCAGGAGCGGCGCTTCATTCTCGAGGATGTCTCTTAGTTTCTGTGAGTTTCTTTAGTTTTTCAATCTTCTTTCTAGTGTCCGCTTTAGTAAAACCAGTTGTAAGGCATAGGTTTGTCTCCAGATCGTCGCCAAAATGTAACGGTGAAGTCCAGTAGCTGAGATGTAGTTTAAGTAGGTGTATTGAGTTTAGTTGCAGGTTGGACAGTTCATGTAGAGCAGGCCCACCAGGAGCAGCCTTCCTGCTGCTCAGCCCGCACTCCAACCCACACACCTCACCCACCACCCGGGCACCCAAACATTCCAATCATCCTCACCACACCAACATTCCAGGCAGTGCATTCAAACTGGCTGAGCAGCTAGGGAGAGAGCAGCAGGAGAAAAGTATAAATACATATACAAGATTCTACAGAACGTCAGGGAGATCTTTAGAGGGATAGTGTGGGATAGCATCTACAATCCGAATAAAGAATTCCACAAGATGGGTCATTGAAAGTTTGCCTGATAGTCTTTGACTCTACAGTATGCACACATGGCAAGAAGCACAGGCAAACCTTTCTCCGGTATATAAGGTGCTGTGATCTTGATTTCCTGTCGTCCTACCATCTCTTTGTTTCAGGAGCGCCAGTTGCAATTGGTACGCGACCTCCTGTTGTCCGGGGAAGCGGGGAGTGCCTCCATGATGGCTGTTTTTGGAAAACTCAATCGTAGTTCTGGCCCAATGGGAGAGGAGCCCAGGTGAGTGAACATCTCGTGTGCCTACCTAGGGATGTGCAATCCGCAGAGGCATTTTACCCGCCATCTTAGTAATGGCGCAGAAGGCACATGGTGGCTATCACAATTATTTTTGTTTCAGGAGATGGAACATATTGTCATTGCATCACCCCTGCCCACATCACAAACATTGGTACCAAACAGAGGTTGCCCCCTCTGTTACAGAACACAAAGAACAAGGGAGGTCTAAAGTACATGTACACAATAATCTACTGCCTTTATGCACCCACACCACTACATGCGATGTATAGTAGGGCTGCGACTGCCACTGTTCCCATCTATGCATTACTCTCATTCCTTCCTCATCACTCTCCACTCCTCTGTGGCTATTTCTTTCACTCTCTTCCCCTGTTGGTTTTTCCCTGCCTGTCTTCCGTCACATTATGCTGATTTCTGCTCATTTAATATTTTCTTTTCATTTTTTCACAGTCTCTCTGTATTTGTTTTCCTTTCCACATCTGTCACTGTCACTCTAACTTTCTTTAAAAATCTTCCTCTACTGTTGCACGGTACTCATCCCGGTCACTATGCGCCTGTTATATTCTATCTTTCTAACCAACTCTGTCAGGCTCTCTTTCCTCCTTTCATCTCTGTCTCTGAATCCCAGAAGGCCCTCTTACCTGGTTCTCTGGGAGTAGGTACGTCTTTACCGCGCATTGCTTTACCATCCATGTTTAGAACGCGTTGACCTTCCATATGCATTGTATTACTACTATGCTACCATGCATATATATGAGGGTATGACTGTATGTTTGTATTTTTTTTTTTAAATTAAATTATACATGGATTATTTATATTATTTTTTTGTTGGGTCCTCCCTACCCCGCTCTTAAAGAAAATTAGGCTAACCCACTCAACCCCCCCTTGTTTTTCAAAACGCTTACCTCCCTTTACCAATACCCACCCCTGAAACCTAAAAAGAAAACCTTACTGCCCTTTAACCACCCCTGAGCCCTACACTCCCATTACTACTCCTTAACCATCCCTGAGCACTTACAACCCCTTATTACTCATTACCTTTACTTCGCTTAAGCCCTAAAAACTCCCTACTACCATTTACCCCTTACCCATCCCTAACATGTAAAACCACTTTACTACCCATTTCCCTTACCTATCTGTGAACCCTGAGACCCCTTAGTGCTCCGTACTCCTACCCCTAAACCCAATTTTCAAATGGCGTAAGTAATATATATATTTTAAACAACATAAGTAATGTATATATTCACTAGAAAAAAAAATTAAGGTGACGTTATATTTGGGAATTGTCATTATATCTTACTTTACATAAAAAACTTTATAAATGAAGTAACAACGTAATGTTTTAAACTAAAAAAAAAAAACACTGAAATTCATCAGTTGTAGTTGAAGTTATCTCCAGTAACTATAACTCGTGCCCTAAAGTAACTACAACTCACGCCCTCGCCATGCACTGCTAATGAACCCACGTGTTACATCACTATACCATTGATAACATGACTGCGACATCTCAAATGACATCATTGATAACAACACTGTGCATGGCGGGGGTGCAAGTTATTGTTACTTTAGGACAGGAGCTATAGTTAATTGAGATATTGATGTACACATATATATATATTCAAAACTGTGGAATTTCATTTGATTGATATTGGAGGGATACTAATTGCAGAAACAGACTGGAGATTTGATTCAAGTGACCGAATTCAAAAAATAGAATCCCAACAAGTAACGTGAGAGCCCTGAAGAAGCGCTAGTGAGTGCGAAACACGTGTTGGCTGTAGTTCTTGGCTGTATTAATTGACTCAAGAAAAGAATAAAAAAGAAAGAAAGACACAAGGAATCTGTACAAGATTTTGTTTATTATTTTTTGTTAAGCCTCTCAGTAAAGTTATTTATGAATTACAATTACCATACTGGTGGGGATGAGTAACTGAGACTGTAATGCCGGACAATATTCCTGTTACCCAGAAGTTGTTACAATATATATATTGTGTATGTATATATATATATATATATCTGTGTGTGTGTGTGCGTGGCCCCCTCCCAGAGCCATTGTGGCCCTGAATGATCCTGGGGCCCGCAATATTTAAAGGTTGGTGCCCCAGTGCTCAATCAAGGGCTCCCACAATGCACACATTGGGGAGTGTGGGGGGATCCTCAGGGCCCCCGAGATCACAGCCAGCTCCTCACATGCTACAGAAGCAGGCATTGATCCTACCTGGAGGAAGCAGCTATTCATGCAACTCCCTCCGGGCAGGAGCAATATCTTGTTCTGTTTCCCTGCCCACATACGTGCGGGCAGGGAAACGGAATACAATTCTGCTCCCATCCGGCTGTAGCATTTTTAAAGCTCCTGCCCTCTGGGAGCAGACTTTGTGTTTGCTCCCGTTTGGCCAGAGATTCGAAAATTCTCCTGCCAGACAGGAGCAAACGTATGCTTTCCTATCCATGCTGGTGTGGGCAGGGAAACTGTGTCCTAGGGGGGTGGGCTCCCTGGGACACAGCAAGTGAGTCGGCCCTTGAGGATGGGGTCTCCGGAGCATTAAAAGCTCGAGAAGAGTGGCCACGTAGCCCTCTCCCCTTTTTGGACATTTTGGCCTTCGAGGTGGGCACCCTGGGGCTTTAGTGGCCCGGGTAGGGGGCCTCACAGCCCCTCTCCCTTTAAAGAAATTGTCCCAGTGGATAGGTGTCCCTGGGGCCTTTAAAGGCCGCCATTTTATTTTTTTGCTGATATATCGTGGGAGTCCAGCAAGAATGCAGCAAAAATTGCAGTTTATTTTGGGGGATTTTGGCCCAGTGGAGGGGGTGGGGATGGACTCTCTGGGTCGGCCCATCCCCCAATGGGCCTAGTGGGGCAGGGTATCCCTACCTATCCCATTATGTTATTTAGTTTTTATTAACTTTAGGACAGGGCACTAAGACCCCGAGTCCTGTAATGGCTGCCAGCCCATTATTTCTCATGTTGCTGACAGACCATCCAAGCGCTCACTACCATGAAGTAAAGTTGCCACTTACAAAAAAAGCCATACATTTAAAGTTTGCTCCCTCATGGCTTTATGTGCCCACTCATTGTACACCTTCCACATATGTGCATATAGACCTGTATCTTTTGAAGGACTAACAGGACTATCTTTCCATAAAGTTGTTGCTGGAATATTCGGTACCAGTTCCCTACCCCCCTTGTCTCACTCACATAAAAAGCTTGGCTAAGCAAAGTTGCAAGTGTACCACTTGAAGATTGCATATTCCGCATGAAGTTACAAAGCTGTTCCGGCGTGGATATGCCGGGACCCATTGATTTGAGGATTGTGGAAGATCGGCGGATGGGAGGAACACATCTCGCTTTATGCACATGATATTCTCCTCTGTGACCCACCTGCATTGATCCGTAATGCGCTGCTACAAATATTTGAAGCATTTGGGGATAATTTGGGTTATTGTATAAATTGCTCCATGTCATTGGTTTTTCCGCTTGCAGGGGGCATACCCCAACTTCCATCAGATTGTGAAGCTTCGATTGAACAGGAGGGGTTCAAATACTTGGGCATTCACAGTACCCGCGATTCACAGGACTGTGTACGCCGCAACGTGCTTTCCCAATTGGAGAGGCTACGAGACAACGTAGCCTACTGGAGAAACTTACCTCTCTCATTGATGGGGAGCCCGTCCCTTTACAAGATGATGACCCTCCCACACCTGTTATGCATATCGCAAAACACCCCATTCTGCATCCTGATGATGGTATTTAAAAAAAATCGATCAGGAACTTCGAACGCTTCTATGGCAGGGCTCCGCCCCTCGGCTAGAATTGTGTAAATTGCAGAGGGAATTTTATGAGGGGGGCTTAAGGGTCCCTAATGCCCAGCCTTTCTGCTGTGTGACACAATTAAGTGATTAATGACTGGGTCTTTTCCGACCAGCAGGAAACCGCCTACTGGGTGGATAGATATGTGATGGGTGGGAAGGAATTATGAAACCATACTCTACCAGCGCCGCAGGAAACGCACCATGCCGCCTCATATGCGTTAGTGCGACGGTTCCTGCCAGGCCCGACAACCAATCTGGGTTGGCATGGTAAACTAACAGAACAGACCTCACTGTGGCACAGTGACTTACTGAGAGAGGCGGGTAGTCTGCAGGGCTTCTGAAGGTGGGCACTACTTGGAATAGAGTGTTTGGGGGCTATCTGGAGGGGGCAGGTTCTGATATATTTTGCGGACCTTTGCCAGGAATATGACATGGCTGACACTGAACGCTACAGATACCTACAACTGGGCCATGATGTAAGGCGTCCTCTACAGGAGGGGGAGGGGGTGCCAGAATCGTCTCCCCTGGAAGACTGGCTTTTTGCAGACCCCATGCCAAACAAGGGTATCTCAGTGGTCTATAAGAAACTACTTAATAATTTCCCAGACATACTGTTACATTTGCGTAATCAGTGGTCAGAAGGCCTGGCTGATATTGATGAGGAGGAATGGTCTGAAGCACTACAAAGTCCCAGGGAAATAGCTATCAGGGCCAGATTTTGTCTGGTCCAATTCTGGATCTTGCATAGATCCTGTTATTCCAGAACAATCCTGTCCAGGGCAGGGAGGGCAGTGTCCTAATTTTATATACGTGGGTGTGGCAAGAATCCATATTCTTCCATATTTTATGGGTGTGTACCCAAATTCAGGCATCATGGACACAAATCACAGAGGTGTTGACTCAGGTTACGTCTAGCTCGGTCTCGATGGATACAAAAAATATCAGAATACCTGGGTGACACTAGCGTCGGGAGTAGCCAAAAAAAATATAGCCCGGGCGTGGGACAAGATGGAACCCCCAATTATAAGGGAATAGATGGCTGATATGGACTGGTGTCAGAGTGCTGAACAGGTGGTGTACCAGGGAATGGGATGCCCAAAAAAGTGGGAAAAATATGGGCGGCTTGGAGGGAGTTTAGAGGGTTTTGAGAATGAGATAAAAACAGGATAAACAAGAACCCGAGGGGTTACATGTGTTTTTCTCTTTTGAAGTTGACTGCGAGAGAGGTTGCTAATATTGTAACACATTGAGAAATGGTATTTTCAATGTTGCCTTCCAACTGTCTCCGTGCTTTGCATTGAAATGTAAAACTATCCGTACATGCTGTATGATGCAAAAGTTTAATAAAAAGATTTTTTTTAAAAAAGTTGTGAAGCTGAAGAAAGGAGAAAGACAATGGAGGGGAGCTCCGGCTTCTCCAATTTGAGTTAATCCCACATCTTCATGATCCCCTCTACCAAAAGATCCTTAAACCTGAGGAAATATGAATTTTGTGATCAGTTATGTCCCCTATCGTAGACCCCAACGGCTCCATGTGCATGCTACAAGTACATGTATGTTGATGATGATGATGATGAATTGGCTTTTATAAAGCGCAACTTACACTCCATGGAGCATCTTGGCGCTAGAAACATCACGTGTCATAGGTGAGAAGGGAGGGAGAGTTGTCCGAAAACATAAAGGAAAGTGGAGAAGTACTTAATACAGAGAGGGTGAGTGATATTAAATTAAATTAACGCTAGACATAGTGTGTCAGTGGCCTTAAAAATCCATGTTTTAAGGGCTTTTCGGAACAGATTCTCTGAATGAATCAGACGCATCTGGGGTGGGAGCTTGTTCCAGCTCCTAGCACTCCGAGGTGGGAGCTTGTTCTAGCTTGTTCTAGCTCCTAGCACTCCGATGGATTTTCCACCTTTTGTGGTCCGTCTGAATTTGGGGACAGCTAATAGGTTTAAGTTGGATGATCTGAGTGACCTGGAGGGAGTGTATCTTCCAAACCTTTGGGATAGGTATGAGGGGCCCGACTGGTGGTAAGCTCTGAAAGTGATGAGTAGGATTTTAAATAAAACTCTCTTATGAATGGGTAACCAGTGCAGGGTTTTGAGTGCCATGGATGCAGATGATTTCCTGGGTAGTCTTAGCACTAAGCGGGCAGCAGCATTCTGAACCATCTGCAATTTGTGTAAGACAGCTTTGTTGGAACCTGCATAGATGCTGTTGCAGTAATCTAGCCGCGATGTAATGAGGGCTACTGCTACCGTTTTTCTGGCTGTCAGGGGGAGGAGGTCAAAGAACCTTCTGAGGCCTCTAATAATGTTGAAACAGGACCCTGCCACAGTCCCTGCTTGTTTTTTGAAGGATAGGGCTTCATCAAACCTTATCCCGAGGTTGCGGGCTGACGTGATGGTATTAGGTGGAACTTCGGCGTCTTGGGGCCACCAGTTGTTAGGGGAAAAGAGGTTATTTTGACCAAAAGGGAGGATCTCAGTCTTGCCTGAATTGCATTTAAGGTGGTGAGTTCTCATCCATTCAAAGGTTGCGGTGAGACAAACTCTCAGATTTTCTTCTGCTTTAGTTGAGTTGTTGTCCAATACAAGGATGAGTTGGGTATCATCCGCGTAAGATATTGTACTGATGTTGAATGATGTAATCAGTTCAATCAAAGGGGACATATAAAGGTTAAAAAGGACCGGGCTCAAGCTTGAGCCTTGTGGTACCCCTGTTGTTAAAGTTTTTTCCTCTGAGCAATAGCTTCCTAATATGGTGATTTGTTTTCTATGGCTTAGAAAATTTTTCAGCCATTTGAAAGCGGTTCCTGTTAGTCCTGATTCTGCCAGGCGGCCAATTAATACGGGGTGTGAAACCGTATCAAAGGCCGCCGATAGATCGAGCAGGATCAGGACAGCCTTTTTTCCTTGATCCAGTGCCATCTTAAGTGTCTCTACAGTATGTAGAAGGGCTGACTCTGTGGAGTGTTTTGCCCTAAAACCTGCCTGGTTAGGGTGTAAGAGGTGATTTTCCTCCAGGTGTTTAGTCAGCTGTTTGTTTACTGCTGCTTCAGTCAGTTTGAATAGCAGTGGAAGCAGCGAGATTGGGCGAAGGTTAGAGAGTGTGGTGGGATCAGCTAGGGGCTTTTTCTGTAGCGGTTTTACAGCAGCACTCTTCCATTCAGATGGAATGACGGCAGTGGCTAGAGAGGAATTTATGATGGAATTTATAATTGGGTTTACCATGTCTACTAACATGTGGAGCAGCAGTGGGGGGCATGGATCAAAAGGGGAGCCTGATTTACATGAGAGGATAGCTTGTCGAGTTTCATCGAGGCTAATGGGGGCAAAGTTATTTAGCTGAGGTATACTGTTGGATAATTGTAGATTTTCAAAAGCGGGGGGGTTCTGAAAGATCTGGGAAATCTTTGGTGATATTTAGTATTTTCATTTCAAAGTAGTTTGCTATGGAATTACAAAGTGTTAATGACGGTGGTATCTCCTGCCTGAGGATTCTGGGATTCATGAACTCGTCAACTATTTTGAAAATTTCCTTCTTTTTGTTATTGGATAAATTGATGAGTTCTAGGAAATGGTCTTTTTTGGCATTTTTTATCATAAAATGATATTGTTTCCTAGCGGTTTTATAGGCGAGAGCTTCAGTAACATCATAGTTATGGTGCCATTTCTTTTCAAGGGATCTGACCTCAGTACGTTTGTTTTTTAGAACGGGGGAGAACCAGGATGCAGATTTTTTATTTTGTTTTTTCCGTAATTTTCCTGAATTTGCAGGACCACAGAAATCTGTGACCCATTTACAGAAGTTATTATAATCGGATTCAGTACATCCTGTAATGGACGGTTTAGATTCCTCTGCGATGTGGTGCAGATTAGGTGAGTTTGCAAGTTTTTTCCAATCTTTCTGTGTCGAGAAATCGATTTTTAGGTTGGCAGTGTTCGGACTTTTCTTTTTGGTTGTAAGTTTGAAAGGGATTAACCAGTGATCCGTCCATGTTTGGATGAGGGGGGTTTCGACAGTTAAGGTTTTGATGTTGGTACAAATACAGTCTAATATATGGCCTGCTTTGTGTGTGGGCATTTTAGTCAGTATTTCCAGCCCCAGTATATCAGTTAAGTCATTAAGCCATATTGTATTGGGGTCGTTGGGCTTGTCTAGGTGAAAATTTAGATCGCCTAAGACTGTGAAATTGGCATATTTCAGGGTTAAGGTGCTAAGTGCATCTTCGAAGCTTTCGAAGAAGCCGTTTTGAGGTCCTGGGGGGCGATAGATTAAGGCTCCCACGAAAGTGTTCTCCTCATTGATCTGAAAGCAGAATCCCATACTTTCTGCTCCTTTTACGTCCGAGAGTTCGAACGTCGAGCATTTCAGTGATTCGCGGTGGATAATGGCTAGTCCACCTCCTCTCAGTTCCTGTCTATCGGTCCTCTGAATGAGGTATCCTTGGGGAACAGTTTCAGTTATGATTGGGTTGCACCATGGTTAAAGCCAGGTTTCCGTTATGAATAGTAGGTCAATGTTATTCTCTGTAATAAGGTCAAATATGTGCTGGCCATTTTTACATATTGACCTTGCATTGATCAGGGCTCCTCGGAGAGCGGTCGCGTTTTTCATAATGGGTGATTGTATTTCCGGGGTGAGGAGTGTTCTACAGATATGACAACATACAGGTCCTAACCACTTTTCGACATTAATCATGTTGTGACAGTGATTTTTTTTATGATTGAGGGCAAGTATTTGATCTCTTGTATAGGTAGGTATATGGTTGGTACATACCTTAGATAGGGCAGCATGATAGGCCCTGGGCCCGGCCGAGGCACAGACGGGCACAGACGGGCTTGCCTTAGGCGCGCCTTCGGCGCGCAAACGGCGCGCCCGCTGCGCCCGTCCGCTGCGCGTCCGGAAGTGACACATTATTTTATGGACAGGAAAGCGAGAAAGAGGGGGGCGTGTCCTCGTCAGGGGGCGTGTCCGAGCTTCGCGCCGGTGACGGCGGGGGAAGCCTTTCTGTGCTTTGTGACTCCGAGTCAGCGTTTATATCGGCTGCACGGGTGCATCAAAAGCGTCAATGAAGGTAGGCGAGTGACAGATAATAGTGCTAAAATACAATTTTTAAAGTGACTCTCAATATTTAAAAGTTTCTGGCCTAGCTCCCGGCTTCCGCCTCAGGAGACACGAAATGGTTGTGGGGTCGCTTGTGGTCAGCGGCGCCTTTATACTACGATGTTTGTGGGCGTGTCCTCGTCAGGGGGCGTGTCCGAGCTTCGCGCCGGTGACGGCGGGGGAAGCCTTTCTGTGCTTTGTGACTCCGAGTCAGCGTTTATATCGGCTGCACGGGTGCATCAAAAGCGTCAATGAAGGTAGGCGAGTGACAGATAATAGTGCTAAAATACAATTTTTAAAGTGACTCTCAATATTTAAAAGTTTCTGGCCTAGCTCCCGGCTTCCGCCTCAGGAGACACGAAATGGTTCCAGTTTCGAAGACGCAAATACATGTGCGTCCACCGTCAACATGTCCTCTTTCAGATCCGCCATGAATGGGTTAGATATTCCATTCCTAAGTATGAAAGGCCACCGACTTTATGTGGTTCACTTTCCACATTTTACAGATTCAGGCGAGTAGGCCCTGAATTCTGTCCTCAAGCCTTTTCCTGCCTCCTGCCTCTGAAAGCTCCAGCCCGAGCCTGCATCTGTATCCATGAACTTTGTCCTACTCCCTGCGCGGCTAACGGTGCCTGATCCAGCCTGTTGCCTGCCAAAAACTGTATTTCACCTTCAAGATTATCTGCTTCGCTCCTCATCCGATGCATTCCTGTCTAGTAGTTTAGGTAAACATTCCTCCAGCTACCGTGCAAGGGGCCAGGCCTCACTGTCCTCGTGCAAGTAATTCATAGCCCCCGTTACCATGGAAGATTCCTACCCCCTCGCATCTCATGTAGACACTTAGACGCCCGTACACGCACTAACAGTCAGTATAGAATAGATTCCGTCCGAGAGACCTTTCCTTTTGGATAACACAGTTCTTTAAACATAGCATACTAGATATGATTTGGGATTAGGTTGACATGACCCCTCAGACTTCTGTCTCCACATGTAGAGCTAAATGTCAAGTCCCCTTCACCCTCTAGTTGCACGTCAATCACACGTCATGCGGCTGCGCACGCATCTCTGCCAAATATTTCTGCTGACATTGCAGGATTCTCTTATGGATCCACCCATTTGTGACATCATGTTTAATGACGTATTTTAGTTACACCCATGTTTACGCCTTTTTTGGTTACGTATGCATATTTTATCTCTCTTATCAGCTGTTACGCCTCTTGCATCTGTTTCACTGTAAATGCATTTTCCTATAAAACCGATTATCTGTCAATAATGTATGCCCTTCCTTCCTGAACTTTCGTGGTGATGGAATAGAAGCCTGTAATTCGAATTACATTCCTTTGTATAGGAATAAAGCCTTTTTAAACCTCTAATACCACGGATTCTGCCTCTTATATTTACTGAGTTATTCTTACTAGACTTTACCGCATAAAAAATAGTACCGGTAATGAAATATTTACCACATAAATTGGCGCCCGAACAGGGACACTTTCTCATCTCACGCGCCGGAGGTGCGTTGCAGGCCCGGTCTCCTGCCACAGCTGAACGGACAAAAACGCGTACCTGCAGGATTTCCTGTATCTCCCTCCGGCCAAGCGGGGGCGACTGAGGCTGCGATCAACACCCAGACGAGGCGGTGAGAAGTGCGAAGTATCCCGACCAGAGCCTAGCTGAGAGAGCAAGATCCGAGGTATACAGAGGCCCACCAGGTTCCGAAGTCCCGAGTCCAGTCGAGTCGAGTCCAGTCCGGTCCAGTTTCAGTTCCGTTCCGAGGCCTTCCGTTCCGAGCTACCCGGTGAGTACCATTACCGGGGAGGCACTTAACGTGCACATAGTCTGTGCCGGTCAAGACGGGTTTGGGTACACAAATCCGGTCTGCACTGTTTCAGCAGTGTATCTGTACTGTTTAGCAGTATATCTAGTATGTTTTTACATATAAATAAGTATTACCTAGTGTCAGTATTATGTCAGTAACTAGTTTTCTATTAGTTATCATTGTTCGTTAAAACTGTTAAATGTTAAATGTTTTAATACGTTCTATACATTGTGGTGTGAATGACTGTTCATTAATTGTGTTTTATTGTATAAAGTGTGTTCTAGTAATAAGATCTAAAAATGCCGCTCTTTTCGAAACTAAGACAGATCAAAACCAGAAAAGGGGTACTCGAAGAAGCTGTTCCCATTCCACCTAGGGACACTCCAGGATACTTTATGTATCATAAGCATGGCCTAGACGCCGTATTATTTCTTGATTTATGGGTGGACTACACCAAAGAATTACCAGAAAGTCAGAGATGGCCCGTAGCGGGGACCTGGGATGCAGATTGTATCATGAGAGTAGAAGAAGAATTATGGAAAAAGAAAGCCAGACAGTCACAGAAAGATGCCATTGAATTATGGCGTAAAGAATCATATAGACGTACAGAAAAAGCACTCAGACAGGAAGAGAAAGGTAGAGAGAATTCAAATAAAACTCGAGAAAATCTATTACTTGAGGAAGGTACCCGAGTAAACTCAGAACAAGTAGATAGACAAAGAAACACTCTTATGAATGGTATGTATCCTCTTCTGGCCGAAGGGTTACCTAAGGCTATCCCGGAAATACCAAAAGACTTAACTTCTCCATTACTCCTGATAAAAGCACATCCCAAAACACATCCCAAAACAGCAAAGGACGTT
This sequence comes from Triturus cristatus, assembly GCF_964204655.1. Lineage (NCBI taxonomy): Eukaryota > Metazoa > Chordata > Amphibia > Caudata > Salamandridae > Triturus > Triturus cristatus. The sequence continues at coordinate 1,192,180,980 of NC_140584.1, forward strand.
TTCCTTTCCTCCTATTTAGATGACGTAGCTCCCGAGTATGCTAATGCCATACCACCCACACCGCTTGCCGATGGTGTTCAACACCAAGAGCATCCGTCTGTATCCCCGCAACTACAAATTCCTACACAAGTTCCCACAGGTCCGTCCGTTTCTACAGTTTTTCCCGCATCTACGATTTCTATCCTACGTCCAACGAATCCTTTCTTGCCCAGCACTTCAGATGGTGCTACAGGGGGTACGACAGACATGTTTGCCACCCCGCCGAGAAATAAACAGACCCTTAGAGATTTAGCACTCCAACGTACACCCCAATTAGCGACATCCGACATGTTTAAAGAACAGCTTGTGGATTGTAGATACGATCCAGTGCCAGGTAGACAGGACAAATTGCTCATATCATCACTACGTATACGACGAGCTACATTATATTTAATGACGATACCAGGAATGGTTGAACACCTAGACAATATATATCGCTTTGTCCAAACAGGGCGAGGTTCAGAAAGTATTAACGAAGCTATGGAATACCAGAAAGTGGATGTACAAAGACAACTACTACGTTTTTTCATAAATTGTGTAATTAGGAATCAAGACAGGCCTGGGGCAGATCATGATACCATGCAAAAACTTGTCAAATGGGGTCAGAACATATCAGAAGAGAAACATGATAGACAGGCGTGTATAATCGCCATGTGTCGAAAAATCCGCAAGGAAGTAGAACGTATACATAAAGAAAGACGAGAAACAGACAGAGTAGAATCCGAAGAAGAGGAGGAGCAAGATTCAGAACAAGTGAAGACGATAGCTTACGTAGGTAGAGGAAGACCCCATAATAATACTAGAGGCTTTAATGATCAGATACGTCCAATACGTCCAGAATATAATAGACATTTTCCAAATCCTATGTTAAATACAAAATCCCCCGAGCACCTATTCCAAGCCGCTGATAAATTACTCCGAGATCGAAGGGGGTACCATATGCTCGATTCCATGGACGAACAAGAATTAGCTAGGTCAGCAGTACAATGGGCTGACAGTCCCAGCGACTACAATGATGATGTACTTGCACACACGTTTCTGAATCTTGACCCATACGAACAGCGTTTAGCTAGTATATACATGATTCAACACCTCCTTATATTATATAAAAGCCAACACTCCGATCCAGGACCCTTACCTGACATATTGACAGAACTACTCACGAATATATGGAGAGGGTCAGGTACTGATTTGATTAAAGAGATTCTAGAATTCCGAAACCAATATTTAACTTTCGTATGCCCAGAACACGTTCCAGTTCCCATCATAGGAAGAAAAATGTATCACATAGATAGACAGAACCCGTTACGCGAAGTACACCCAATCAGAGGTGACGGTAATAACTTTACACGCGTGTTTGTGTACACGCCTATAACTAAACTGGAATTATTAGAAATGAAGAAAGTAGTACCCAGCCATGACAAGGATCCAGCAGGTTTCCACCGTGAAATAAAGGACATGTTACTCATGGGAGAGTATACCTACCCCGACATTATGAAAATATTAAAAGTCCTATTACCCGCTGGTATTTATGAGAAACTCAAAGAAAAGGAATGGGAGGTGGGAGACCAAAAGATAGATTGGACAGCATTAGAAAACGAAGAAAGGGCCCGAGCTGCAGGAGCAGGACTTGGGGAAAAGACTACAGCACTAGCAGGACTACTAGTGCAGGTACTGCCACGTTTATTAACTACGAAAAAGGAAGACTGGGGTGCAATCTCAGCCTGTAAACAAAAGCCAGATGAAGACACTAGTGATTTCTATTCCCGATTTGAAAAATGTTTTGGTATAAATAGTGGCATAAAAGCTAGTAGTGAGTCATATCCACATCTGTTTGTGACAAAATTAGTTGAAAATTCCCTGCTGCAAGTCAAGAATAGAGTATTGAAATTCGAAAGTACCTGGCAAGGTAATACACCATCACAGATGTTACAGATGTTACAATATCACCACAATAGAATTAGAGAAGAACAAGAACACGAACAAAGACGTATGAAAGATACAAAAATGAAAATGCTTGTTGCTCAGTCAGTCCCAGCTAATGGTCATCAAAAGGGTGATTCCGCAGGTCCTACAAAAGGGACATGCAACTATTGTAAACAACCAGGTCATTATATACACGATTGTCCAGTCCTGAAACATGATATTGCTACAGGTAGAACCCAGGAGAGACCACGTCCACCTAGACAGGATCAGAATCAACAACAAATCCCTCAGCATGCACAACCTAGGTTAGCTCCGCAACAACTAGCTCCGCAACAGGGAGCTCCACAACAGACCGTAGCACCACCACAAGCGCAGCCTATTGCTGCAACACAAGCAACAACACAACAAATGTATCAGTATGCACAAGCAGATTATCCCGAGTATCAGCGATACACATGAAATAGCCTAGAGAGGGAAGTTGGCTTACCCCTTATTGAGGTTCCTGTAGACCAAGAGGGACCTTATGTACATAGTGAACTATTAGGGGAAGACAGAAAGTTTTTACTTGATACAGGGGCAAGCAGAACAACTATAAGACGCAGTGAAGTTCCAGGGGCACCCCTCTCAGGCTTACAGAATATTTCCCTTGGATTCTCAGGAAAACCTATAATAAACGACGTAACACAACCTCTTCCACTTACGATTGGTCCATTGACACGTACTACAGATTTATTGCTTACCAAATCCTGTCCAGAAAACTTGTTAGGTATAAAAACATTGAAAGCTCTAGGAGCCATAATATGGTGTTCTCCGGAAGGAGTACGACTATTTCTACGTGACTTCAAAGGTCACTACGTGTCCAGAGACATGGATCACCGACTGCAGAATTTACCTACACATTTATGGGCACAAGGCCCCACTGATGTTGGTTGCATGAATATTACACCATATCGTGTCACACTAAAAACAGGAGTAATACTACCACGAATGCGACAATACAAGTTACCACCCGATGCTGTTGTGGCTTTGCTGCAAATCATTGACGAGCTCATTGTACAAGGAGTGGTTGTCGAAACCGACTCCAATGTTTGTAATTCCCCGATAATTCCGATTCTTAAAAGAACGGATCCAAAAGCATCACCAGTATATCGATTAGTTATTGATCTGCGCGAATTAAATAAATGTATTGTACCACAATACCCTGTGGTCCCAGATATCTCGTCATTACTAACAGCTATTGACTCAGAAGCAACGTTCTTCACTGTAATTGATCTCAAGAATGCTTTCTTTAGCGTCCCAATAGATCCGGAAAGTCAATATCTGTTCGGATTCAGTTTAAATGGACGAAGCTTTAAATTCACACGCGCACCTCAAGGATTTACAGAAAGCCCTAGCATCTATAGCCAAGCACTGAAACGAGAACTTGACAGTATCCACATGCCAGTTAACACTGCCTTGCTTCAATATGTCGATGATCTGCTGATCACCGCCCGAAGCGAACCTGAATGTGAAAAAGCGTCACTGACGGTTTTAAAATTTTTGGCCGACAAGGGGCACAAGGTGTCCCCTTCTAAGCTGCAATTCTGTGTCCAGCGAGTTGTTTACCTTGGGCACTCGCTGTCCAAGGAGGGAAGGCAGCTTACACCCGACCGTATCCAGTTAATCGCTAGCATGCCACCACCCAAGACACAAAAAGAGGTGCGGGCTTTTATAGGCCTCACTTCATACTGTAGGCAGTGGATCCCTCAATATGCATTTCTAGCAAAACCACTCATCCAGTTAACAACACAGGAGGCAGCCACATCGACTGTCCTCCCTTGGACTCAAGAACATACACACGCCTTTGAAAGCTTAAAGAAAGCTTTATGCCAAGCACCTGTTTTAGCAACACCATGTTACAGTAAACGGTTTACACTCTTTGTTACAGAACGTGAAGGTACTGCCTTGTCAGTACTCACTCAGGAACAAGCAGGATCACACAAACCATGTGCCTATTTCTCTAGTACATTAGATCCAGTAGCTCAGGCTCTTCCTGCGTGCCTGAAATCGGTGGCAGCAACAGCTTTAGCTATCAGACAAAGCGATGCCATAGTGTTAGGACATCAATTGACAGTACAAGTACCACACGCAGTAGAGGTTCTCTTGAACCGCACACAAACACAACACTTGACTATAGCGAGACTCACTGGTTACGAACTGACATTGTTTCAGCCACATATAGAAATCAGACGTTGTAATACGTTAAACCCTGCCACACTGTTACCAGTGGGCGGAACAGATCCATTGGCACATGATTGTGTCGAAGTCATTACTATCACGACGAAACCCAGACAAGACTTGACAGATATCCCTTTGTCAGATCCAGACTTAACATTGTATGTAGATGGGTCATGTATGAGAACAAGTACAGGAGAGTTAGTGGCCGCTTACGCAGTCACAACAGACACTGAAGTCATTGAAACAAATTATATTAACACTTTGTCAGCTCAAGCAGCAGAGCTCATCGCTCTGACACAAGCCTGTATTCAAGCCAAGAATAAGAAAGTCAACATATACACAGATTCACGTTATGCATTCGGAGTCGTCCATGACTTCGGCGTACTATGGCGAGAGAGAGGTTATTTAACTTCTCACGGTGCCCACATCCAACACGGACCCCTCATTCAAGCCCTATTAGACGCGATTCATCTACCTACTGCAATATCGATTATGAAATGCAAAGCCCATACAAAAGTTACCGACATCATTTCTCAGGGTAATGACCTAGCTGACAGAACAGCTAAACAGACTGCTCAGAATCAGACTCACACAACTGACGGGACAAAGACAATAGTTCCGACACCAACACATTGCATGACAGTTAAGGATCCCGCCCTTGATGTAATTGACATACAGACACATGCTACACCAGAAGAAATAAAGAAATGGACTGAATTAGGAGGGATCCAAACGGATCAAGGATGGATGACGAAGGAAAAATCTATATGGTTTCTTCCCGACTCCATGGTTCAAGTCATCATTAATACAATACATAGTCCAGCGCACCTAGGAGAAAAAGCTATGCTAGACAGCATTCAACACATTTGGTTCAACAAACACTTGCGAGCAGCAGCTAAACAAAAAGTTCGTACCTGTATGATATGTTGTCAGTTTAATCCAGGTAAAAGCATCCCCGTAGAGCAGGGTGGATTTCAACCTCCCGATCATGCTTTTGAAGTCCTCCAGATGGATTATATCCAGATGGAACGATGTCGAGGATTCAAATATGTTCTCGTAGTTGTCTGTGCTCTTTCCCGTTGGACAGAAGCCTACCCGGTTTCAGATTACACCGCCCCGACTACTGCCAAACAGTTAGTTCGAGAATTCTTCCCACGGTACGGTTTACCACGTGTTGTCTACTCAGATAACGGCCAGCCGTTCTCATCCGAACTAATGAAACACGTTTCCCTTTTGTTAGGCTACCAATGGAAATTCCACTGTGTCCGACATCCCGAGGCAGCAGGTCTCGTGGAACGTCATAATCAAACTCTGAAAATTAGATTGTCCAAAATATGTAGAGAAAAAGGTGTCGATTGGATAGTAGCCTTACCAGTTGCGCTCTTTTACATGAGAATGGTAGCACATTCTCGAACAGGGCTATCCCCGTACGAGGTGATCTTCGGTAGACCACCAAATATGTGGGGGACGCCTATACCTCGTAAAATCACTGATGTTGACTGTAATATGCTGACAGATTACCTAGCTTCCTTGATGTCTGCACTACAATCTTGTCGTTCACAGGTAGCCGCAGCTTTTCCCGATAATACTGAGGTGAAGCCCCATGACGTGGTTCCTGGTGACCTGGTTCTGGTCCGGAATTTCGACCGGAAGACCCAACTGGAGCCTAGGTGGAAGTCGCCGAAGCTAGTTCTACTAACTACAAGGACAGCCGTGAAGATTGAGGGTCGCAAAGGGTGGTTGCACTCGAGTCATATCAAGAAATTTTATGGACTACCATCCAGTGTGAATACTCAACCTTGTATTCCCTCACAGACAGACTCAAAGCTCCCCTTGGTTGAGCAGGCAAAACCAGAACTTTACAAACTAAAATTGAGATCTAGCAAGTCAGACAATTTGATTGTTTAAGTCCTCTCCAAGGTGAATCGGTTGAATTTGTCTCTGACATGTATCCTCTGGACCGGAATAGAGAAAGAAATCAGCAGATGCAGCTTAAAAAACATGCGTATTGTAAATCACTTCGTAGTCACTGCACAGTAACACTATTAATTTTGTTTTTTCTAAGTCTTCTGATCATCGTTTTCAGCATACTATTGCATATGTATTACCCTATTCTTAAGCGTGCTTACAATATAACTGCAGAACATTCTTTTAGCGAATTACCTCCGCATGAGTTGTCCTATAGATTTGCGCTGCGCAACAACACATTCATTAGTATGTTACATCATTCCCATCAGACCAGCAATGCCACAAATTGTTGGATATGTGGTCGACTCCCTCCCTATCAGAACTATAAGGGAGTTTTGCCCCTCTTTCCATATCCGTTCACACACAATGGCTCCTGTGGAGCATGGTTTAGTTTGATTAATTCCTTAGATTCAAATTCCGCAGTTTATCAAGACAACTGGGTATGGGGAAACCTGAACCTAGTTTTGCTTAAAGTCTGCTACCCTAACAAGGAGGGACTTCCCAAAAGAACAGGAACTGATCTAGAAAATGAAGTATATGGATTAGGTAATTTTACACTTAACCTCATGATCCTGAACGTTGAATCTGAAGCTACACCAATCTTGCCCGCCATGTCAGTATTCCCAGTAAAAGGGGAATTATGTGTACAAAAGAATGGTTCCATACACATGGGCCATAGTAAATGCAACACTGTAATAAAATTCAGGGATCAAGGCAAGTCTACATTTAGAGCTTCCCGTCATTCCTACTTCATATGTGGCCAGACCGCATATATATGTCTACCTTTAGATTGGGATGGTACCTGTTACATAGCATTCCTTCTGCCACCTGTTTTCCTAGCTCCTCCTGATTATCACAGAAATACCCATTTAATACACTATAGACAACAGAGAGATCTCTCAATTGTCGATTACACTGAAACAGCATGGGAAAAATACACAGATTTCAATAAAGGGTTCTTTCCCTATATAGGTACAGTCACTAATAGTAAGCTGATACGTAGATTAACCAGAACCCTTGAAGCAGTAGTGAACGAGACTATTTCCGCCTTAGGCAATTTAACAGAAGAGCAGTCTGCTATGCGGATTGTTGTGCTTCAAAATCGTCTTGTCCTTGACGTCATCCTGGCCGATAGGGGCGGAGCTTGTAGGGTCATCGGATCAAGTTGCTGCATTTTCATACCAGAAAATTCGCCGTCAGTATATAAAGCCATAACCCGCCTTCATAAGATTATAAGCCAGATACACCAGAGTCCAGGCACCTGGACTTGGTCCGGTTGGTTCTGGGGCGTGTTGTCAGCCTGGGGATGGAGAATCCTATCCTTCCTAGGTATTGGCTTTCTCATATTATTCAGTTGCTGCTTATGTCTACAATGTGGGCCAGCGATTTGTGGTCTGTGTGCCACATCGTGTATCTCACATCCAAGTTTTCATTCAAAATCCCGGAAGAAGAAAGAAGAACAAATGATGCTATATGAACAGATCGATGGATTGATGAAGATCGATATCTCCTGAGGGTCCGTAGGGGACAAGGAGGGAATGAGGAAATATGAATTTTGTGATCAGTTATGTCCCCTATCGTAGACCCCAACGGCTCCATGTGCATGCTACAAGTACATGTATGTTCCCTCCAGTTCCAGTTTCGAAGACGCAAATACATGTGCGTCCACCGTCAACATGTCCTCTTTCAGATCCGCCATGAATGGGTTAGATATTCCATTCCTAAGTATGAAAGGCCACCGACTTTATGTGGTTCACTTTCCACATTTTACAGATTCAGGCGAGTAGGCCCTGAATTCTGTCATCAAGCCTTTTCCTGCCTCCTGCCTCCTGCCTCCTGCCTCTGAAAGCTCCAGCCCGAGCCTGCATCTGTATCCATGAACTTTGTCCTACTCCCTGCGCGGCTAACGGTGCCTGATCCAGCCTGTTGCCTGCCAAAAACTGTATTTCACCTTCAAGATTATCTGCTTCGCTCCTCATCCGATGCATTCCTGTCTAGTAGTTTAGGTAAACATTCCTCCAGCTACCGTGCAAGGGGCCAGGCCTCACTGTCCTCGTGCAAGTAATTCATAGCCCCCGTTACCATGGAAGATTCCTACCCCCTCGCATCTCATGTAGACACTTAGACGCCCGTACACGCACTAACAGTCAGTATAGAATAGATTCCGTCCGAGAGACCTTTCCTTTTGGATAACACAGTTCTTTAAACATAGGATACTAGATATGACTTGGGATTAGTTTGACATGACCCCTCAGACTTCTGTCTCCACATGTAGAGCTAAATGTCAAGTCCCCTTCACCCTCTAGTTGCACGTCAATCACACGTCATGCGGCTGCGCACGCATCTCTGCCAAATATTTCTGCTGACATTGCAGGATTCTCTTATGGATCCACCCATTTGTGACATCATGTTTAATGACGTATTTTAGTTACACCCATGTTTACGCCTTTTTTGGTTACGTATGCATATTTTATCTCTCTTATCAGCTGTTACGCCTCTTGCATCTGTTTCACTGTAAATGCATTTTCCTATAAAACCGATTATCTGTCAATAATGTATGCCCTTCCTTCCTGAACTTTCGTGGTGATGGAATAGAAGCCTGTAATTCGAATTACATTCCTTTGTATAGGAATAAAGCCTTTTTAAACCTCTAATACCACGGATTCTGCCTCTTATATTTACTGAGTTATTCTTACTAGACTTTACCGCATAAAAAATAGTACCGGTAATGAAATATTTACCACAAACCGATAGACCCCAACCTTTCCCCAGTTACTAATACTCCTGTCATCCAGATGAAGGCATAGTAATTTCAGTTCCCTATTCGGTTTTCGGGGTGTAAGAAGTAAACTAACATTCTTCCTTCATCTGAGAAAATCTGTGACAAATTATTAGTGGAAGTTTGCATCTACTGTGTTTTGGAAGCTTTGGGATTTTAATGAATGGGATAAACTGGATGTTGCTTTCTAGGAACATTTGCCTGAGATTAAAATTTCCTTCCAGGTCCTGAGGAGCCACTGCCCAGCCGCACCAGTCCATGAAAGCAGCCTGAAATATTTTTTTAATGGGGTAACGCTAGGCCGCCATCTTCTATACACAACTATAAGGTTTCTAATTTGGTGCGGGGTTTCTTTCCTGACCATACAAATTTGCCCAGCATCTGGTCTTTCTCACTGAAAAAGTTTTAGGGAACTTTAATTATTTCATTTGAAAAAAAATGAATTAGGGAGTGTCATCCTTTTTATTAACCTGATTCTCCCAATAACAGAGAGGGGCTAAGACTGCCACTGACTTAAGATGCTTGGCCTTAGAAGTCTTGACACATAATTAAGCTGGAAAAGCTGTGAAAATTCATACCAAACCAAAATGCCCATGTATCTTATCAAGCCTGTCCTGCAAACCTGAGCCCGCGTGTCTACGGGAAGGACTCGGTCCAAACAATTAAACACCTACATTTCTGATTTTGTGTGATTGATCCTTTACCCCCCTAAATCTGAAAAATGTAAAAGTTCTGGTAATATTTTGTTCTTATGCCGCCAAGTACAGAATTAAGTCATCTGCGAATAATTTCTGCTGTGAGGCCCCAACAAAGGTGCCCTAACTTGAGAGTCTTAATCTAGCGGCGAAGCTTGTGGCTCTACGAACAGTGATAACAGCACTGGGGACATGGGACACCCCTGACAAGTGCCGCGTCCAATTTCTAATGAAAGCCTGCTGTGTGGGAGAGGATTATCATTTTTGCCTCTGCGTTACTATATACATTCAAGTGGAGATTCACAAATTTTGAAGAAAAATTAAACCTCCGTCAAGTGGCAAAATAAATGTCCGACTGCACTAAATCAAAGACTTTTTCAGCATCAATCATATTAATCGTCACATTTACCTTGTTATTCGTAAAATAATTAATACCCTGATTAAAAAAATCAGTATTATTTGCGCTGGTTCTGCCTGGCTGTAAACCACATTGATCTCCATCCACAATTTCTTGTTCTGGGGGTTTATTGCTTTGAAAGATATTGCCCCCCCCCCTGATAAAAGCCTCCATCAATACAACAAATTCTCAATGTCTTTGCGCTGCTTGAATTGACATGCCAGAATACATTCAGAATGAGAAATTGTCCGAGGTGGAGAAGGATTTCTTTTTAATTGAATGTGTCAAAACCTGTTCTTTAATCAAGACATCACCTAAGCTGACCAGTATTGTTTGGGGGTATGTAGCGTTTGTGGGGTGGACTACTGGAAACCGATGTGCCCGAGTGATGGTTAAATCTCCCCCTTTAGCTGCTTTTTCTGGAAGTATATATTTGTGGATCAGATCCGATGTCAGTTTTATGGCCGATTGGCCCGCCTCCCGGTCCTCTGGAATACCAACAAATCTTAAATTTGTGCGCCGAGCTCTGTTTTCATCTTCATCTATCTTTAATTGAAGATCCTCCAGCCCCGTTTGCATTTTTGCGTAGATTCCTATGTGTTTATTGCAGGTATCTTATAGACTGGATACCTTCAGTCATGTGTGAGGCGAGTTGTTGAATATTTTTGTTGATCTGTCCGAGCTGTTCATTAGTTTTGAAATGTGCAATTTCTTGTGAGAACTTAATTTCGTGAAGTTCCCTTAAAATCTGATTTAGCATTGTCTCGATCGAGGAAGGCTGAGAAGAGTTTGATATCGAGGCACCAGAGTGTCCTAGTTGATTCAACCCATAAGACTCCGGAGATTCTTTATCCAGAGCTGTGGATAATTCACTTCTAATTTGTAAGTCTGCCCTTGCGCTTCTCAGATCTGATCAGCTTTCTTTTTGACCTCCCTTGGAATCCCCAGCAAAAATAGTGGATATGCTTTGCTCTTTCACTCGATCTTCGAGGGGAGTATTCGCTCGGGCAGTCGGTAGGTCTATTATAGCTAGGGCAGGAGGTGAAATGGCTTCAGAGTTTGGGGTGGACTCCATTCTATCGTCCACTTCTTGTGAAGACCCTGTCCTGGGGGAAAGAGTCTGCTGGCTTGTTGCCTGAGACTGGTTTTGGCTGGTCTGTTTTTTCACATGCTGGCAATGGCCCTTAGCCTCTTTGAGGTTTTGATTGGCTGTGCGAGTTTCATTGAGGGATCTCTTGAAATGCGTTTCATTAAAGCACCAGATGAAATACACACCATGTATTTGAAAATCTGAGGTCCACTGATCAACTGGGGGATGCTAGAGTTATTGCAGAGTAGCCGCATCTCTGCTACACAGACCGCTTCCGCGACTACTCCGCTGTCCCTCCACCTGAGACGGGACCTCAAGTCCCACCACAAGCTGCTTCAACTCCTGCTCTATTCAGTTTTGGTATTCTGAGGCCACTCTGCAGTGATTATCCTTGTTAATTTCAGGCTGGGTATCCCGCAAAACGCCACAGCTGACTCGCAGATGACTCTACTTTCCTCTGGAGTAGGTCCCTCCCACTCCAGCTGGTGTACAACCCTTTCTTATCTGACTGCAGCGTGGTGACGTTATAGGGCGAATTGCAGACAGTCCCTAGCAGGGCTGTTCATGCATGGGGTGCTGGGTATGCTAGATTATGCTGGCTGGTAGGGAAAGATTACAAGCAAGCGTGATTCTACAAGCGAGGCCGTATTGCCTTTCTCCATGCCGCTTTACCACTGATTTTAGTACGTTTGTGAGTGTTTTTGAATGTTCGCAAGATCCCTCACCTCCATATCCCCCAATGCGCCCGGTAGAAAAGCTGGCAAGCGCACTCTGTGCGGGTGGGGCAAAAACGCTTATGGGTGGACGCGACTCACCCGGCGGGGTCGCTTGGCGTTACTGACATGAAGACACTGGGACACGCTGCATCCAGCATTAACCTCCTTCCTCCATCTTTTCTCCTTCTCCATTGCTGGCCTCTCAGCACTAATTACTGCTCGTCTTGGGTGCAATCGGGTAACCTTTTGCAGGTCAGCGAAGCATTTTCTGCTGTCTGCTGGCCATCTTGCAGTCTTCTACGGAAATGAGCTCAATCATGGAGCATGACGGGAACTCTACGTGGTTACGTACATTCCCATACTGAACGGATTTACATCAAATCACAAAAAACACAACCTGTGGACCAAGATCTAGCTACCTGCCAAATTTGGTGTAATTCTGTTGAGCAGTTTTTGCTGTAGCCCTTCCTAAAAGATTCTATGGAAAATGCATGGGAAATATACGTTTTGGGACCCCTTTTCTTCTCGGCCCCTGCAGGACGGATTACCCCAAAACTTTCTGTGCAAAAGCTGGGCAGAGAAAGAGGTTTTTGGAAAGTGCTATGGAGATTTGTCGAACAGCGCCAAAGTTATTAGCAACACAACAAATTAATTTCTTACGGAAACGTTAACCAAACTATAATTAGCCAGCGATGACTGTTATTTTTCTGTTCTGTCTGTCTATCTAATCTATCTAATCTATCTATCGTTTCTCTGGAAGAAACAATGGTTAAAGCAGCATTATAGCTAGGTTTTGTAATAATATGAAAACTGACATTTAAAAACAAACAAAACACTGAAATTCTCACTGCTCTACTTTACTGACCTAACTATATCTTGTGTCCCCCATGCACTGCTTATGATTTTACATATTGCATCACTCATGACATGTTAAATTACATCACTGATCACATCTGAAATGACATCATTAATGACAGAGCCATCACCAGTGGGCAGAGTGAACCTGGAGCTTTTGTCCTATGTCCCGAGGGCGAAGCCCTTAAGTTGCACACATTCATGGCAGAGGTGGCACTTCAGCAGTTACTCGCTTCAGTTATTCATGCATTTCTATAGTGCCAAAGAACCACGATGCAAATAGACACTCTTCCCTTATCGAGTGGAGAGTTGATGACTGTGACGTAGATCTGGGAGGGGGTTCATAGGGAGACTAACAACCACTGGGAAATATTTCCTTTTCGATTGGACGTTTGCCCTTTCTGCAGGGTCACCCGGAATGTTTTGCCTCCTTTTTGCTGAACTCTATTTTTGCTGGCTAAAGAACTGCATATTTTACCCCTGTTAGCCATTGGTAAAGTGCTTGTGCACCTCCTTTCAACATGGTAAAACTGGTATAGTGGAGGCGCATAAAAGACCTGCTGGCGACTGGCCGAGTGGGCGACTTCTGATTTGGAAACTCACCTGCATCTCCCCGTGGCGCTCTCCTCTGGGGGCCTGTGTTCGCTGCTCGTCTCCCTCCTGCCGCCGCCATTCCAAAGCGGCCGCCGTTAGGAGGGGGACTTCATTCCCCAGCATCCTGTGCGGCGGAAGAGGAAGCCGCCTCCAACAATCTCGCGCCTGGAGGCGCATAAAAGACCTGCTGGCGACTGGCCGAGTGGGCGACTTCTGATTTGGAAACTCACCTGCATCTCCCCGTGGCGCTCTCCTCTGGGGGCCTGTGTTCGCTGCTCGTCTCCCTCCTGCCGCCGCCATTCCAAAGCGGCCGCCGTTAGGAGGGGGACTTCATTCCCCAGCATCCTGTGCGGCGGAAGAGGAAGCCGCCTCCAACAATCTCGCGCCTGGAGGCGCATAACAGATCTGCTAGGCGACCGCCTCGCGGGAACCACGCGCGGGCCGCGCCCGGGCGAAGCCCGGGCCAAAGGGGGCCCGTTTAAGCCCGTTAAAGACCGGGTAAGACTGGACTGGGCCACCCCATTGACATTTACATCCTGATGTGGTATTGTAGTTATTCTACCTAGTCATTTACAGCCCGAAATTCCTCTGGCAAATTGTCAACTGCTCAACTTAAACTGTGTGTGGGCCCCACATATTAGTACATGTCTGAAAGGATGACGAGGGGTTCTAGGAGCAAAAATGCTCAGGGGGTAGCACGTACATCTGGCCCGATTGACCAATTCATAACTAGGGCAAATGAAGCCATTAATCAAGGTATATCACTCTTGGAGCGAAGAGTTTCACAAGATCTAGCACTAGCAAGACGCTCCTCGTTAGGCCCTATGGCTTTAGCTAAGACACCTATAAGCTCAAACACCATTAGGCCTCTCATTGAAGTCCAGGTCGAAACTCACGGTGTACCTAATACGGTTGATCTGTCAGCTTCCTTAGCCCTCTCAGATATGCACTCAAGTAAAGATCTTGAGAGGACACCTAACCTGTTTTTAAGCTCAAGGCAGGAGGGGCCCAGTCCAAATCACCCAAGGGGGGCAAGGGAGGGTGCCATCCCCAAACGGAAGAAGCCTAGGGTTCCGAAAAAATGTAACTCCAAAACCCCGAATAAAACTTTGACTACCCAGATGTCAAGGAAAAACAAAAGTAATCCTGTCCAGAGTGCCCCAGATAAAACAGCCATAGATACAGCAGTCCCTCTTATAATTCCACCGGCCCCTAGCGATCCAAGTAGTTTGGCCAAGGGTTGCAAAGTTTGTGAGGCTGACAACCAACTTTTAAGTGTACTAGGTGAACTCTTCAGAGAATATGTGCAACCTATTGCACTTTCTCTTTCTAATATCGAAAAGCACCTACTCTCCATGAATCTATCTCTGAATGCACTTAAGAGCGATGGATTGGCCAACCACCAGGAGTTGGCTACTCCCTCGACCGTGAGGATGGAGCAAGTAGTGGCGAGTGCTCCCCCGGTTGATTTAAATCTGCCACCAAAATCTTTGCCAGCAAAATCTTTGTTAGTTGCTTCTAGGATAGCTGGTGAACCCATCAAACCCCCTACCTCTGGTGTAATCTTAGAAAACACGCTACCTAAATGCCTGGGGTTAGTACACCAAAACACTGTAGTAATAACACCGGGGCCAGTTCACCAAAACAATTTACCTAAATCCATGGGGTCAGTAGATCAAAATGACAAATTCAGGGGTGAGTTTGGTCATCCTATACACTTACCTCCAGAAAGTGACCCATATGTCGTGATCATGACTGGTGTTCCTGAGTTAAGGCCTCACAAAGAAGAACCAACGTGGTCCTTAAAAAACAAGGTACAGCATTGGCTCAATGCTAATAGACCACTCCCTCACTCTTGTAGTAGCAGGATCCTTATGGTGCGTAGGGTTCCCTGGATAGGCAGTGAGAAGAAAAAGATTCAGGGAGATTGCATTATTGTCAATTTTGATAATTCTCGAACGGCTGATTATATCTGCCGTCGTAATACATGGCCCAAAATTGACGGAATAAAGGTGAGGAGACTCTCTTCCTTTTATCCTCCTATAAATTGTTGTGACGACACTCCCGATAGGGGCATGTCTGAAGCAAGATCTTGGAATAACAGAAGGGAGAGGGAGGCTTGGCTAGGCTATGAGGGTAGAGATACAGCTCTTTCTGAAGGCTGGAGTGGCATACCACTTGCTAACAGATTCAGCTGCTTGGAAGAAGTAGATTGACCATTATTGGGTTCTGGATCTGTCCCTGAGGACAACGAATGCACTAGCCCCAACCCAGTCCAATTCGTAGACTGCTTTCTACCCATAAACTGTTTATCCCCTATCCAGCCTACATCCTCCCTTGACCCTATTCCTCAAAAAGATCTGCAGACCCCCTCCCACTGCCTACGCTCTACCCTTGCACTAGGGTCTGGGAAGGCACCATTTGTGCCCTGCATCGAGCCTGTGAGCCATGATGCTTTTCTGCCGCAACCTGAATGCCCCAGTATTCCAAATAAAAACATTCGCATTAAACAGGGCGATACTATTAAGATCCTAAGCTGGAATGTAGCTGGCATCCACAGGAAACTTCAACTGCCTGAGTGGAATACCCTAGTAGAGGCACATACGATTTGCCTATTCCAAGAGACTTGGAGCATGGAACCCGTGTATCGGGTAGGCTATATTACCCACTACGTTCCTGCAGTACCTCCAAGAAATGGGTCAGGTCGTCCCTCGGGAGGCCTACTCACCTGGGTAAGCATTGCCTTAAATCTTCAGATTGAGTCAAAGCTAGTTAATTCTCCAGATATTTTAAAAATCTCTTTGAGAGGCCCCCATAGAGGACTCATCCTTGACTTATATAATGTATACGCCAGGGGTACCAAATATGGCTCTCCATCCCCGACAGTATCTATCCTCGAAATGGCACTGAATGAAAATTTAGCTGGATCCCAAGTTTTGGTTGCGGGTGATTTCAACTGCACCTATGAGCCCCTTATACAGGACGACATCTATGACCCAAGTGAGGATGATGATAGATGGGGTATCCCGACTTTAACCATCCCTCCGATTAAAAAATGGTCCAAAACTGCTATTCAGCTCAATGCCCTAACGCTGGAATTCGGGCTAAGAGCAGCTAATGGTCGCACGCGTTCTGATCCTTTGGGTGCGGCCACGTTTAATAGAGTCAACCACACCTCTAGGATCGATTACATCATGCTAGATTCCATTCTCTGGAGCTTTGTTCAGGACATGGTAGTCCTGCCTACAGTTGAAAGCGATCATAATTCGCTTTCATTGTCCCTCAGGAACCCATGGCCTTACGAAAAGACCGCAAAATCCCTTAACCCAGCCCACAAAATCTCTGTATCTTCGTGTGGGAAACGCCTAAAATGGAACATGGTTGCGAAGGATGAAGCTAAATTAAATATAATCAATACTGTACTCACAGATGCACAGTTGGAATTGGAACTGGATAGGACAGACAAGGGTGAGCTAAATCCCGGTCGTGTTACCCCTATTTTTGAGGAGACCATTAAGTCTATTGGGAATGTATTCCTAAAAATGAATCAAGTGGGCAAAAATGCGGCAATGGGGCTCCCAAAGGGAAAGCATGATTGGTACACACCTGCTTGTAGGCACGCCAAATCGCTTTTGATTAAGGCCGTCAAAAGCAAAACACAAGGAGATATTCAGGGAGCTAGGCTAAATTATAAGAAAACCCTGGCTAGTGCTAAAAAGGAGTGGGAAATCGAATATTGGCGCTCTCTAAAAGAGGCAAGCTTGGGGAAAGACGCAAGGCGTTTTTGGGACATGATTAGAGCCAAAAATAGACCCGATACTGACTTTATTACATGCAATATCACTAGCCAAGTTTGGGTTAACCACTTCTCTAAATTATATGCAAGTCAACCAGGTGCTACCTCTAATGCTCTCTACATGGACATTTCTAATGAAAAACATATAAGGGAGGTGGCACCAGCAACTCCGGATTTGCTAACAAGGAGTGATGCTCTAGCAACTGGAACACTATGTATAGCTCTGCCAGTTAACAACAGGGTGGCAGACTCCATCTTCTCGATCAAAGAAGTGGAGTATGCAATTACTACCATCAGGCCCCAAAAAGCAGCTGGCCCAGACGGCTTACCCGGGGACCTGTTGCGAGCAGACATCCCGAAATGGGGTAAATTTATTAACTGCCTGCTTAATGCCATTAGTGGGGGAGCGCCAATCCCGGCATCCTGGAAAGGGGCGGAGGTCGTCCCCATCTTTAAAAAGGGGGCCAGGGACGACCCATCAAATTACAGACCCATAAGCCTGCTAGATATAACACAAAAGGTGGTCGGGAAGGTGTTGTTGGTCAGATTATTACAATGAATCGACGAAAACGGCATCCTCTCCGACTACCAGGCTGGCTTCAGAGCAGGCACCGGCACAATCGAGCAAGCGTTTAGATTGTTGCTTGTGTATTGGAAGGTGGTGGTCTTGGGCAAAGGCAGTCTTTACCTTGCCTTTATTGACTTGAAGACTGCCTTTGACCTAGTACCTAGGGAGGCTCTTTGGAAAGTCCTTGCTGCCATGGGGGTGCCCAACTACTTGCTCCTGTTATTGGTAAGGCTGCATGTAAACACTTTTGCCCAGGTTAGGTGGGGGAGGAATGGTGAGAAAACCAACAGAATTCCGGTAGAGAGAGGGGTACGCCAGGGATGTGTTCTAGCTCCCACACTTTTCTCGTTATATATCAACGGTGTGGTTGAGCATCTATTGAAAGTCCCCTCAGATGAACCATCCCTGGCGGGGGAACGCATCCCGACCCTCCTCTTCGCGGATGATACACTCTTGCTCTCCAAAACCCCAATGGGCCTCCAAAAACTCTTAAATAATTTCCAGCTCTTCTGTACAGAGCGGGGTCTGGTAATTAATAGAGATAAAACAAAGTATCTTGTGTTAAATCCCCCTAAAAAATCTATACGCCCCCCAAAATTGAATGATGAACCTTTGGGGAGGGTGGATGTGTTTGATTATTTAGGGATTCGTTTATCCCATAACATGCAGTGGGGCCCCCATTTATGCAAGATGCTGTTATCTCATAAAAGAGTTACAGGGGCTCTTGTGAAGGAGCAGCGCTCCTGTGCTATAAGACCGATAGCCCCCGTTATTGATATTTATGCAGCAAGAGGAGTTAGCTCTGCCCTTTATGGTGCCGAGCTCTGGGGCTTCTGTGATACTGGCGACTTATCAAGAGCAGAGAGGAAGTTCTTCAGGGTCATTATGTCACTTCCCCAAGGCACCCCCACGATTCCATTAATGCTCGATCTTGGTTGTCGCACCATCGGTGATCTGGCGAAATTTCGCCCTTTATTGCTATGGGCTCGTTTGTGGCGGGTCCCGGAACTAGCCAAATATGCCAAAGGTCTCTCGGAAATCATGTCACTCCCAGGATGGCATAGGATAAAATGGTTGCGTGACATGAAGGCCCTTTTGTATAATCTGGGGCTAAATGCATCATGGGAAAATAGATCTTCCCCTCCGAAAGCCACGCTTAAGCTCTTATATTGGAACTGGATTGCGATCCAACGGATCTCGAACACATCATTGGGGAGACTTACTGAGGACTTCCTGAATTTTAAGGATCACCCAATCCGGGAACTATATCTCGACATTATCGAGAGCCCTTTTGACAGAGCTTTGTATTTTAAGTTTAGGACCGGGACCCTCCTACTCTATAGCTTTACATCACGATGGAATTCCTTGCCTCAGACCTCCGATCTTTGTCCTTTTTGCACATCCAGACGTGAGTCTGTGGCTCACTTTTTATTTGAATGCCATGAGTACGCCCTCCCAAGGAAAAGATGGCTTAAGCAACTGTGCCGCTCCTTGGGAACTAGACACTATATTGTGGCACTCCGCATTTTAATGTCAGACGCTCGCCCATTATACGTTTGTGCCCTTGCAAAATTCTTATCTTGGGCATGGCGCATCAGAAGTAAAAGGCTTAAGGAAATTGTTTAATTCACTCTTAAATAACTATTTATGATCTGTTTTGCACTTTATTGTAAAAATAGGTTTCTTCTTTTTTAATGAAATTAACTTATTCTATTTTTAACTGTTATGCTTTTATGATATGTTTTTTATCGAAATAAAGCCTTTGACTGACTGGTATAGTCCTGATTGACATGTTTAACTTACCAAGAAATCCCTAGTATATGGTACCCTGTTGGTACCCAGGGCCTTTAGATTAAACGTCACAAGTGGGTTGCAGCACTCCTTGTGCCATCCACTGCATTGCCTATGTAAGCATGGCTGCAGGCCATCAGTAACCTGGCAGTGCAGGGTTTTAACTGCAAATTCAACCTGCCAAAATAACCCCTTTTGAGTGGCCTAACCCTTACTTTTTAAATATTT
The DNA here is from genome assembly GCF_964204655.1 of Triturus cristatus. Classification (NCBI taxonomy): domain Eukaryota; kingdom Metazoa; phylum Chordata; class Amphibia; order Caudata; family Salamandridae; genus Triturus; species Triturus cristatus. The sequence goes on from NC_140584.1 coordinate 1,192,200,639, forward strand.
AGACCTTTGAATAAGTAGGCCTTTCTCCTTAAAAGCGAAATGCATGGTATTTAAAGTAGGACATGTAAAAGTTTAATTTTAAACACCCTTCCAGTGACACTGCCTTCAAAGGTATTTCCAGTGTGGTAGGTTTGACTGTTCCATAGGAAAACACTGGGATGCAACATTAACCCCTTCAGTGCCACGCCCTTTCCCCCTCCTGTGCCGGGCGTTGCACTAGTGGGTGGGGTTCATGACGAGATAGTCTCGTCATGGGCACAGCGCAACCGTGCTCCATGACGAGACTATCTCGTCATGGGCACTGAAGAGGTTAAATATGAATTCTTTTTGTTTGGGAATGGGCCTAGCTAGAAAAATAATTCAACAACTATTGTTAATAATTGGTAAAATTCCAATGCAATGGTGAAGTCCAATTTTATCTAAATATTATGGAAGTGTAACTTTTTAAAAGTTGCCTTTGTTCTGCCTGAAGCTAAATCTGTATTTTGTTCTCCCACTTTGGCTAGCCGATCCTCGGCATTTAAATAGGCATCAATGAATTGTGAACTTGCTTCCAGGAGCAAAACAATAGGCAGACCTGAATGGGCCGAGATTATGCCTTTGAATCTGACAGAATGCGCAAGAGGGGCCGCTGTGAGCGTCCACTTTGACATTCGTGTCAAGCCATGCTTGGTTGAATGTCACATCCTGCGTGACATGTCTGCTGGGGTTTCTCACATGATACTCGGGGGTGAACTTCAAGGCGGCCTCCGATGTCACAGGCAAAATGTAGTTGGCACTTGGGCAGGGTCCTTCTTCTTTCCTGCCAGCCAGTCAGGCCCCAAACATAGTGAGACTCTTTTACATAACAGGGTCACAGCCTATTTGATATGTCTGCTGGGTTTACATATAACCTTTGTGGCACACTTCTCAGGAAGGAAACAGAATGCCAAAACACTTTGTGTGTATCCACTGTCTGGTTGCTGAAAGTACAGCTTTGATTTTACCAAGCTTCTGTCTGAGTTTGTTGAGGGTACAGGGACTGCCAAAACTGGATTGTAGTGTTAAATGTGGTAGGACACTGGGATTACCCACACACCCAGAGCTTTCAGAGGCCAAGTTTAATGTGGCCAAAGACTTCGGCTATCTTGAAGATGTCCGAGTTGATAGGGTTGGCCCAAGGAACATTTACCCATTTCTTAGGGCATCCCCAAGGATTATTCTCATCACTAGCTCATGCCAGGCATAAATGTGGCACATCATGGCAATCCGCTTTAGAACACTCCTGAATCTGAGGAAGATCCGAAGAGGACTGAACCTGCTGTCTGCAACCCGAGGTGATCCCTGGAGGACTGGACCTGCTACCTCACCCAGGCCAAGACTCCAAGCATCAACTCCAAGTTGATTGGACCTGCTATCGGTCTTGTACCCAGGACAATGAAGGGGACTGAGGCTGGGGATTGCTAAAGGGTCTCTTTTCTTTTCTGCTGAATATCATTCTGAAGGCCTTAATGTGGCGGTGCTTCCACATATTTCAAGACCAATTTTTCCTCTGGGGCAAAGATATCTACATGCAGTTTCCACTTGGATCTCTTTATGTTCTGGAATGGAGTTGGGCTTTGACTAGTCATCCGAGGAGCTCGGACTGCATCACTCGTGCATAGAAAGTCCTTTGTATTGAACGAGAAAATAATAGTCTCCTTACACGTCAATTTAAGGTTAATCATGCATTGTCCCACTTTTCCTCCTTATTTATGTGCACTTCTCTGGCTATACAATTACAAGAGGCCTTGCAGAGTAAGAGAAATGGGATGGGGTAGGATACAAGAAGTAAGACGGGCATAGAGATGATGTAGAAAGATGTGCGAGGTAGGCAGAGAAGTAAAGTAAATAGGGACAACTGAGGTAGCTTGAAAGAAAGATAAAGAGAGGCAGAAAGAGGAAGTTGTAGGAAAGAGATGCAGAGAAATAAATTACAAAGCGGACCGTTCGGCATCGCATTGATTCTCCACAACGCATGAGTCTTGCCGACAGCTCTGGTGACTATGGACTATCTGCCCAATGATGCCTTTTGGGGGTCCGTATTCACGGATCTTGTGAACTGCTTAGAACTGCAATTTGCGCAATCTTGTCTACGCCTACGGGAACAAAAGGCTATTACTTAAACAAGCCCACAGACCTCCGCAAGTATCTCCTGTCACCAGCCTTTACGGGATCCCCTTGCAATTCCATGTCTGCTTATGCCATCCTTTTTAGGTCATGTTCATTACTGTTAGATGTCTTATAAATGTCTTATTTAATACTCAAATTGCATTGTCTAAGCTGATTTTATTTCAGTCTTGTTTGTGCAACAAATTGAGCAGTATACGTCATGTGAATAAGTCTGGTATGTGCATCACCTTGTCATAAATATATTCTGATTAGTGAGTGAGGCTGGCTTTGGGCGCCTCTGGAAGGATGACATTAGTGCGGTCTCTGGAAAGACAATATTCTGAGGAGTTTCTGAGGCCGGCTTCAGAGGTGGATCTGGGTAGCCTGTCATCTGTGTCTAAGGCTAGCTTCAGAGGGGTGTATGTTAGGCCTGTGTTCTGTGTCTGAGGCTGGCTTCGGGGGTGTCTCTGGGAACCCTGTGTTTTGTGTCTGAATCTAGCTTCAGAGGGGTGTATGGTAAGGGTGACTTCAGGCGGAGGCCTATATTTTAAGTTATGTTTGGTGAGGCTAGTTTTGATGGTTTCTGGTGAAGCCAGTTTCAGGGGCGACCGTAGCTATCCTGTTATCTGAGGCGCATCTCTTGAGGCTGTTCTTGGAGGGGGTGTCTGAGGCTGGCTTCAGAGGGGTGTCTGGGAAGGGGGACTTCAGAGGGGTCTCCAATCCTATATTCTGAGTGGTGTCTAGTGAGGCTGGATTAAGAGGTTTCTCGTGGATCCAGTTTCACAGGTGACTCTTGCTACCCTGTTTTTGAGGTGCGTCTGTTGAAGCTGGATTATGGGGGGTGGTTTAGAACGATGACGTCCGAGGAGACTAGCTATCCTGTTTTGAGGTGCATCTGTTGAAGCTAGATTAAGGGGGTGTTTTAGAAGGATGACGTCACAGGAGACTGGCTATTTTGTTTTTTATGGGTGTCTGTTGACGCTGGATTGTGGGGGGTGTCTGCGCCTGGCTTCAGAGGGGTGTCTGGGAAGGATGGTTCTAGATAGGAGTTCTTGGTAAGAGTAGAGTCATTGAAGCCATGCAGAGGCAGACTTCGGGAGAGACATCAACCCTTTTTCCTAATTCTGTCCTTTTTCTCCCCTCCTGTTCCTGCTGATAGATTGGGGATGGCGGGCGAGTCCAGCAGCAGCAGCAGCATCATCTCCACCCTTTCGGCCTCCGGCATCAGCTATGACAAGACGGAGGACTTCATGGTAAGGCGCCACCTCCCACCTGTCTTGTCCCCTAATACCAGCCAGTGTTCTGGCCTCCCGTGGAGGCGAGCGCCTAGTGATGCATCCGTCGTGCACTAAATGTCTTTTTTTATTTCTAAATCATGACACGTTTGGGTCTTGCAGACTTCCCAACCTTCCATGCCTGAAGCCCCACAGGTTGGCGATTCAGATACTTGCGGGGTGTTATTGTGGGCAAGTTTACAGATGACTCCATGTCACCAAAGATGCTGTGCACCTTTCCAGGGTTTTCATTTAACATACTGATGCATTCTGGGAGTTGTAGTCCTGGCTTGCTTCAGTTTATGGAATTGAACTGAAACACGTAAAACCAACAATCGCCTTTAAAGATGTGGAGTCATCTGGTTACTTGCGTCATGGGGCTGTTGCAAGATCCCAGCACTGAGACTGCTTTGTTGCACTCTAGAGGGCCACCATCTGAGATGCTGAGGAGGTTGTTCCAGAATCTCTTTGTGGTTGCAAAACGGATTCCCTGTTATGTTACTTTTGGGTATGAAGCTTTCCAAACGCACTGTGGTCCATTGTAGAAAGATTGTTTTACATATGGTTGATCCCGGTCTATAATGGCAGGGACAAGGGAAATTACCAGTGCCTCAGTTTAATTTGAGGGGTTCCAACCATCACTCTCTGCCCTGGCTCAGCGAGTGTCCCCAAGTGTTGTAGATGAGCCCCAGAAAGAGTAACAAGCTCGCTGTGCCACAAGGGGCCGAGCTGCACCTCAGTTGTGGGATCCAACATGGCAGAAAGCTCCTGGGACTGCTTGCGTTCCCAGTCAGAGGGAAGGTGGCCTCTCACTGAACTGTTCCCTTGGGGGCAGTGCTGGCCGCCACAAACAAAGGGTGGTGTGGCAGGTGGAGGGAACATGGGAGGTGTCATGCAGGACGGGTTCACGCGGTGGGGGTGTTAGAAATATAGATAAATTATATATATATACACATTTTTATTAACATACCTTTAGCCACCGGTCACCTCCAGCAATGTGTTGCGCCGCCTCTCCTCTTCCTGTTTTCAGCACCCTCTGGGACAGACTCCCATCCTATCCCTGTGCTGCAGAGCACCGCGGGGATTGGTCTGAGCAGGCTAGAAAGACGCTCAGCTGAGGCCAGGGAGTCTGGGGGGTGGGGGGTTTCTCCAGCCCAGACATTTTTACAACGCAAATGTTTACCACGCACATCACTTCCCTTAATTATACTTACCTATGTGGTAAAGGCATATGCGTGGTAAAGACAGGATGTGGGGTTTACACAGGTACAGGTTGGGAGGTAAATTAATTAGAAGTAATTAATATTTTAGGTTTAATGAATAATAAATATTTAATTGATAATTGTTAATTGTGCAATTACATTTTTTTAACTTGCATTTTAGGTGTGGGTTATGGGTTTTGTAGGGGTTTAGGATGGGAAGTAAATTAATTTAAATTAAGTAATTATTTTGTAATTGATATTAATTATTAAATTGTTAATTATTAAATTGTTAATTGTGTAATTCATCTTTGGTTAATTTAGATTTTAGGATCATGTGTGTTTTATAGGTGTATTGCCAGTGCGGTAATGACATACAGCCGTCTGGGATGCTGGTGAGCAGTAGCGTAGCAAGGATGCGATCAGCGCTGGCACAAGCAAAGAAATGGCCCCTTCGACTGCTATGAGGGCAGTGAAATACTGAAATAATCCGGGTTCAATGGGCCTCCGTGCCCTGCGCCAGTGGTAGCTCTGCCCCTGCTCGTGATCAGAGTATTGCCCCCGTAAGTGCAGGTGAGAAGGAGAGCATGGACAGTGGGGCTGAAGTTATCACTGCCCGAGAATAGCGCCCACTACTGCCTGAATGATCCTACTATCATATAACTGGTATTTATATATTGACTGGTATTTATATATTGACTGGTATTTATATAGCGCTTTTCATACCCCTTGCGGAGCCTAAGGAACTTTCCTAGGTGGCTGCATACCCGGGGTCATCAGGCACACTAATTTACTTCTGCTTCCAGGTCACACTTCTGAGTGCATAGTTGAAAGGGCGTAGTTTATGCATGACATACACGGGACATACTGATAGCGGTGCGGGGGTGGGGCAGCTTCTAGGTGTTCTTGGAAGAGACACTGCTGCATTTTAGGAGTTAATGTTGCAATTTTTTTACTCCAGTCCCTTTTTTGGCTGCATAACGTTGCTGATATAGCGCTTACACTGTCAGCGCGGCGCCTGAAGTGAGCGCTCTCGCTAGAATTGCAACCCTGTGAAAAACAGCTCTGTGTAGTATGTACATTACCCAACTAATCTATCTCACGGATTGTAGCTCCAGCAACTGTGTGCATAGTGTCGCGAATTTCTGCAGTAGATGCATTAACCCACTAAGATTTCTACCTGGAATTAGAGTCCGTGGCCGACTGGATGCACGAAGATCTCTACACCAGACACATTTACCCATTGTGCTTTCGCACTGCTATCATAGTCTGCACTGTGTAGGCTAAACACAGATCTCTACAAGCGCTACATCAACCCTCTGAACTGCATCCATGAGGCCTGCAGATCACTCAAAGAAGGATCAAATAGAATCACTAGGACTCAGTTTATTTTTATGCAAGTTACCTTTTTTTCCACTTTCACTTGTATTTTTTTCCAAGCCCTGGTTCATAAGGTCTGGTCTGCGACGGCTCTCACTCGCTCGCGAGAGAGATTGTTTTCTACATGAGGCTTGGAGCCCGCCTAGTGCTTACCATTGTCACCTTCATTTGCTGCCTTAAATTGGGCAGCTCGTGACAGCTTCACTTCCTCTTCTTTCATCTATTGCATGGTCCAACTACTGATAGCTTCATCTCGATTAGCGTCCTTCCGCTGCTGACTCTGATCGAGGTACTATTTTTGTGTCTTGCTAACCCAGTCATCCTTTTCCCCTCCCACCCCTTCCTTGGCTGTGATGCTTCTTCCCTAAAACCCCGGCCATCCTCTTGTCTGTGCTCTCTTCCCTCCCATCCCACCCTATTGTCTGTGCTGTCTCTTCCCTCCCATCCCACCCTATTGTCTGTGCTGTCTCTCCCCTCCCATCCCACCCTATTGTCTGTGCTGTCTCTCACCCGCCAAAAGGAAGAAAAAAAAAAGGGCTATGACATAGCCAGCGCCGGCCGCTTCATAGTGTTTTTTAGGTTGAGCCTGCAAGCAGGGCACATGTGCTGTCGCTTGGTCGACCTATAGTATCAACAATAAACAAGCATTGGCATAGCCAATAGGTCTCGCCATTGGGACCTTATTATTATATGTTGTAGAGCATTGTGGCTGCTGTGCATTATGTTGAAAAGTTATAGTAAAAAGTGTTAAGCATTTTTGTTACCTTTATACAAACGAAGACAACATTATATACAACTGAAAAACCTGATTAAAAAAGATTTTAACATTAAAAATGTCTTCTAGTTTTTTTGTACTTGCACCGCTGGCAACTTCTTCCTGCAGGTCTCATGCTCGTTTGTTATAAAAAAAAATTGTTATGGGGGAGCGGGACATAAATAACGGGGGAGTGAAGGTTGGAAAACAGTAATTTAATTGGAACACGAGTAGCGGACGGACACTAGGGGAGAATCAACAGAAGCCAGATTCCAAGGGCAGACAGACATGATGCTAAGGTGGTGCGCTGATGCAAAATGGTGGTGGTAAATAATGTTTGGTGCTCAGGTGTTGACCATATATGGTGTGGATTGGAGGTACGTTGTGGATTGTGGAGTTCTGGAGTTGAAATATGTTGTTTGGTGTGGAATTATGCGGTGTGTTTCGGAAATGTGTGGAGTTGGATTGTGTTTCCTGGAAATGTGGCGTTGAGTGAAATTATGCTTTAGTGAAATTGTGTCATGGTGTGCAGTGCATTTATGTTGATTGGTGGTATGTGGTATAGAGTGTATTTATGTTGCATTGAGTACAGAGTAATTATGTGGCGTGTAATTATGTGGTACTCAATGTTGCGTTGAGTAGGGATGGGTGGATGGATGGATGGATGGATGGATGGATGGATGGATCCTGTGCAGAGATCATGGACCTGCTGCATTCTTCTACATGACTCTGGGCCCCTCCTGTCTTTTCCTTTCCTGGTCCCAGAACGCACGTTTTCAGCTGTAGTAACACACGAAAGGAAATCATTACAACGGTATTAATTGCAACACATTTCGATTTTGGAATTGAAACTTTTTCATTGGGAAAATCAAACAACTTGGCTTGCCCTTGCAAATGAACCGTTCAAATTTCAATTTTAAATGCACGCATTCCGGAGTAATAGCTCACCAATCCTTGCATCAGGCCAAGGGTGCATGGGGTTTTTCCAGCAAGAGAAAGTGTGTGTGTGTGTGTGTGTGTGTGTTGGGGGAGGGGGAGGGGGGCAACCCATGGCCTTCTGTTATCTCCGCCTTTGCTCGTGGCCTGCTGACGGGCGCGAGCACAGGCCGGGCCTCTGAGGGGTGACTGCTGATTGCCGCTGCTGACGGGCGCGAGCTTAGGCCAGGCCTCTGAGGGAGACTGCTGAGTGCCGCTGCTCATGGGCGCGAGCATAGGCCAGGCCTCTGAGGGGAGACTGCTGAGTGCCGCTGCTGACGGGCGCGAGCATAGGCCGGGCCTCTGAGGGGAGACTGCTGAGTGCCGCTGCTGACGGGCGCGAGCAGAGGCCGGGCCTCTGAGGGGTGACTGCTGAGTGCCGCTGCTGACGGGCGCGAGCATAGGCCGGGCCTCTGAGGGGAGACTGCTGAGTGCCGCTGCTGACGGGCGTGAGCATAGGCCAGGCCTCTGAGGCGAGACTGCTGAGTGCCGCCCGGGCTGCAGGGACTCTCGCTCCGCTCCCAGAGGCGGGAGCTGCAGACAGAACCTGTCATCGAAAGAGAGCCTTTCCCTGCTGCGCACTCCGTTCCCTCTTACCCCTTCGGACCGCTGCCCGTGCCTCTCTGCGGTTCGCTCCCTGAATCATTGCATCCGCGCAAACATTTGTGTGTCAAGAAGCGCCGAGACGGTGGAAGCTGATAAGTTTAGCGCTAAACAAATAGGATTAATAAAGTATGTGCCTTTTAATTCTAGACCACCGCGTCAAATGCACGCACGCTCTCCCCTTCCATAATGATGGTTACACCCCTGTGTCACTGAGGCACGAACACGGTCGTGAGCGTGATAAACGTGATATCTACTGTTTCACTACATGGCAAGTCATTCGTCATAATCAATGCAGGCAGAGTAATGCCGAGAGGGAGGGTGGTGCCCCACGTCACGGTTGTGACGCCGGCAGTGATATAAATGCTATATTACACTAAAATCATCTGAGTGTTTATTTTCTTAGCCATGTAATACCACCAACGTATTCATAAAGCGCTTGCTCGAGAGGTCAGGGCTCTGACTGCTCAGCAAAGAAGAAGCAGCCTTGTTACCTTTCCTCGAAATGTCTCCTTGTTCAGAGTCTGTGAAAGATGAAAGGCTGAGTTTGCTTTGGTCAGAGTGCGCCGCGGGCAGGTTTCAATGGCAGGGGGAGGGTTACACGTGTAGCATCCTAGCTAATGATTTAGTTTCACTGAACACAATCTCCTCACGCCAAATTTGCGGGACTAGATTATGTAACATAAAAGTTTGCCTATTTTATCTTTGTCACATCTCCCAACAAATCTTTTCTTTACATTTTTAAATTCAAATCTGCACATATAATGATTACAAAACGGTCTGGGATTGTGAAACGGAGCATCTCTCCATCTTTTTAATTATTGAATTATGTTTATTAAATGAAGCAGACAGCCAGCAGAATGGTCCGTGGACTGCACCACTGGGCATGGGTGGTGATAAAGAGGAGGGTTATTGTGTCCTCTGTGGAGCTATGGAGCTGTCCCTTGTAAATGTGAGGAGCGCCCCCGGTCCTTCTTTTCCTTCCCTTTCGGCCACATTTTTCCTGCATTCATGAAAAAAAGCAAGTATCTGAATGCAAGAAAGTTAACTGGGCTGGGTGAGATGATGCCATCTGATTTTGTACTTAATTGGGCGCGTGTATGCGTTCATTTTATGTAGCGCTAAAGCCAGTCGTGCAAATGAAGTGAGGCGCTAAGTGGTGTCGGTAAATCCATCTGTCAAAATCTGACCTCACTTTCTCAATCCCCTCATCTGCAAAGAGTGCCCTCCTGAAAAACTGTTGTGGTTTAGTGCAGTTTGCCAAAGCCCTAAACTGGTACTCCGATGCCCTCGAAGCACTATAAGATTCTGAAGCTGTTGTATCTGTTTTCCAAAACAGAAAGCAAAGCAACTCTGTGATGATTCAAATCCAATTGGTCGCACACTGCTCGTCCTACCAGCGTGTTACCCCAAAGCATTATGGTCCATGAAGTCAGCATCAGCGAGTGCGCCTCTGCCAGAGTATTAAGCAAAATTAAAGTCGCGTTGGCCATCCCTGGACACGTGTTTCGAGGTTATTACCTCTCGTCAGCAGGGAATAGGCATGTGTGTAGGGTTGCTGCGTAGGCTGCCAAAAATTGTTCAGGTCCAGTACCGCTCGTGGCACTCAGGTGCGCAACTCTGTGATGATTACTGCAGCTAGGCTTTTGCCAGGGATTGGAGGCTGAAGCAGCCGGTTAACCACGACACGTGTTAAAGTGACGCATCGGAAGACGCATTAAAAATGTATGTGTGCACGTGGTAAACAGATGAGACTCCCTGTTCAAACCACACACACAGATTCCTTTAACCAGAGGAGCTCGGTTCACCACAGCTATCGAGCAAATGCTTAAGCCGCCCATCATGGAACCGGTTCTAATTCAAACTTTCGCTCTTGTCCAACGTGTGTGATCCTGGACAACTCACTTTATCCCGAAGGTCCCAAATCCCTTATCTACAAACATTGAGAAATCAGGAGACAGGCAGGACTGGAGACAGCCAATCCAACTGCATCAAGCACAATATATAGTCCTCCACAGGTCTCACTAGACATTTGACACCTTTCTTTTTCTGAAAATGGTTGTCTGATCTCTGAGAAAACACGTGTTGGACACTGCTGTAACAGGCCGCACGGAAACAATAAAATAAAAGAAAGAAACACGAGACATGGTACAAAATAAAGAGCGGATCGGAGGCAGTCAGGAAGACAAAGCAGCTGAGATGGGCAAATAATGACAAGCTCGATAATGTACCAGTTCTAGAAATAGTAATGAGATGCCTCCTGTTATTCGAGTATCGCGATACTGTTGCAGTTAATATCAATCACGATTCTACTTTCAATACTATCAACACGACCTTTTTATATAACGCTTCTACCAAAGTTACGCGCTTCGTAGAGTTGCGGACTTGTTGCTTAAAGAGTTTTCTCTTAAATATGGAGTGTGTTGGAAACCGCCTCAAAAGCAATGGAAACTTTAGATCGGAAAATGTATGGCTGCGATGTGCGCACACATTCTTCACACACGCACTGTTAACGAGTCTGCCCCGCTGAACTGGCTGCTCCCGAGGCACGTGGACCTTTTTATATAGCTCTTCTGCCAAAGTTACGCGCTTTGTAGCATTGCGGATATGTTGCTTCCTAAATATGAGGTGCGTTACAAAGAGCCTCAAAAACAATGGAAACATTAGATCGGAAAATGTATGGCTGAGATGCGCGCACACATTCTTCACACAACTGTTAACAAGTCTGCCCCGCTGAACTGGCTGCTCCCAAGCAGGCAAGCACGTGGCCACGCTAATGGTAACATTCCTAAAGGTCATCTCCTACAACAGCGCTTGAGCGCTGCCTAGGCTCGACCTAAAAAACGCGAGCACCATCTGTTTGCAATTACCGCCAACGCGATAATTGGAAACAGATGGGGTTAAAGCTCACTCCCGCGGACCCTAGGTCATCGTCCAAACAAGGCGGGACCATCACCCGCCTTGCACCTATTGCGTGCTGTGTTTTTAAAAAAGACACATGCACAGGCCAATTGCAGGCTAAGAAAAGAAAAGCACACGCACGAGCGTGTGTTCATAGCTTAAAAGCCCTTACTTAATGCCTCGCAGTACAGCGCATGCGCGCTCACTTAGGCGAGACCTAAAAATCTAAAAAGGGGCTTTTAGCCCACCTATTACTTACCATTCGTTGGTATCATTATCACTCTTCCTTGCTGCCTTCTAATTCGGCAGTGTGTGTGGGGCGTCACTTCCTGCCTCACTTCCTTTTCTTTCTGGGGCGCATGGACTAAGTACATATTGACTTCTTTTAATTAATGTCCGTCTCCTGCTCGTTCTGTGATAGAGGTAGTATTTCTTCTTTTTTCAGCATTTTCATACTGCGCTAAGTCAACCAGACCCAAAGGTATTGGAGTGCTTTACATGAGCATCACTTACGTTACATAAGTTCACATTCAGTTTTTCAGACACCAAGAGATTAAATGGTTTTCCCAGAATCGCGGGATGTTGAGCGAACGGCATCCCTTCTGGTTCAGAATGTGGAACTCATTTCCCAGTGTGTCAACGCTGTGAGGCACAGGACTCTGTTTTTAGGTCTCGCCTGACCCAGCGCATGTGCTGGTCTGGCGAAACCTATTTAGAGGGCTCCAAAAAGTGCTACCAGGCCAGCCTAGAGCTACAATGCATGTGCGCGGGCGCTTTACCGCGATTACTTTCACTTTCGCGGCCGCATGGCCGCTTTGATGTTTGATCACGATCGCTATCACTTTCGCAGCCGCTTGGCATAGCCAATAGGTCTCGCTTTTGGGACCTTATAAGTATTTAGTTATGCAACTGTTGCATGGCTAAACACTTATAAGGTCCCAAAGGTGAGACCTATTGGCTATGCCAATGCTTGTTTGCGGAGTTAGAGCGACACACATGTTGCCTGTATGTTTGTTTACATGTGACAACGGGGAATTTGTCTCACAATGCGACCCTGGTTCGCTCAGTGTCTGGTCAGCCTGTAGCCACCCAGCTCTAACCAGGGTCCCACAAACCTCATGCCATCATGCATCTTCGTTCCCCGATGTTTTTGTTTTCATTTCCCTGTTATGTCCTCTGAGGCTCTGGTTTAAAGCTTGCACATTCTGCACACTCAGGCAATTTTTTCTCTGCTCGTTAAAGTTTAGAATGTGCTCTTGGGCGCAGAGTTTGCTGGAGCTTTGTACTTGACAGCAATTGTGCAAAGACAATTTCTTGTGTGTGCATTTGTTTTGTCCTCTCCACACCACTCCAGTCTGACACTTTACTACACTCTATCAATCCGGATTTGTAGTGCGGGCCGCTGTATCGAGGCGCTGTCAATAGTGCTGCCTGTTCTCCTAGAGATTCTTGCTGAATTGCTGGAGCAATGGTGAGGCTCTGAGGTGAAGGGGGAGGTTGTTCCAGGTCTTGGCTGCCAGATGAGAGAAGGCGCTACCTCCGATGTTTGTGCAGCGGATACGATGTGTGGCAACTTATGATCCGGGTCTGAGATTCCTGGTTGGCTAGTGACCTAAAGTCGTCTGTACAGCATCAGCTTCACACCAGACCCCCAGGACAGAAGGCTACAGACAAGAGACCCAGTGGCCAGCCTGGGGGTCACGCCTGGTCAACTTTTGAGGAACTTGTTCAATGGTGGATCCACCTTTGCCCAGTGGCAGCTCCAGAGTGTGTCCCTGGGCCCCATGCTTACTGAGCTTGGAATTAGTGAGGCATAAAGTGCCTGGGGCTGCATGTTCTGCATGCCACGCTGTTTTTTCAGGAATTATTTGTACTTCCACTGAGTAATGACCAGTGGCTCTTCCGCCAACCTTGAGTAACTACCGGTGGCTCTTCTCCACCCTGAGTAACTACCTGTGACTTTTCCGCTGACCCTGAGTAACTACTGGTGGCTATTCTGCTGACCCTGAGAAACAACCAGTGGCTCTTCCACTGACCCTGAGAAACAACCACTGGCTCTTCCACTGACCCTGAGTAATGACTGGTGGCTCTTCCGCTGATCCTGAGAAATGACCGGTGGCTCTTCCACTGACCCTGAGTAACAATCAGTGGCTCTTCCGCTGACCCTGAGTAATGACCGGTGGCTCTGTTGCTGACCCGGAGTAATGACCGGTGGCTCTGTCGCTGACCTGGAGTAATGACCGGTGGCTCTTCCGCTGACCCTGAGTAACGACCGGTGGCTCTTCGCTGACCCTGAGTACCGACCGGTGGCTCTTCGCTGACCCTGAGTACCGACCGGTGGCTCTTCCGCTGACCCTGAGTACCGACCGGTGGCTCTTCCGCTGACCCTGAGTAATGACCAGCACCTCTTTTGATGAACCTGAGTAATGGCTAATGAGTAAGAAACATTGCCTTGAGTATTTTCAATACCCCCAACTTACAGCCAGTTCTTGAGAAGTATTGAATTATGTCCATTGACCATGAGTAATGGCCAGTAGTTGAATAGTATTTTGAGTATTTCCATCGACCCTGAGTAATGGCTAGTATTTGATTGCTACATCTATTTGTATAGCATGCTAATCACCTGTAATGGTATCCAGGCACTTTTGCTGGTGGGTGGTGGCTGCCTTCCAGGAGTGATTATTCGAAGAGCCAGGCTTCAACTTCTTGCGGAACTCAAGAAGTGATGAGGAGGCTCTGGCTTGATGTGGAAGTTCGTTCCATGCTTTGGGGGAGATGTATGAGAAGGGTGACCTCCGGCACTGTTTTTGTGTTTGCGAGGTACATGTGCCAGTGAAAGTCTGTCTGAGCAGAGGTGTGTGGGAGTTTAGTGTAAGTGTACGCGGCTGTTGAGGTTGGCAGGCCTATGTTGTATAATGCTTTGTATGTCTATGTGAGGTGTTTGAACTGATTGTATTTCTACATAGGGAGCTAGTGAAGTTATTTGAGGTGTGGGGTGGTGCAGGAAGGCAGGTTGAGGAGGAGTCTTGCGGTGGCTGTTTGGTGATTCCTGCATAGTGTATGCTGCCTGAGTTGAGCCTGCTGTTTATCAGGGCCTGTGTGACCATTTTCTGTGTGTTGTCTGGTAGCCACTTGCAGATTTTTCGCAGTATCCTCAAGATGTGGAAACAGGTAGAGATCACCACGTTTACTTGGACTGTTATGTCCAGCTTTTCATCTAGGATAATTCCTAAGTTTCTGGCGTGGGAGGTGGGGGTAGGTGTGGAGCCGAGGTCTGTCGGCCACCAGATGGAATACCAAGCAGTGGCTTTCCTACTGAAGATCACTCCTTCTGTTTTGTCGGAGTTGAGCTTGAGGCAGTTTGGTCTCATCTATGTGGCTAACGAGGTCATGCAGGTGATGAAGTTGGTTTTTGCTGCAGGGGTTTTGTCTGACAGGCAGAGTATCAGTTGTATGTCGTCTGCATAGGACAGTATGTTAATGCTGTGCGATCTGATGAAATTGGCCAGCGGGGTCATGTAGATGTTAAACCGGGTCGGCCTGATGGGACTCCACAGACAAGGTTCTTGGCTTCTAGCATATAGCGTAGCATGCTGACTTTGTGTTCTTCCTGGGAGGAAGCAGCAGATCCAATTGAGGTTGATTCCTTGGATGTCTATTTTGATGTAGTCTTCAGATCAGGGTAGAGTAGGAAACCTTGCGCAAGGCCCCTGGAGGTCAAGCATGATGAGGACCGCTGGTCTCCTCTGTTGAGGATCATCCTGATGGCTGTTGCGATGATGAGGGCAGTCTCAGTACTGTGATTGGGTCTGAAACCCGATTGTGTGGTGTCTAGGAGCTGGTGTGCATTGAGGTATGGGGGTGGGTTGCTTGTTGATGGCTTTTTCCATCACCTTGGCTGGGTAAGGTAGTTTACTAGTTCAGTGGGGTCTGCTGTAGGTTTCCCTCGAAGTGCAATGACTGCAACGTGTTTCAAGGGCTCCGGGAAGGTTTGCTGATAGGGTAGGTGCCCATCATATAGATGTGGTGGGGGCAGGGGTCCTTCGTGCCCAGGAATGGATGGTTCCCATGATGTTGGCTGTCTCTTCCATGGTGATTGTTTCCCATGCAGTCAGAGTGTTTCTGTGGTTGTTAGTGTGCAGGCTGGAGGTGAAGCTGCAGGGGTTCGGTTAAGAGTGGACATTGTTGTGGATGTCTTATAATATAGTTCTGGCAAAGGGGTGATGCTGTTAGTGGTGGAGGTTAGTGAGGTGAAGTCTTTGGCGATGGCGAAGATTTCTTGACCGCTTTTGGAGCTGTAATCTATGCATTCTGCTTGTGCCCTCTTCTTGTTTTCTCTGATTTGGTGGTGGTAGCGTCTGGCTGCTGCTTTATAATTGTACTTGTCCATTTAATTGGGGCTTCTTTCCAGTTGCTCGAAGTATTCTTTGGTTGAGCTGAGTTAGCCAGTTTTCTTTTGGTTGTTGTGTTTACGTGGTCCCAGGGAATCAGTTCATTCTGTGATCCACTCATCAAGCGGTTTGATGTTGTTGTTTAGGTCATTAGTGGGGTTCGGCTGGTTCATGCACAGTGTGTGGGACCAGATAGGTTTCAAGAAGCTGCTCCAGTTGCATCTGGGCAGGTTGGTGGTAGTGAGTTTTGTTTGACATGGGGTGTTGATTTTTAGTTGGGCGTTGGGTTCAGGTGTGAGGTATGGTTTTGGTGATTTTGATGCCATTGAAGGTGGCGAAGATGGGCTTGTGGGTGGGTGTGTGTGTATGCCTGAGTGTGTAGGTCTGCAGACATGTTGAGTCAGTCCGAGGTTTCCTAGGATTTTGAGGAGTGCAAGTGAGGGGGTTGTTCTGGTCTTCCAGATAGAAGTTGACGTCTCCTAATAGGATGTAGGTTTTGAAGTCTATGTTGAGGGGGCCAAAGAAATCTGCAACGATGTTGCTGAGAATGGCTTGTGGTCCGCGAGGTCGGTAGAGGAGGGCTCTGTTCAGGGTGTATGTTATTCGCAGTTTGAAATATAGGTAGTCCATGAAGGGGGTCGCGCTCTCAGTGGTAGAAGTGAAATTGACAGTTTTCTTGGAGATTATCGTGACTCCCCCCCTCCTCCATGGTTTGTGCTGGTGGTCCTGTCTTGTGATCTTATATCCAGCGAGGATGGCCGTGCCGATGTCAGGTGCCGACTCGGGAGTCAGCCACATTTTCGTGAAGATGTCTGCACTGTAATTGTTCAGGGTGTTCCAGATCTCTGTGGGGTTTTTGCTGCGTGGGCGGGTGCTGAGGAGCGGGCATGATAGTTTCTTAAGGTGCGGGGTTACTAGTGGAAGCGAGAGGTGTGCTTTGTGTAGGTTGAGTTAGTGTGGGTGGTGTAGGCCTGATGGGTGGGTTTCTGCACACAAACAGTGGTTACATGTGAAGGCTCCTTCTGTGTTGTGTGGCCACAGCATGAGGTTGGGTGTCCTGGGATGAGTGACTGGAGTAACGTCACGGAGTAGAGTAGGTGGGGGAGACTTTGTGGTGCTGCGCCCGCCATCAAGTAGGTCCTGGAAAAGGGGGAGTACAAGGGGCAGTGGGTGGGGGTTAGCAGGAGTTTCCCTCGACCCCGAGTAGTGGGCAGCAGTTGAGCAGTACTGGACTGTGTATTTCCATCGTCCCTGAGTAATGGGCAGCAGTTGAGCAGTACTGGACTGAGTATTCCCATCATCCCTGAGTAATGGGCATCAGTTGAGCAGTACTGGACTGAGTATTCCCATCATCCCTGAGTAATGGGCATCAGTTGAGCAGTACTGGACTGAGTATTCCCATCGACCCTGAGTAATGGGCAGCAGTGGAGCAGTACTGGACTGAGTATTCCCATCATCCCTGAGTAATGGGCATCAGTTGAGCAGTACTGGACTGAGTATTACCATCATCCCTGAGTAATGGGCAGCAGTGGAGCAGTACTGGACTGAGTATTCCCATCATCCCTGAGTAATGGGCATCAGTTGAGCAGTACTGGACTGAGTATTCCCATCGACCCTGAGTAATTGGTATCAGTTGAGCAGTACTGGACTGATTATTCCCATTGACCCTGAGTAATGGGCAGCAGTGGAGCAGTACTGGACTGAGTATTGCCATCGACCCTGAGTAATGGGCATCAGTTGAGCAGTACTGGACTGAGTATTCCCATCGACCCTGAGTAATGGGCAGCAGTGGAGCAGTACTGGACTGAGTATTCCCATCATCCCTGAGTAATGGGCATCAGTTGAGCAGTACTGGACTGAGTATTACCATCATCCCTGAGTAATGGGCAGCAGTGGAGCAGTACTGGACTGAGTATTCCCATCATCCCTGAGTAATGGGCATCAGTTGAGCAGTACTGGACTGAGTATTCCCATCGACCCTGAGTAATTGGCATCAGTTGAGCAGTACTGGACTGATTATTCCCATTGACCCTGAGTAATGGGCAGCAGTGGAGCAGTACTGGACTGAGTATTGCCATCGACCCTGAGTAATGGGCAGCAGTTGAGCAGTACTGGACTGAGTATTCCCATCGACCCTGAGTAATGGGCATCAGTTGAGCAGTACTGGACTGAGTATTCCCATCGATCCTGAGTAATGGGCATCAGTTGAGCAGTACTGGACTGAGTATTCCCATCGACCCTGAGTAATTGGTATCAGTTGAGCAGTACTGGACTGATTATTCCCATTGACCCTGAGTAATGGGCAGCAGTGGAGCAGTACTGGACTGAGTATTGCCATCGACCCTGAGTAATGGGCATCAGTTGAGCAGTACTGGACTGAGTATTCCCATCGACCCTGAGTAATGGGCAGCAGTGGAGCAGTACTGGACTGAGTATTCCCATCATCCCTGAGTAATGGGCATCAGTTGAGCAGTACTGGACTGAGTATTACCATCATCCCTGAGTAATGGGCAGCAGTGGAGCAGTACTGGACTGAGTATTCCCATCATCCCTGAGTAATGGGCATCAGTTGAGCAGTACTGGACTGAGTATTCCCATCGACCCTGAGTAATTGGCATCAGTTGAGCAGTACTGGACTGATTATTCCCATTGACCCTGAGTAATGGGCAGCAGTGGAGCAGTACTGGACTGAGTATTCCCATCGACCCTGAGTAATGGGCAGCAGTTGAGCAGTACTGGACTGAGTATTCCCATCGATCCTGAGTAATGGGCATCAGTTGAGCAGTACTGGACTGAGTATTCCCATCGATCCTGAGTAATGGGCATCAGTTGAGCAGTACTGGACTGAGTATTCCCATCGACCCTGAGTAATGGGCAGCAGTGGAGCAGTACTGGACTGAGTATTGCCATCGACCCTGAGTAATGGGCAGCAGTTGAGCAGTACTGGACTGAGTATTCCCATCGACCCCTAGTAATGGGCAGCAGTGGAGCAGTACTGGACTGAGTATTGCCATCGACCCTGAGTAATGGGCAGCAGTTGAGCAGTACTGGACTGAGCATTCCCATCGGGTTTTGTAAGGGTTGACTTACGCTATTGCCATGGAGTGGGGTGCATGGGCTCGGCAAGCCCCCCCCCTCCACCCCCAGCCCCTTTGCCCCCCTTTGCCCCCCTTTACCCTACACCGGTAACTGAATAATAATAATCCATGACAGAGAACATGCCGCGGTCCAATTTAAATGCTAATTCCTCATCATCCTGGCGGTGCGCTGCGCCACCTGCGGAAGCGCATAAGCACTTCCTGCCGATGTTATTTTTAACAAGCATTGGCACAGCCAATAGGTCTCGCCTTTGGGACCTTATGTGTTTAGCCAGAACTTTTGGCTATGTTGTAGAGCATTGTGGCTGCTGTGCATCTTGTTGAAAAGTTATAATATAAAGTGTTAAGCATTTTTGTTACCTTTATACAAACCAAGATGACTGTCAAGAATTCCTGTCATGCGAGGGGAGGAAAACGGTAACCAGCGAAAACGGACTACATCTCCCAGGATGCTTAGCGGTTGAGAGGTTATGTAAACAGGAGAGCTGTTACATAACTCAAGGAAAACACGCCCTTATGTAAACAGGAGAGCTGTTACATAACTCAAGGAAAACACGCCCTTATGTAAACAGGAGAGCTGTTACATAACTCAAGAAAAACACGCCCTATAAAGGGAGGAACCGGGAGGTACAACGCTGTCGGATATTGTGTTTACACCGACGTACCTGCTTAGTGAAGAGCAGTGTTCCGGAGTGGTGCTCCAGTAAGGCAAGAACGGAGGTAGGTCGAGTCGTTACTCCCTGGGCCGTGTCTTGCCCCATCGTCACCTGTGAAGGACCCGGAAGCTCTACCGGATAACCATTGAGCTTCGCTTTTTGACTCGGCTGAGTCAAAGCGCAGTGGCGCTTTTTGCTGGTTGGAGTCGTAACTCCCAGCCCGACCAGAGGTACAGGGACTGCCAGCTGTAACGCACACCAGGAGGTGTTTGCCGCGTTACAGACTCGGAAGTCCACGGGATCGATCGAGCGGCTGCTCTCGGTTCAGTCTTCTTTGCTTGTGATTGGGGTATCGGTGACGCATCACCAGGAGGTGACTCCGCGTCCCGGTGCAGTCTGAGGAAGAGGTTGAGCGGCTGCTCCCTTCAGGTAGAGACCCCGGCTGGGTGTTTCCCTGACTCCTCGATTCTCCCCAACACTCTTCGTGCCCCTCACAGCCTACCGATTGGCATTGTCGGCCATTTCATTTCTGCCCTCTGTTGGCATACGCCGGGATCGGCGTATATGCAGAGGACGGTTAGGACCATCCGTGCTGTGGGCTGGTAACGTACTTAGCCTGGAGGATTCCAGTGACTATAACCTTTGTTTATTCCTTGTATTATTTTTGCCTTCATTAAAATAACTAAACCTTCACAAGTGGTTGCGTTCTCATTATCGTGTCTGTTAAACGATCCTGAGACGTCAGGGCGTTACAATGACATTATATACAACTGAACACCCTTATTAAAAATAGATTTTAACATAAAAAATGTCTTTCTAGTTTTTTTGTACTTGCACCGCTGGCAACTTCTTCCTGCCTGTTCTCATGCTTGTTTGTCATAACAAAAATTGTTATGGGGGAGCGGGACATGGGGGTAGTGGAGGTTGGAAAACAGTAATTTAATTAGAACACGAGTGATGCTTAAGTGATGTCTGGCGATGCTTAGGTGATGCACTGATGCAAAATGCTGGTGGTGAGTGATGTTTGGTGCTTAGGTGGTGCCACTATATGGTGTGGATTGGAGGTACGTTGTGGCTTGTGGAGTTGAAATATGTTGTTTAGTGTGTAATTATGTGGTGTGTATTGGAAATGTGTGGAGTTGAATTGTGTGGCCTGGAACTGTGGTGTTGAGTGAAATTATGCTTAGTGAAATTGTGTCATGTATGTTGATTGGTGGTATGTGGCATAAAGTGCATTTATGTGGAGTGTATTTGTTGCATTGAGTAGAGTGCAATTATGTGGCGTGTAATTATGTGGCACTGAGTGATATTATGTGGAGTGTATTTATGTTGCATTGAGTAGAGTCTAACTATGTGGCTTGTAATTATGCGGTACTGAGTGGTATGTGGGGTGTATCAGTGAGTTCACCTGTCTCAAATGACACTCATGAAAGGGGGCAGTCAGTGCTTTAAATGGATATGTATGGCCCAGTACTGCACTTTTTTATTTTGAGAGGGAGAGTACCTGCACTTCTCAAGAAAAACGTAATAATTTTAATTGGAGAGTAACAGCACTTCTCAGAAACAAGCAGGTACTCTAGTACAGAGTACCTGGCTGCACTTCTATTTTTCCATTTCAAGTACTGGGGGCAGTACATACCATCTGACTCGGCTCTCTCCTGTATTGGCAAAGTATACACCTGTCCTGCTGAGTAACTAACTGCACCCAACTTGGCTCTAGCTCCTGAAGTGGGAGTGGCGTGCGTCTGTCCTGCAGAAGGACAGTGCATGCTTCAAGCACTGAGGTGTTCATGTAGATGGACAAGGTGCACTCCTGCTAGCTTCCGTAAGAGTCGCGGCAAGGGCCAGTCTTTGGCGCCTAACCTACAGAGAGGGGCAGTCCATACGCCGGGCCCGAGGTAGTCACTACACACACGCAGTGCAAGGTCTGCTCCCTAAGGCGCTCTTGAAGACGGGCAGCGCACGCACCTCTCCCATTAGCAGAAGTGTCCGTGCATGGACCAGTCCCTTGCGCCTGCCCTGCTCAGGAGCACTGCATGTGCCTGAACCCCCTCTGTTGCATGCACCCGTCTGCAGTCTCTTCCACTCCTGCCTCCTCCGTACACAGAGGCACAGTCGGTGTGCACGCAGCTCGCTTCCCCCCCTCCATTCATGCAGCCGGCAGATCCGTACCCAGCTCCTCTGGCCTGTCCCCCGCTTCCCTCCCTGCAGCAGGCAGCGCTGTAAACAAAGGCGACCCGGGGAGTGAGGAGCAGCAGGCACGGGCGCAGCAAGCACGAGCAGGGAATGCACGGGGAGGACGGAAAGGAACTGCAGCAACCACGGGGTGCAGTAAGCAGGCAGGGGTGGATGAAACCACCGCGAGGGGTGAAAGTAGCGGGCACAGGACGTGCAGCAACCTCAGTGGGTGCAGAGAGCAGGCGCCCGGAGGTGAAGTAGCAGGCTCAGGATCCCAGAGGCGCCAGGACCAGGCACATGGAGGTGCAACAATCACAGGAGGTACAGGGAGCAGGCACGGAAGGTACAGGAACAACTGGGCACAGGGAGGAGCAGCAGTCTCGGGAAGAGCTGGCACAGCAAAAGTGAAAGCCGCTGCAGCGGGAGTGGTGTGCGCGCGTGCTGGGCTCGACCTAAAAAACGCAAGCACCGGGCTTGACCTAAAAAACGCAAGCACCATCTGTTTCCAATTACCGCTAACACGATAATTGGAAACAGATGGGATTAAAGCTCTCTCCCGCAGACCCTAGGCCAAGGACCAGAGAAGGCGGGACATGTACCCACCTTGATCCAATTGCGTGCTGTCTTTCTTAGAAAGACGCACGCAAAGGCCAATCGCGGGTTAATTTTTAAAAAGCACACACAGGAGCGTGTGTTAGAAGCTCAAAAGCCTTTACTAAATGTCTCGCAGCGCATACGCGCTGGCTCAGGCAAGACCTAAAAAAGGGCCCGCTGACCCCCTGCTGCTGGGCAGGGGGGGATATAAATGCTTATTTCACACCCGCTGCACTGTACGTAACGTGGCGATTTTTATACCTTGCATTTGGCAGCAAAACAATCTCATGGAGCAGCAGAGCGGTGCTTTGAAGGATCCTAAAAGCAGTTAGAGGCCTGCACTGCTGCGCTAAGCTGGGATAGTTTAATAGTTTAGCTCAGGGTTATAGATTTGCTGTTTCCATATTTTCCTAATCTTTACAGAAAGGGATGTAGTTCAGAAGGAATAAATAAATGTATCACAAACACAAGAACGGATAAAGTCTCTGGATCAGAGCGCTGCCGCCCTGACGAGGTCCGGGCCGGATTTGCATGGTGACCACTTACTATGTAAATGATTCTCATTTCTATTTATTGTATATAAATGCATCCATTTTCTTTTCCTGTGCTTCCGTTTTCTGGACACCACTCTTGATCCTAGAGGCCTGTCGAGGCCGTAACAATCAATGTGTAGCGGGTGCAGTGGCACCGGGACCCAGGCGACAAAAAGTCAGACCGAGCCCTGATTATCACTGTATTTTACTATGGATCAGTAGTCAAGAGGCCATCTTCCATGTTTGCCCGGGGTCCGTGGGACACTTGCCATCCAGAGGTGGACTGTACCTCCCGAGCACTCACTGACACTAGACTGACGGCTGCAGCTCCAGAAAGAGATGCAGGGCTTAGGGGCTGTAGGTCTGGAAAGAGATGAAGGACTGAGGGGCTGCATCTCTAAAAGGAGATGTAGGACTGAAGGGGTGCTGCTCTAGAAAGAGATGCTGGACTGAGGGATTGCAGCTCTAAAACTAGATGCTGGACTGAGGGGCTGCAGCTCCAGAAAGAGATGCAGGAAAGAGGGTCTGAATCTCTAGAACCAGATGCAGGACTGAGTGGCTGCTGCTCTAGAAAGAGATGCAGGAATGAGGGGGCTGCAGCTCTAGAAAGAGATGCTGGGCTGAGGGGGGGCTGCTGCTCTAGAAAGAGATGCTGGGCTGAGGGGGGGCTGCTGCTCCAGAAAGAGATGCAGGACTGAGGAACTGCACCTCCAGAAAGAGATGCAGGACTGAGGACCTGCAAATCCAGAAATAGATGCAGGAGTGAGGACCTGCAAATCCAGAAAGAGATGCAGGATTGAGGCCATGCAGCTCTAGAAGGAACTGCTGGACTGAGGTCTAGAAAGAGATGCTGGACTGAGGTGCTGCAGCTGTAGAAGGAGATGCTGGGCTGAGGGGCTGCTGCTACAGAAACAGATGCAGGAATGAGGGGCTGCTGCTCTAGAAAGAGATGCAGGACTGAGCACCTGCAGCTACAGAAACAGATGCAGGAATGAGGGGCTGCTGCTCTAGAACGCGATACTGGACTGAGGGTTTGCAGCTCTAGAAGAAGATGCTGGACTGAGGGGCTGCCGCTCCAGAAAGAGATACTGGACTGAGGGAATGCAGCTCCAGAAGGAGATGCAGGACTGAGGGGCTGCAGCTCCAGAAAGAGATGCTGGATTGAGGTTCTGCAGCTCTAGAGAGAGATGCAGGACTGAGGACCTGCAGCTACAGAAAGAGATGCAGGAATGAGGGGCTGCTGCTCTAGAAAGCGATACTGGACTGAGGGTTTGCAGCTCCAGAATGAGATCCTGGACTGAGGGGCTGCATCTACAGAATGAGATGCTGGACTGAGGTTCTGCAGCTCTAGAAAGAGATGCAGGACTGAGGGGCTGCTGCTCCTGAAAGAGATGATGGACTGAGGAACTGCAGCTCCAGAAAGAGATGATGGACTGAGGGGCTGCTGCTCCTGAAAGAGATGATGGACTGAGGAACTGCAGCTCCAGAAAGAGATGCAGGACTGAGGAACTGCAGCTCCAGAAAGAGATGCAGGACTGAGGGGCTGCAGCCCTAGAAAGAGATGCAGGACTAAGGACATGCAGCTTCAGAAAGAGAAGCAGGACTGAGGGCCTGCTGCTCTAGCAAGAGATGCAGGACTGAGAGGCTGCAGCTCCAGATAGAGATGCTGGACTGAGGGGCTGCAGCTCTAGAAAGATGCTGGGCTGAGGGGATTCAGTTCTAGAATGAGATGCTGGGCTGAGGGGATTCAGTTCTAGAATGAGATGCTGGGCTGAGGGGCTGCAGATCTAGAAAAAGATGCTGGACTGAGGGGCTGCTGCTCTAGAAAGAGATTCTGGACTGAGGGGCTGCAGCTCCAGAAAGAGATGATGGACTGAGGGGCTGCTGCTCTAGAAAGAGATGCAGGACTGAGTGACTGCTGCTCTAGAAAGATGCTGGGCTGAGGGGATTCAGTTCTCGAATGAGATGCTGGGCTGAGGGGCTGCTGCTCTAGAAAGAGATGCTGGACTGAGGACCTGAATCCCTTGAAAGAGCTGCAGCACTGAGGGTCTGCATCTCTAGTAGGAGATGTAGGACTGAGGGGCTGCAGCTCCAGAAAGAGATGCAGGACTGAGGGGCTGCACTCTAGAAAGCAATGCATGACAGAGGGGGCTGTATCTCTAGAGAGAGACACTGGATTGAGGAGCTGGGTATGCCCAGACAGGGGTCCAGTGCTCTCCATGCCACTGGATTCAAGCTAGCCTGGCTGATGAGGGGTGATACTCTGAAACCGGTCACAGGATTCTCAATTCCGGTCCAGGGAGGACCTGGCCTGGCAGTTCAGGCTGGACTGTTCCCATGGGGAGCAGGGTCAAGAATTATTTGCATGTGGCTGCGTTTATATTGGAAATGGCATGGGGAGTAAACAACCGATGGATTTAGGCCCAGATCCTTGTACTGGGGTGAATGTTTTGACATTGTTCAGCATTCTGTATATCAATTGTTCTTTTTGCAAATGGTCAGTCCAGCCTGCTCATGGCCATCATAGATGAGCCAGGGGTTGACCGTCCAAATCCGACTCGCTTGATTGCCGTCCCATGAGATTGAACAATTTGTCTACATTTGTAAAGCGCTTTTGTGAATTGGTTTAACCCGTCCAACTTTCTGTCTTGTAAAATAAGTCTGCCTTCACCATCTGGCTGCTTGTGTTCATTATCTGCGGCAGACACCACTTTCTAATAGAGATTCTTCAATTAATTATTATAATTAACCTCCTGGGAAGGGTGTAAATGGCTGTGTATTGTCACTTCCTGTGAGGTCACTGGGTGTCCAAGGGGATATAGTGTCACTCTTGTTACCGTACCATCTCGGTTATATGATGTCTCTGGGACTTTACTCTTTCAGTTTCTGGAGCAGGGGCATGAGAGATTTATGGGCTATTGTGTAGCGCTTTCTTACTACAGCATCTTGTGGATATGTGTGTGGGAGCTTTTGGGCAGCATCAAGTGCCTTGCTTCGTTTGGCATCAGACAAGCAGCGTGTTTGATGCTTGGATGGAAGCATACACCATATCTCCACTGAGTAAGAGTGTTGTTGCAAGAACCAATGAGGTGTGGATTCTGGTGTAACTGGAGACAAGTCTGGTATCTGGTTGACAGTAGCATTAAAATGAGTGCGCATGGGAGGAACACTTTCAGTGTGTTCAGTTAGTCTTAGCTGAGAGCTGGATCCGCAGTTAATATGTGGACAGTAAGTAAATGATGCAAATAGAAGTCACAGCTGATGGCTACCAGATCTGTGGGTGAGGTCTCAGTCACCCAATCAATCAATCAATCAATCGTAAAGCGCACCACATACCCGTGAGGGTCTCAAGGCGCTGGAGGGGGGGGGCGCTACTGATCGAACAGCCAAGTCTTGAGTATCCTCCTGAAGGTCAGCAGGTCTTGGGTCTGTCGTAGGCTCAGTGGGAGGGTGTTCCATGTTTATTTATTATTTATTTATGCATTTTTATAAAGCGCGGACTTTACCCGAAGGTGTCAGAGCGCTGTACAATAGAACCAGTTATGTTACACGAGAGAAATGTTACAAAATAGAACGAACAAAAATAGCAGGACACAGAATCAAACACAGCAGGCAAGAAAAACACAATATCAAACACAGCAAGCAAGGAATGTACAAAAAATAAATAAATATAACAAATTTACAATGACTAACGAACTTCCTGGCGGGGTATGTCTTGGCGAGGTGGGAGAAGGATCTCCCGCCGGTGGTTGTTCTTAGGATGCGCGGGACGGTGGCGAGTGAGAGGTCAGCGGAGCGTAGCTGGCGGTTGGGGATGTAGAAGGAGAGCCGTATGTTGAGGTAGGCTGGGCCGGTCTTGTGGAGTGCTTTGTGTGCGTGGATGAGGAGCTTGAAGGATATCCTCTTGTTGACGGGGAGCCAGTGCAGGTTTCTCAAGTGGGGGGTGATGTGGCCGTGTCGAGGTACATCGAGGATCAGTCGTGCCGAGGCGTTTTGGATGCTTTGTTGTCGTTTGATGAGCTTGGTAGGGCTCCCGCGTAGAGGGCGTTTCTGTAGTAGAGTCTTCTGCTGACGAGGGCCTGGGTGACTGTTTTTCCTGTATCTGTCGGTATCCATCTGTAGATCTTGCGGAGCATGCGGAGGGTGTTGAAGCAGGAGGAGGAGACAGCGTTGACTTGCTTGGTCATTGAGAGCGTTGAGTCGAGGATGATTCCCAGGTTGCGTGTGTGGTCGGTGGGTGTCGGGGCTGCCCCCAGTACCGTCGGACACCAGGAGTCGTCCCAGGATGAAGGG
Organism: Triturus cristatus; assembly: GCF_964204655.1. Classification (NCBI taxonomy): domain Eukaryota; kingdom Metazoa; phylum Chordata; class Amphibia; order Caudata; family Salamandridae; genus Triturus; species Triturus cristatus. The sequence goes on from NC_140584.1 coordinate 1,192,227,598, forward strand.
TTGGAGCCGAGGATGAGGACCTCCGTCTTGTCCGAGTTCAGCTTCAGACGGCTGATCCTCAGGAACCATAGATTACTAAGGAGTGTCTGACTTGTAGATAATGTCCCATCGCTGTCGCCAGATGTTATATTCCAGCTAGGATTACCGGCAGAGCTCAATACTTGGGTCGGCTCTAAAGGGACTTTGAGGAAAGTCCTTCCTCACCGGATGAGTTGTACCTTATTTTCACTGGCTCACTGCCCAAAGTGTGTTGGGATGCAGTTAATATGTCATTGTGTGCAATGACATACGAAGCAGCAAGCGCTATTGGAATATGGAAGGAGAAGGAATTTAGAATGAGGGAAAGAATGTGGGATTGACAATTAACCGGGAGGTGAAGGCAGAGGGGCAGTTGCAGTGTCCTGCTGTTGATGGAATAAACTTTGTTGAACATACCAGAGTTCATGACTTAATATTGGCGACGAGGATGGGATCTGAATCCACGCGTCTATAGCTTGTAGGATACTTAGGCGGAAGCACTGCAGAGGTTGAGGCACCCTCTCTGGGAGGGAATAGGAAGGGAGCTGTTACCTCACTAGTGCAGATGACCCACTGTGCTCAGGTGAGTGAGGCGCAGACCGAGTAGGAGCTTGTACGCAGGTTTCTGGACACAATGTTGGATGTCTTTTCAATCCACCTTGCTAAGCCACATGTGGACTTGGCTTCCAGCCAGCTTGTGAGTGTTTGTTTGGGACATAAACAATAGGGGTTTCCTGGACCCGCAAATCGGAACAGAGGCACATGGGGTTCTTCTGAAACCTGGCAGACACAGAGACCAGTTGCCCTCTAATGTACAGTTTAGTGCAAACTAGACCCAGACAGAGGTGTGCCACCCCAGGGAGGCTCATAGTGCACCTAGTGTGGAATCATGGGTTGTAATAGTGGAGCGAGTGCTGTTGACTAGTGTGCAGTCTCTTTACTGCTGCTCCGCTTAATGCTCTTTAGCTAACATCTGTTTCTTGATTTCTGTACAGGATCAGGAGGTGTCCGAGGAGAAGCCGGAGAAAGTGAAGCCCAGAGAGAAGAGGGTAAGATGCATTTGATCCTCATTGCATTAACAATGGTTTGTCGATGCACCCGCCAAAGGGTTCTTAGTGAAGAACATGACCTGGCATGAGTCTGAGTCCTCGGATAGATCATTCACGACCTGGCCTGAATGATCATGTATTGGGCACTACCCTGTATGAATGTGCAGCCCGAGTGCTCTTTAAACTGCCATCCGGGTGAAAGCCAGACCTGAAGCAAAGGTAATCATGACTGCCTCCATGAGGTAGTTACTGCTGCCCATGGTGCTGCCGTAGTCTTGTGTGCATCTGAGCTTGTTGCATGTAGATGGCTGTCACAGAGAGCCTCGGTGGGCAGTGCTGAGAAAAGGAGCAAATGTTGGTGTTAATAATGTAGTAGGGAACCAAAGTAGTGCAAAGTAACCAACTCCATCCTGTGAATGGCTTACCCTGGAGAAGATGAGCAACATTCCTTCCAGTCCACTAATAGTATGAGCAAAGCAACTCATCCCTTATACTCTCCTGGTGCTTGTAGTAAAACCAGAGTATCAACCAATTCTGTCTGTCGGCGAGCTGGGGCTACTGCATGCTGGGTGCTGGGGGCTGCTGATAGGATGGGTGCTGGCAGGGTGGGTGCAAGGCTTCCGGAAGTAGGGGGACTGTTAACTTACTAGGGAGCCACTTTCATCGATAACAGGAGACTGATTTATAAAACGAGGCACAGAGGTCCTGGAAGAGAGGCCGTGCAAGCATTTTTTACTCGCATCAGTGAAAGATGGACAATGGCTCAAGAAGTTGTTAATCTGGGTACTCAAAAGGAGATGACACAAGTTGTTGCTCTGCATTTTCTGGGGGTGGTTCTGGGGTTGTAGAGATGAGGAGCTGCTGGGAATGTTGATGGAAGGAGGGATTTCATGTTGCCTCACCCTTTGTGTGGCATGTTGATTTTATTTGCATGATTCTTGGTCCCCCCATCATTGCAGTCTCAGAATTTGATTGACCGGAGACCTGGTGGTCTGATGCCATTGAGTTTAGTGAGGGAAGTTCTTTCTTCCCCATATCTTGTTCAGCATTCAGTTGCAGTGGTAATAGGGATGAATTCAAAGTACTTGACATAGACTTGGATCTCTGCAGTGTGCTACGGCTAATCCCGAGCGGAGACATCCGCTCCGCCTGTGGAGTGTGGTGGAGATTAGCCTTCTCCGCGTTCCCCATAGAAGGCAAATCTCCGCACACTCTGCAGTGGAGCGGAGTTGGCCAGCCCCCGCCTGAGAAAACTGCGCTCACGCGCGTGCCCGCACATGCGCATTTCTTGTGAGAAATGCGCAAGCGCAGTTTTCTAAAGCATTACCGGTACAGCGAGGAAGAGGAGGAGGGCAGCCCGGGGACACCGCAGTACAGAGGTAAGTGGTTTTAAGCTTCTTTTTAATTAATGTTAACTTACTTCTTAATAGGGGTGGAGGCGGGCGGCGTAGCGGAGCTCCATGGAGTTTGGTTGCAACTCCATGGACCTCCCCGTAGCCCCGCTATGCCCACTACACCCGGAGTTAGCTACGTCTATCGGTGTGTGTACTAAAGTACTTTGACATTGTGTTTGTTCTGCAGAGGTGAACAGTTGTGCATTGCTTACCTGAAATGTTTACTGAGTTGTGTGGTGTATTTTTCCAATTTTAAAGCTTCATTGCAAGGAAGCATGGGGTTGTGGATGAAAATAAGCCCTTGTGTTCATTCAGTATTGACTGGTGGAAGCATGAGGATGCAGATGGATGAAGGGGCTGAGATGAGAATTAGCCCCTGGGTTTTTGCTGGTTAGAGGTTCATTCAGTGTTGACTGGTGGAAGCGTGGGGTTCTGGATGGGAATAAGCCCTTCGGTTGATGATGGATGATGGATGAAGGTTCATTGATTGTGGACTTGAGGAGCTGTAGGGATGTCAATTGAGGGAGGTGTTCTAGATCGGGCTAAGCTTTCTAGCTGTCATCAGTGGGGGTTCAAGAGTTGTACCAAGGTATTTTACTGGGAGTAAGTGTTCAGGATATTGATGAGTAGGGCTTTTGTGGTTGCATGCTGGAGGGTTCTCTGGTGATGGGTGGTTTGGGGATTACAAGCAGAAGGTGGTGTGGCGAGGAAGCAAACGGTGTCATGGGGGGCTTAGGACACGTAGGGATGGTGAAGTGTATCCAGTCGGGGAAGCTTTTGCAATGCGATGGTTGGGTGCTTAAGCGTTTTACTTTGGAAGAGATGCGGGAATTGTCATTTGACTAAATGCAAGGGTTCCTGTTTGGCGTTGGCCCTCAGGCTGTTTAAGAGGCAAACTTTAGAGCTGTACATTGGAAGAGGCGTTGAGATTTCGGAGGGGCGTGCGCTATCTGGTTGTAGATGGGTGAGGGGTGGTTCGAGATACACTGGAGTACGGGGCAGGTAATGGTTGGAGGGACTTCAAAAAGCGATGCATCATTGGGATGTTATGGGTCGGATTTTATGGGTTTTACTTTTGAAGAGCCCTAGTGATGTTGGATGGGACCAGCTCCTATCACCGTGGTGGGTGCAGGCAGGACTTACGTTCTAAAACCATTAGTTTAGATTGTTAGCGTTGTGTGGAGTGATGTTGCAGGAAGGGATGTCACAGCCCATGCACAGTACTCCCTCAACAGGAGTATGCAGCATATACATGTGAACATATGCATACGCTGTATGTGTTCATATGGAGATCCAACATCTGCACCCACTTGCCTTCGAATGCAAGCAGGGAATATGTGAGATAAGTCAGTCAAATTGTAAAGCTCAGTCGTAATATCATTTCTCCACATGCAACTTACAAAAGTACAATTCGATGCACTTTAAGAACTGGCCATCCTGCTTTAGAAGCTGTGCGCTCCTAAAGTTAGCATTTATATTTCAAACTTATTACGCATCTATTCGGGGTGTAATATGAGGTCATAGTTGTGATTGGTGATGTAATAAAACAAATCTGTCAAGAGGTTTCTGATGATGCACTTGTTTTATCAGCACCCTGAAGTGGCTCCTGGTGTCCCAGTGCTTTACAAAGACAACAAACAGATGTGGCCGCAGAGAACCCTGAAAAGAACAAACATTTCTTTTACTTTGTTATAAATAGGCTGTCTGGTTTTAGGTTTAAACCTATAATAACTGATAAAACCCCACTGAAAGGAAAATAGCCCTCACTGGTGTAAAAATAAAAACACTGAAAAAACACCTTTGCAACCACAAACTAAGTGTCATTCAAAGAAAAGAAAAGATGAGTGAAAGAGCCATTTTTATTTCTTCCTGAAGGGGCCAATACAATGTAACTTTGTTATGCAAGGTAGCATCAAGAAAGACTGGGCTAACTTTCTTCTGCTTCAGTTTTGTTGTTTAGGGATGTCACTAAAACATTGTCTCTTCTTCCTTCTGCTTTTTTAAGTTTTGTGGTCTTTGGCCTAAAGATGCAGGGGCAGATTTACAAGCCCCTTGCGCCACATTAACGCCGCCGTTGCGTCACTTTTGTGACACAGCGGTGGCGCAAATCCTGCGCCACGGTGCGGGGTACTTACAACGTGACGCATCTGGGCAATGCGTCACGTTGTAAAGCCCTGCGCCACATGTAGGCGTTCCTGTGCAGGGAGGGCGTTCTGGTGCAGGAACGCCTCCTAAAAGTGGCTGAGTGAAATCTACAAGATTTCACTCAGTCACTTTTAGGCCCATGCTGCGTCAAAACCCTGCGCCTGGCTGAAGCAGGCGTATGGATTGACGCAGCATTAACAAGATAGGCCCCCCAGAGCATTGCTGGAGCTGCATCGCGCTTGCGACGCAACTCCAGCAATGCGCCACTTTTATGGCACAGATACGTCCTGCATCTGTGCCGTTTTTGCCCCATGGTGCGCCGCATTGTAAATGCGGCGCATCCATGGTGGCGGAGCTGTGGCGCACAATAACTGGCGCATCCCTGTTGATATGCAGGGATGCGCCAGTTATTGTAAATATGCCCGCAGTGTTTAGAAGCATGTTTGAGGTCTTATTTAGTTATTTTATAAACTGTAGAGAATCTGGATCAAAATCATATTTGATAATTGGGTTACATTGGGCTGGTTTCATAAGAATCTTTCCTAATTTGTACCATCGCATTTACCCACAGACAGATAATGGGTGAAATCCTTTAATACATCAGCCCCCTTTTCTAGTAAGTCATTGTTGATTGCAAGTGAATTGCCAAACACCCCAAGCTTTAAACATTCAATGCAAGATGTAGTGACAGGTATATGTGAAAAAAAATGTTGTCACCAAGCATCTGAGATAGTGGTGAAAACATAACACCAGACGTTTGGTAAAAATGGAACGCAGTGTCGCTTGGAATGCTGCTGAAAAAAGTTCCTACCAAGTTCAATAAAGATTGGAGTGATATTGTTTGTATTTGCAGTAATTCTGATACGTATGTCAAAAAGTTGTATGATGGTCTGTCAAAATTGATACTTGAGCTGAAGTGCTTCCCTGTAAGAGATCCTTGTCACTTGCTATATGGTATGCTGAAAGAATCTTTATAATCTTCACAGTTAATGAAGAATGTTATTGACTCTGTAGTCCATTCTGTTGCAGTAAAAATGTATTTGGACCTCATATACCTCATTAGTGATAATTAAATTTAAATCAAAAATCCATAAACACCGGAAAAACACTGTTTCTGTTGTTTTTTAATGGCGCGAAAATGTGTAACCACTGATAACCACTGTTTTTTAAGGTATTGAAAAAACTGGAAAAAACCACACCAGAATTTACCAAAAATAGAAACTGAAAACAGGAAAACCTAGTTATAAATCACATGTATGGTTGCCACCTAGAAATGGGCAACTGAGTTTAGAAATGGTTTAAAGTGACAACCTGGATAAACAGAAATATTATATTTGGTAAATACATCCACATCGACTTTCACAGAATTGAAAATAAATGTTCTTTGCAAAAAAATGTTTCCGCTGTAATAGTTTACTATTAGTTCGTTAGTGAACTAGTGTTCTTTAACCAGCTTCAAACCAGAGCATGCTCTGGCAAAGCCAGTAGGTTAGACTGTGTATCAAGCAGATTCAGGCCGCAAGAACATCAAACCTGCTTTTCTAAAGCCAGACAGAAATTAGTCTGACAACTGATGCTGTAGAACCGGAAGTGACCTTCTTCCCGGAGTATGCATTTTCAGAAGCCTCTGCCGCTGCTCTCGAGAGGTCAATGGTGCTCGTTGTCGAAGTAAAATAGTCCGTCCTGCACTCCAATGACGGCAAAAGGACACACTCCAGCAGCGAATGGGAAACAGTGAGACGGAGATACTCCGGGGAGGTGTCCCAAGATGTGATTGGCATTCTCTCAAGCTTATGACTGACGGTCAAGGGCAAACGACTCCAATGGCTGTAGGAGGCTGACCCAAAGCCCCTTAAAGGGAGAAGAGAATACATATGTTTGCCATGAATGGCACAAGCGCCGCATACGTGAACATGTAAAAAGCCCCTCCGATTCCCACCTTTTTAAGTGATGTAAGGGTCAGTGGTGAGCCGTTCCTCCTAGTTTTTATCCCTAATTTGACATTCTCACAGACATAGAGTGCGCTGCCTGAGAGATGGAGTCTAAGAAATACCCTGATGCCACACTGTAGGCTTGTGTGATGGCATACAATCTTTACTGAGAGAGCGGCAATAATGGTTGGGCAGTAGCCGACAAAGTGAACACCTCTTGGCCTCAACGGGGACCGAGGGTCAAACGAACAGACATGCTATGTTGTCTTTAAAACTAGTGTGGGTAGCGGTGATGGTGGGGGGCAATCACCTCTCACTTGTGTCCAACCCCGGGCCAAGCCTTTGGGTTGTAAATTGGTGAAATTAGAGAGAATTTGGTGTACATAGACTTGGGTAACAGAAAACTAGTCTGCACGGTAAGAGATGCATGTACCCCTACTCGGACTTCCCAGTGTTACTATTGTCTGGATCGCTAATGTAGATTTCTTTTTTTGTCACAGGCAAACACGGATCATGCGTGTGCGCCATGACATACGCCTTAGTCACAGATTGTGGTCTTGTTGGACCTGAAGGGGCGTTTAAACTGCTATCTCATAGTGGTGGAAGGCTACAGCCTTCACTAAGAGTTGCACAGCACAAGCGCCGTAGTGGCAGCATACTGTGTAGTGATCAATAGTAGTGAATGGGGCCTTTCTAACTCGTATTACTGGAGTGAGACCGCCACGTTCACTAACTTTTTAAAAGTTCTGCTGCTGTGTGCTGAACTCGCCTGGGGCCTACATCCGGTAGATGTGGAGTGCTGCGCAGTGCAGGAATAGTGGCTCTGCCTTGATTGTACGTGTAAAAATAACAATTAATGGACAGAATGCAGAACAATGTCATACATTCACCCCAGTACAGAGACCTGGGCCTGAATGCATTGGTTTTTTTTGCTCCCCATGCCACCCCAGTTTGGACCTGGCCATATGCAAATCAATCTTGACCCTGTGCCCAATGGGAACAGTGCAACCCGAGCTGCCAATCCAGGTCTTCCCTGGACTGGAAACCAGCATCGTAGGACCGGTTTCGGGGTTTCACCCATCAGGCAGAATAGCTTGACTCCAGTGGCATGGAGAGCATGGGACCCACGTGATGAGGGGTTAAATCCCGAAACCGGTCCTAGGATGCTTGTTTCTGGTCCAGGGAGGACTTGGCTTGGCAGTTTGGGCTGTACTGTTCTCATGAGGCACAGGGTCAAGACTGATTTGCATATGGTCTGGTCTAAACTGGGGTGACCTGGTGAGCATAAGAATGATGGATTTAACCCAGATCTCTTGACTGGGAGTGAATGTTTTGATTTTGTTCTGCATTCCATCCATTAATTGTGTCTCTTTTGATGGTACATGTGCCTGCTCAAGGACGGAGCAGTACTGGGTGTGGTTAATACATGTACTGGGGTGTATGTATGCCTAAGAGGAATAATAATACACAAAACGGATGGCTGGGTAACAATTGCGCAGAGTTGTGAAGTAATCAGACAATTCAAATTTCAATTAGCTCAAAGGATATGGCCACGGCCATCCACCATGTACCAGTTGGTATAGAATTTCTACACCAATAAACATAATATAAGATATATCCTGAGCTAGCTTCACATTCAATCAAAACGGTCCTTAATGAATCAACAACAATAATAATAAAACCATTTCTAAAAGCGCCTGGTTACACTAGCACAGTGTGTCCCCGCGCTGACGAGTGCCGCTGCTCCCTGAAAGGCCAAAGTCCGGGGCACGCCTAGATCCCTGGACAAAAGGCTATTATTTACGTGGGAATAAGTGAGTTTTCAATTTTAATCTGAATCTTGCTTCAGAGGGTTCCATGCGTAGATCCAGAGGAAGCCTGTTCCAGTGTTTGCTGGCTAGAAACCTAAAGGAACCACCTCCCATCTTGGTCTTACGAACGCGGGGAAGTTGGAACAACATTACTCCGGCAGATCTAAGATTACGGATGGGACGGTGGAGAGTAAGAAGGTTACGCAAATAGCCAGGGCCTTTTCCCTGGGCAATGCGATGGGCAAACAGAGAGCCTTGAACCTGATTCGCTCCTCAATAGGGAGCCAGTGAAGTTCGAATAGTGCCATTTTACCTGATGCTCTGCGTGGGAGGTTTAACACCATACGCGCAGCAGCATTTTGGACGCACTGCAGTTGGTGGATACCTTTTTTGCTAAGGCCCAGGAGAAGAGCATTGCCATAGTCTAAATGAGGCGTGACTAAGGCATGAATAAGTGTTTTTCTAGCACTGATGGGAAGTAGATCGAGAACTTTACGGAGTGTTTTGAGTATTCCAAAGCATTTACCCGTGATTTTACTAATCTGATGCTTAAAGGAAAGCTCCGTGTCCAACATGATCCCTAGATTTCTGACTGACTCCACTGGATGGGGAGTTACTCCTAGTTCCGTAGGCCACCAGGCCAGCGACCAGGCGGAGGGGGATTTACCAACCACTAGAAGTTCAGTTTTGTCGCCATTTAGGCGCAAACAGTTGTTGTTCATCCACCCTGCCACGGAAAGCATGCAATTTGAAAAATTAGTGGCCGCCTCTGCCTGATTATGAGTGAGTTTAATAATTAGTTGGGTATCGTCAGCATATGTGACGATATCCACTCCAAAAGCTTCCACAATATGAGCCAAAGGCTCCATATAAAGATTGAACAACGTAGGGCTCAGACTGGAGCCCTAAGGAACTCCCTGTCTGAGCTTTCTGACGGAAGACTTATAAGGGGGACAGTGTACCTGGAAGCTCCTGTTTTCTAAAAAGGATTTTATCCATTCCAGTGCAGATCCCTCCACTCCCATGTCTGAGAGGCGAGACAGCAGCGTTGAGTGCAGCACAGTGTCGAAGGCTGCACTTAGATCTAATAAAACCAACGCTGCCGTCTGCCCCTCATCAACTAGTTGTCTCAGACATTCAGTGGAGAAGAGAACCGCTGACTCCGTAGAGTGGCCCGCTCTAAATCCAAGAAGGTCTTCTCATTCTTCTTCCATTTCAAAACGACTTCTTCATCAACATTCCCACCCGTGCCTCGTCCCCCGTGGTGTAGACCACAGACTCCCTCAGGGCCAACACTGTAAAGTGTTCCAATCGACCATTAATGTCAAAGTAGTGGATAATTTATCAAGTTCCAAGAATTTATTATGGTTCTGTGCCAGAAGAGGGATTATAAAACCTCTCCACTTTAGTTATACTTCCATGGACCGCAGCACCGTTTTTTGTGACACCGTTCCACGAGACGCTGCGGTCCATGGAAATATAACTAAAGTGGAGATGTTTTATAATCCCTCTTCTGGCCAAGATTTGTGACCCCGTATGTGATGAGGGGCGGCCGTAGCGAGGACGATCGCCTAAGAAGAGTTTGTGCACTGATTGTGCGGACTGCAGCAACCCTGTATGCCAAAGGGACTACCAGTGCCACTTTGGCCTAGAGTTCAGGCGTCACCCTGGGTCAAGCCTGCATGCTGTGATCTGCTCCTGGCGAAGTCACTGAGACGCTGCCAAGAGCGTCGCACCCTCGGAGGAGCTCTAGTCAGGAGGCGGAGGATCACACCTGCCCCTCCTCCCATGCTAGGGGGAAGAGCAACTTACCTTTTTTGTCTGCTGAGTGGGAGCAGCTCAGGACACTGGAACCCGACCGAAAGCACCTGTGCCCCTGGGATGCTGCCATGTCCATCGTGGGAAGCCTGACCCCTCTGTACCGGATCTGGACTGGGGAGCGCCCAAGGAGAGGGCAGTCACTGCACTGCTGATCACTGCCATACCGCCAGAGCAGGTGAGACTGAAACTGGGCCTTTGGGGCCCTGGGGGACTTGCTGCTAACGGTGCTGCAGCACCATACACACTTCTGACTAAATTTCCGAAAGTTCAGAAGGGAGAACGCTTGAGCACGTCCTAATAGTTTGCATACCCGGATGCTACACCAGTGAATGTGGAATAACCCTGGACACGTTACTCAAATCAGTCTGACCCTGTGCCTCATGGGAACAGTCCAGCCCGGACTGCCAGGCCATGTCTTCCCTGGACCAGAAACAAGCATCCTGGGACCGGTTTCGGGTTCATAACCCTCATCAGCCATGCTAACTTGAATCCAGTGGCAAAGTGGGCAAGGGACCCACGTCTGGGCATACCCTGCCAACTTAGGGCGAACATGAGGCACCGGGTAAGACTGATTTGCAATGGCCATGTCGGAACTGGGGTGGTGGAGTGAGCTAAAGAATGATGATGGATTGAAACCCAGATCAGTTGACTGGGGGTGAGTGCTTGCAATGTTCAACACTCCGTCCATCATTTCCTTTGGTTTTTGCTCAGAATGAATCCCTACAGTCCTTGTCCTGAAGAAAGCCCCGCAGATCTACCCCAGGGTCCAAAACGCATCGACAGGTCACAGATGGGTTAAAACATGCATACATAAGAGACGAGAAGTATTCTAGCTGCCTTCTTCAGGCCCCACGAGCTCCATACCCTAGATTGAGAGGTTTGCATAAAGCAATCAGAATAACCGATTATCTCAACCCATGTTAAATACATTTGGTGGACTGTCAACCCTGAGATATACAATTCTTCTGTTTTTCACGGTTTTAATTGTAAGACTGTGGCGCAGCCACTCACCTGAAGTTCAGGTTGTCTGCAGGAGCAATTAACTGCCCCTCTCCTCCTAGAACACCTCTCTGCACTACTGAACACGCTACAGGAGTCCTGGCAGGTGTCCCAAAAGGCAAGGGGAATGGGATGAGAAAAAGAGAGAGAACACTGCTCCTTCACACAGCCTGGTCCAGCCCGGCACCCTCGAGGGGATCTGTTTGCAGAGTAGGGTCGCCTTTTTGAGGACTTGCATTTCTCTATAAAATAAGAAGTGCAACAGATTAGTACAGAGACGCTTCTGGGCCACCCAGGCACACTCAACACAGAACATGCATATTAAGCGAGTTATGTTAGTCACCTGGTTCTCAAGAGGAGCTGAGATAATATCTTAGCCTTTTTCTGTAAATTGCAGGAGAACGCAATTCAAATAATAGTTCTCGAAGAACAATGCTGCCAAAAACGAGTCACTGGCTATGATTATGTGTCATCTACAGCCAGGAAAATGAATGGCACCTAGACACATCGTTTTGTTTGCACAAAACCCCCATAAATAAATATTCACATCTAGGAACAGACCCAAAGGGCTACATAAGCCAGTGTCCATACAATATGATGATCAGAGGGGTAACCGGAAGCTTCCATGCGCATGGCGCGGTATCAAGTTCACAATATTGGTCTTAATATCAAAGTTCTGTACAAATAGAGTAGAAACAAAACTCTCAGAAGTTGGAAATGAGTTGAAACATAAAATGACTCCAAACGCTAAGCGTAATACAGATATGAAATGAGTTCAAACATAAAATGACTCCAAGCACTAAGCGGAATACAAATATGAAATGATTTCAAACATAAAATGACCCTAAGTGCGAAACAAATATGTGAGTGTCATAGTCTTGAATCAAGACACTTGTGCCATATACCAGATGGCCAATTCATATGGCAACTATACAATGACAAACCTTCCGATACCAACAGAAAATGTCAAAGTCACACAGCCTTTCACTTCACACGGAGCCTTAAAGCGTGCAGCACTTAGCTGTCTGATGCTTGCTGCAGTCCTGGACCAGCGTGTGCTTCTGTCCAATGGCGAAAGAGGAAACCTGAAGCGGTGACGGAAGCAGTCTCCAGCTGAAGCAGGAACCAGGAGATTAAACCAAGAATTGACAGGTGTGAGGCTTAGGCTTTTATAGCCAGGTCAGTGGCAGTTAACCACACATGGCTAGCCATGCCCATAAGCATGCCAGGAGCCTTTGCCACGCCCATAAGCATTCCAGGAGCCTTAGCCACGCCCATAAGCATGCCAGGAGCCTTAGCCACGTCCATAAGCATGCCAGGAGCCTTAGCCACGTCCATAAGCATGGCAGGTGCACATGTCCCATAATGTGACACTGTTGCTAGCACCCAAAAACAACAAGCATTGGCAAAACAAGCACTGGCACCAACAAATACAGTAAAAAGAAACCAGCAGTGGCAAGAAAAGGAAAAAAACAAACAAATTAGTGGACAGAAACGTGAGCAAGCAGGGACCCCAGAGGGTGCCGAACCAGACAGGATGGGGAGTTCCTGACATTAATCACGCAAGCACGTTTGGTGATCACAAAACGATTAACCACTGCCAGTACTCCACTGTTTATATCTGGAAAACTGTGTCTTAAAGTCTTTTTTCCCTAATGCTTGAGAATAAATTCTGCAAGATTTCGAAATGCATTTAAGGCTTGGCACTATCGACCTGATGTTGCTCGAGTGAGTTTTCACAAGTACGGAAGTGTTTGATATGGTGAATGAAGCCCACTCTCCTGGGACAGAGGACCTGTCCTCCTGGGAATGGTGGTTTGTCCCTTGTTTTGATTGTCTCTAGCGAATGATCTTGTCCTCTGTTGTATTGGCACACTCTAGTGAATGAAGATCTGTTGTCTTGGCATTCTAGCAAACCATGGTCCACCTCCTTTTTAACATTTTTCAGTGAATGACTAGCTCCACTGTTTTTTCACGCTCTAGTGAATGATGTCCATGTGAGAGGTTGGCTTAGTATATAGTGCATACTTATGTAAGTGTAATACCTGCACTAATCTAGACAACCCTTATGGTGATTTTAGTGGTCTTAGACAACCTTAGAAAGCTCTCTAAGTGGTATCTGTAGAGAGCAGCCTTCAGCCTTAGTCCAGAGGGAGTGTAAAGCAGCTTGTTTTACCAGTACTTAATCTTAGGAAATAGGTTAAGTGAAAAAGAACCACACAGTGTTATAAAAAATATGTATTTATTATTAACACTCACTAACACCATGTATTATCTCCTACCTGGAGATAGACACAATAAACACAATACTTTGTCAATGTAATACATAAGTAGCACAGAATACTCCGTGGTCTCCAGGGGGGGACCAAACCATATACTAAAATAGTGGAATGCGAACTACGACCTAAGTTAAGAATGGACCCAGAAGACGTATAAGAGCCAGGGACCTAAGGAACCACCCAAGGTGAGTATCTAGGAACCCCATGGAGGTCGTGTGCAGAGCGGGAACACAACCACGTGCTTCAATTTAAGTTAATAGGTAAGTTGCGGTTGTAGTTTTAAAGAAAAAGCACGCCTACCAAGCGGATCCTGAAGAAACCCCGTGGAAGATGGAAGGTTGGAGAGTCACCCCACCAGTGGATACCCCAGGAACCAGGATACCTACTACAGGGAAGCCGGATGCATAAGTGACGTCTTAAACCATTTTAGACCACAATGGAAGACTTCAGAAAAGATGCAGCTGGCGAAGAAGGTGAAAGTGTCTGGTGGAACCTAAAGGTAGATTCAAGATGAGTCCAAGTAGAGTATGAGCAAGTCGAGGGGACAGAGTCTATGCCACTGACCAGGAGGCACGGAATACGAATGCCCCACTAAAGTCGGGAATGCAGGAGAGTTGACGGTGCCCTTGAAGTTGCAGCTGTGAGGACCGGGGGAAGCTAGGGAAGACCAGGAGCCATTCACAAGCTGTTCCACGTCGGATGTCAAGAGCCAGCGGGTCAGTGTCCGGCAGGGGCACCAACAAGCCTTAGCAATGGCAACCCATGCAGTCATAGAAACAGGTGCAGTGTCGGGACCAGCAAGGTCCAAGTGACTCACCACGAGCGGGTGAGTCAGGGGAGCTCACTGGAGCTAAAGAAGACCCTCGAGAGGACCCATAGTCAGGAGTCGCAAGACGACCTCGAGCAGCTCATGAATGGATAAAGGCCAAAGGTGCAAAGGATGTGGTGCTGGCGAAGATCTTGGTTGCAGAAGATGCTTGAGGCTGGAGCTTCTTGAAGCCCAAAGATCTCTGAAGGAGAGAGTCAACAAGCCTTGGCAACGGCAAGTCGGCACGGTGCACATGGGTTCGGTTCCAGCAGTTCTGACAAGGGATAATGGTCTTGAACTGGGTGAGAAGACCGTGCAAGCCTGGAGGGAGTTGTAGAACCACCATCTGTGTTGCTGAGACTTTCAAAGTCCATGAGAGCCCAGGATCAGCAGACCAGTTAGCTGTGTTGCGGTGCCTGCAGATGCAGGGGAGTGACTCCTTCACCCCAAGGGAGATTCCTTCGTGTGTCTTGGATGTCCACAGGCCTTGTGAGGAACCTGTATGGAGCGCAGGCATAGACGTTATAGCAGACTTGCTGGACGACGAGACCAGGAGCAGCAGGTGTCTTCCCAGTTGCAGTCTTGCTTCCCAACGCAAAGTCCAGCGAGGTCCAGAGTGCCCAGATGGTTGAAGTTGAAGTGGTATTGGGTTTGAATCTTTTCCCACGACAAATCTAGGGACCCACCCACGGGTAAGCCCTTAAGTACCTTGAGGCAAGAGTTGGGACGATTCAGGGGTCCCTCCCAGAGGAGGGGCTGGACAGTGGGGAGGACACTCCCATGTCCTTTGTCCAGTTTTGCGCCAGAGCGGGAGCCAGCAGCTCCCTGAATTGGTTTGAACTGGAGTATGCAAGGAGGGCACCAAAGTCCCCTTCAAGCAGTCTCAGTGGCGCTGGCAAGGGCCCCGCCCTGCCCCAATACACGAAGTCCTGTCTGGGAGGTGGTCACACCTCCCTGTGACAGGAAACCTATTGTCCTGCCTTCCCCTGCTCGAGCTTGGCTCAGCAGCAGAAGGGCAGAAACATGTCTCTGGTCGTCAGCAACCCTAGCTTGCTGTCCAGGTCTTGAAAACTGGTACCTGGAGCACTGAGGGCTTCCCGGAGGAGCTTTACAGTGCATGGAATCATACCTCCCACGCACTCCTACACCGTTTATGGTGTAGGGGTATGATTCCAACATGTTTGATTCCAAACACGACGGGGTTGGTTACAGGCAGTTTAGAGATAGCCATCGCATAATGAGGCATGGCCACTCTATGTATCTTAATGGCTGATGCACTTATAACCCGGGAGAATGGTTGTAGGGGTGTCCTGCTCATGCAGGGGCACCCTCACACGTAGAACCGAGCACTCTTCCTTCAGGATTGAAAGGCCTGCCTTAGGGGTGACTTTTAGGTTTTAATTGTAGTGATCTCAGATTTAAGGAATCCTAGATCTGTTGTAAGTTGTGCAAGCAATAGCTTACACAGGCTGCAATGGCAGACCTGTAGTAACAATTTGAGTGGTCTCTCATGGGTGGCATAAGGCATGCTTCAGCCCATGGGAGACCCCTGATGTACCTATGCCCTGGTTACTTTAGTACCATATACTAGGGACTTACCAGAGTACGCCAGTAGCAAATCTGGAGTGTACTCACCATGTCCAATTTAGGGAAGAAGCACTGAGACTGGGGTACTGATTAGCAGGATCCCAGTCAGACTAGTCAGTAAACCATATTGAAACCGGCAAAAAGTGGGGGTGACCATGACAGCAGATCCTACTTTCCTACAGTCCACATTGGTTGTTTTGCTACATTCTAGTGAAAGAAGCCCATCTCGTTTGGCTTGTCCATCTCTAGTGAATAAAGTCCACCTCGCTTGTTTTGGTACATTTTAGTTAATGAAACCCATCTCAGTTGTTTTGGCATGGTTTAGTGAAGGAAGTCCTCAACTGTTCGTTGTTTTGGTGCTGTGCAGTGAATGAAGTCCTCTGTTGGTTGTTTTGCCGTGGTCTAGTGAATGAAGTCCTCCTCTGTTGGTTGTTTTGGCGCGGTCTAGTGAATGAAGTCCTCATCTGTTGGTTGTGTTGGCGCGGTCTACTGAATTAAGTTCTTATCAGTTGGTTGGGTTGGCACAGATTAGTGAATGAAGTCCTTCTCTATTCGTTTTTTGACGCTGTCTAGTGAATGAAGTCCTCATCTGTTGGTTGTGTTGGCGCGGTCTAGTGAATGAAGTCCTTATCTGTTGGTTGTGTTTGCGCGGTCTAGTGAATGAAGTCCTTCTCTATTCGTTTTTTGGCGCTGTCTAGTGAATGAAGTCCTCTATTGGCTGTTTTGGCACTTTTTAGTGAATGAGATTCTCCTGTGTTGGGTGTTTTGGCGCTGTCTAGTGGTTTAAGTCCTCCTCTGTTGGTTGTTTTCGCGCTGTCTAGTGAATGAAGTCCTCATCTGTTGGTTGTGTTGGCGCGGTCTAGTGAATTAAGTCCTCCTCTGTTGGTTGTTTTGGCGCGGTCTAGTGAATGAAGTCCTACTCTGTTGGTTATTTCTGAATTCTAGCAGAGAGTGGTCCTTCTCTAGTGAACGAAGTTCCGGTTTATATTTATCTGTTTTGATGGGAACAAGAGCCAGTATATTATCATGGCGTTCAAACAACGTACATTGTTGAAAATAAATAATTCAAAAAAATTAAAAAGGTCCCATTTTTGTAGCAAGGGCCCTTCATACAGAAAGGTCCCACAACCCGAGTACATACATAGAACTTGCTGTAGGCAGGCATGGGGTGAGGGGCATAGGCATGCGGTGAGGGGCATAGGCATGGGGTCCGGTGCATAGGCAAGGGGTCAGGTGCATAGTCATGGGGTGAGATGCATAGGTATGGGGTCTGTTGCATAGGCAAGGGGTGAGGTGCAGGCATGGGGTCTTGTGCAGGCATGGGGTCGGGTGCATGCATGGGGTCGGATGCATGCATGCCTGGGGTCGGGGTATGCATGGGGTCGGGTGCATGCAGGCATGGGGTCAGGTGCATGGAGCCAGGTGCATAGGTATTGGGTCAGATGCATGCGCATGTGGTCAGATGAATGACCGGCAAGTGCCCCTTAATAAGGGCTGTCTAGTTTTTCTGAGGTGTAGGATGCTGTCTAGTAGTGGTGTCATGTAGGGTGCTCTCTAGTAGTGATGAGGTGTAGGGTGCTCTCTAGTAGTGATGAGGTGTAGCGTGCTGTCTAGTAGTGCCGAGCTGTAGGGATCTGTCTAGTAGTGCCGAGCTGTAGGGATCTGTCTAGTAGTGCCGAGCAGTAGGAAGCTGTCTAGTAGTGCCGAGGGGTAGGGTGCTGTCTAGTAGTGCTGAGGTGTAGGATGCTGTCTAGTATTGGTGTGATGTAGGATGCTGTCTAGTAGTGCTGAGGTGTAGGGTGCTCTCTAGTAGTGCTGAGGTGTAGCGTGCTGTCTAGTAGTGCCAAGGTGTAGGGTGCTGTCTGGTAGTGCCGAGGTGTAGGACGCTGTCTAGAAGGGCAGAGTTGTAGGGTGCTGTCTTGTAGCGCCGAGGTGTAGGGTGCTGTGTAGTAGTGCCAATATGTAGGACACTGCCTAGTAGTGTTATGTTATGTTAAAATATTTGTAAAGCGCATGGCTGCCCCAGCAACGGGCGTCCCAGCGCTAGTCTCGGAAAGGACTGCAGAAGAAGGTATGCAGAGGATTAAGCAGAGAATAGACAGGTCTTCACAGCCCTTCTGAAGGCCAAATGATTCTGAATGCTCCTGATGGACCGAAGAAGTGCACTCCAGAGGGCGGGAGCTTTAGCGCAAAAAGAGCCACCTTCCACTCTCGCTCTTCTGGTGTGAGGGACACATGCCAAATTAAGATTAGCTGAGCGTAAAGTCCGCAGGGGGACATATGGGTGAAGCAGATTGGGTCAGAATGGAAGGCCCCTGAGAGGTTAGAATTTTATGTGCAATACATAGAACCTTGAAGTAAATTCTCTTATCCACAGGGAGCCAATGCAGCCTGTGGAAAAGGCTAGAAACTGAGCCTAACTTATGAGCAAGACCGATGTCCTCATGGTCAGGACATTGCTCTCCCAGCGCGGAGCTCTACCGTGAGTGCCTCCACCCCCAACGCCCACCGCTGTCCGCTGTTCGAGGCACCTGTGTCTCGCTCAGATCCTCGTCGTCAGCCTGTTCCTTCTGCTGCTGTCTCTGCCGGTGTTGTTCTCCCCTGAATTTTTACCCTCTATATTTCCTCTTGCCTTTTTCCTTTTTTTATTTGCCTTTTCCTCTTTGTTTCCTTTTCCTCTATTTTGCGCTTCTTTTTCCCCACTGCTGCTGCTCCCGCTGCCCTATCCGCGTATTCCTGCTTAAGCCTCCCAGCTGACCCGCCCTCCCCCGACCCCCACTTAATGGCGGCTGCTGCGCAGCCATGCAGCAGACGCACACAGTGGGCACGCTGCTGGCATGCCGAACGCTCGCCAAAGTCAAGCCTGTCCCCAACCTGACCAGCGCCAGGGCCCCTGGCCCTCCAACTCTACAGCTCCTCGGCACTCGACTCGCTCACCTCCGGCCAGGACAACAACTGCAAACTTTCTTCACCGACCGACACCCACGGACCTTTCTCCTGCCGCCACTACCGCCACTCCTTCACCTTCACCGTGACCCAAACCCCACGTCAACCCACCTGCCTCAACTTCACCGCACCCCAAACCCTGCAATGCATCCTCCTCAACATACGCTCCCTCCACAGACATGCCGCGGAAATCTGGGAACTCCTCGACAGCACCATCCCCGACGTCGCTTTCCTAACAGAAACCTGGACCAACGCCGCCTAAGAACCTGACATCGCGATTGCCATCCCGGAAGGCTACAAGATCACCCGGAAGGACCGCCCCAACCACCCTTGAGGAGGCATCGCCATCACCCACAAGTCCAACCTTTGAGCACCGACAGGCCCACAGACCAGATGGAATACCTCCACTTCAAGATTCAGACCAACCCGACCACTGCCCTCCGAGGCACCCTCATTTACAGACCTCCCGGATCCCATGCACCTTTCTCCTACTCAATCACCGACATCATCACCCCGCAAGCCATCACCTTCTCCGACTATACCTTGCTGGGAGACCTCAACTTCCACCTCAACAACCTCCAAGACCCCAACTCCACCTCGCTCCTGGACATCCTCCTCAACATCCTCCTCAACATAGGACTCAAACAGATCGTACCTGAACACACGCACTCAGCAGGACACAACCTCGACCCCCATCTTCCTAGCAGGAAACTCCATCTCCTTCTGCCACACCTCTGAACTCCCATGGATGGACCACCACTGCGTCCACTTCACCTTCAAAACAAATATCACCCACAAACGTCCACACCAGCTCCTGCGCAGGAATTGTAACAAGAGCTCCGATGACCAGCTCACCGTCTCCCTCAGCAGCTCCCCTCCCACCGCCATGGTCAACAACCCAACCACCGCCACCCGTACCCTACACAACTTGATCACCGACTGCACCAAACCATCGGTCCCCTCAAGAAAACTCCCAAACCACATGCCAAGAGAGCCAGCTGGTTCTCCACCGATCTCTGCGAATCTAGATGAACATGCAGACGCATCAAAAAGTTATGGAGGAAATCCACAACCACAGCAGACCTCAACAACTTCAAAGCAGCCACTGCCGCCCACCAGAAGCTCATCCGATACTCAAGGAAGAAAGCGCTCCAGGACAGAATTTCCATCCACGCACACAACATCCAGGAACTCTTCAGCATCATCAAAGAGTTTTCTCAACCCAACAGTGAGACAACAGACATCCCACCCTCGCAGGATCTCTGCGACCGACTCAGCACCTTCTTCCATTACAAAATCCATCTATGACAACTTTGACGAAAACCCACACACGGAACCTACACCCACCGTTCCCCATACCACGCCGCCAACACTTGACAGCTGGACCACCCTCACCATTGAAGACACCCTGAAGACTATGAAGTCAACCCACTCTATGGCCCCCACGGATCCCTGCCCCTACCACATCTACCACAGAGCCGCAGACCTAGTCACCCCCCAAGCTTCGACAAATCCTCAACCGCTCCGTCGAGACCGCCTCCTTCCCCGATGACTGGAAACATGCTGAGATCAATCTTCTACTGAAAAAACCCTCGGCAGACCCCACCGACCTCAAGAACTTCAGACCGATATCCTTACTCTTGTACCCGGCGAAAGTCATTGAAAAAGCCGTTAAGTCAGCTTGCCTCCTTCATAGAAGAAAACAACATCCTCGACTCCTCCCAATCAGGCTTCAGGAAGCGCATTGTTCTTACCACACCTTCACCCTTTGGCCATTTTTCACGGATCCACCTGGACCCACCACAGCTTCACCCCTCCTACTTGTACCCTTTTTCCTGGTTATTACCACCTTTACTTATGATGATGTGTACAATACCTACCGGCCAACTAGATTTATAATTCAAATATCTACCGCCATAGCACACCCTTTGGCCCTACGCTCATTGCTAAATGTCGATTATCTTAATTGTACTCTCCTCATTGGTAGACTGTCTTCTTTCCCGTAATCCTCCATTTCCGCATGTACCAAAATGTTAGAATTTATGCCTTGCTTATTTTTGTTTTCTTAAATATTAGTGTGTTGTGACCTATATATACATAATTGTCCTTGCCTTCAACTAATCCATATGCCACTCTCCCCCTTTTTCCTATCTTCCCATCCTCTCTACTTACACCTACCCAGGCACACTTCCCAGGCACTCGTTTCATCGCCTTATCCTTAGAGATCCCACTATCCTATAGGGATCGAAACGTCATTGACACACGTCTCTAACTCTATACTATAATCTGTATCTTACTGTTCAGTATGAGATGTTAATTTGATTGTGACTTTTTTATTTACATCTCCACACACTCAAAAGTCACTTTTTAAGTCACTTGCCTGTGGTAAGGAAATCGGCGGATTTCTTTTTACATCGTCACGGTCTGCTCACTCACCTTTTTGTATATTTCATGCCTCTAATTCAATGACAATAAATTGTTTCTATTTTTTTAATACACGCATAATTCCAATTTTTGATGGTAAAAATTGCGATATTGTACCTATCCTACATGTATGGGACCATTGTTGCTCTTAATATCAGGAAGAACCACAGCACCAAAACCACCCTTCTCGCCGTGACAGACATCCGCATCCTCCTCGACAGAGGAGAGACTGTAGCCCTCATCCTCCTGGACCTCTCTGCAGCCTTCGACACAGTCTCCCACCGCACCCTAGCCCGCAGTCTCCACAACACAGCAATCTGGAACAAGGCCCTTGACAGGATCCGATCATTCCTCTCCGGCAGAAGGCAGTGGGTCAGACTCCTCCATCAGCCCCACCCTGTTCAACATGGCCCCGCTTGCACCTATCGTCCGATCCCACGGTCTCAACATTATATCATAAGCAGACGACACCCAACTAATCCTCTCCCTATCCAACGAACCCAACATCTCCAAATACAACTTTCAAGAAGGAATGTAAGCAGTCGCCAAGTGGATGAAGAACTGCTGCCTACAACTAAACAAGGACAAAACTGAAGTTCTCATCATGGGCCCACACCTCGATGCCTGGAACAACACCTGGTGGCCCCCCGCACTTGGGAACCCACCCTCCCCCACTGCCACGCATGCAACCTCGGAATCATCTTAGACTCCGAACTCAAAATCGACTACCAAATTAATGCTCATCTCTTCCTGTTTCCACACCCTCCATCTCCTACGAAAGAGCTTCAACTGAATTCCCCTCGAATACAGGAAAAACGTCACCCACGCCCTCATCAGGAGCAGACTGGACTACGGCAACTCACTCTATGCCGGGATCAACAAGAACCTCACCCGCAAACTCCAGAACATCCAGAACGCCTCCACCAGACAAGTCCTAAACCTACTGCGCCACTGCTACATCACCCAACACCTGCGGACACTACACTGGCTCCCTGTCAAGAAGAGAATCACCTTCAAGCTTCTCACCCATGCCCACAAAGCCCTCCACAACACCCGACTCACCTACATGAACCACCACCTCACGTTTCACGCACCCCAAAGATCCCTTCGCTCAGCTCGGCTCTCCTTTGCGACGGTGCCGCGCATCAAGAAGACCAGAATAGGAGGCCGTTCCTTCTCCTTCCTCGCGGCCAGGGCATGGAACACCCTCCCTCTCTACCTCTGACAGACACCAACACTCTCCAAGTTCTTGAAGGACCTTAAGACCTGGCTCTATGACGAATCACCATGATCATCCAGGAGCTGCGCAACCCGCCCTACCCCCTCCCTCCCCCCAACGCCTTGTGACCCTTGCGGGTGAGTAGTTGCTCTTAACAAACCAATTGATTGATTGAAGGGAAAATAATAGCCTTGCTGCAGCGCTTTGGGCCCACTGAAGTCTTCTAGTCACTGTCTTATTGGATCTTATATACTAAGTGATTGCAGTAGTCCATCCTTGAAAGTATAGTAGACTGAAAAATAACCTGGTGTGTGTGGGAACCGAAAAATCCAAGAATGGATTTTAGCGCACTTAGAAGTCCAAAACAGACCTCTATCACCGATTCCACCTGAGCTTCAAATGTCAAGGCGCTATCGATCCAGACACCTAAATATTTTACCACCGCCTTGTGCCGGAGGGGTGGCAGCCTTAAAGAAAGGGGCCACCAATGGTCGCCCCACTGGTGGCTAGCTCTCCCCAGGAGAAGAATCTCCGATTTGGCTGAATTTAGCTGTAAGCAATTGCCTGCCATCCACTCAGCGACAGCCAGCATGTCGCCTTGGAACTTAGCCAGGTTCTGAGCAGAAATATTGTAAAAAGAAATCACAAGTTAAGTATCATCAGCATAGGATCGAGCGTAAGCCCCCGGGCTTTAGCAACCAGAGCCAGTTATTGTATATAAATGTTGAAAATAGTAGGGCTCAACTTGGAGCCCTGGTGAGCACCATGTCGTAGAGTTTGAACCTGAGAACTGTATGGAAAAGAAACAACCTGAAAAGATCTTTCAGATGTAAAGGAAGTGAACCAGGTTAGTGCAGCTCCACCAATTATAATCTCCTGTAAACTCCGCAACAAAATACCATGAGTGTGCTGTCTAGTAGTGACGAGGTGTAAGGAGCTGTCTAGTAGTGCCGATTTGTAGATCACTGCTACTAGCGCCGAGGTGTAGGGAGCGGTATTGTGGCGCTGATTTGTAGGGTGCTGTCTCGCAGCGCCGAAATGTATGGAGGTGTAAGATCCTGTGTAGCAGCGCTGAGATGTAGGGTGCCGTCTAGTAGTGCTGAGGTATAGGGTGCTGTCTAGTAGTGCTGAGGTATAGGGTGCTGTCTAGTAGTGCTGAGGTATAGGGTGCTGTCTAGCAGTGCTGAGGTGTAGGGTGCTGTCTAGTAGTCCTGATCTGTCCAGAGCTGTCTACGTGTGCCGAGGTGTAGGGTGCTGTGTAGCAGTGCTGAGATGTAGGGCGCTGTTTAGTAGTGCTGAGGTGTAGGGCGCTGTCTAGCAGTGCTGCAGCGTAGGGTGCTGTCTAGTAGTGCTGAGGTGTAGGATGCTGTCTAGTAGTGCTGAGGTGTAGGGTGCTGTCTAGTAGTGCTGAGGCGTAGGTTGCTGTCCAGCAGTGCTGAGGTGTAGGTTGCTGTCTAGTAGTGTTGAGGTGTAAGGTGC
Organism: Triturus cristatus; assembly: GCF_964204655.1. Lineage (NCBI taxonomy): Eukaryota > Metazoa > Chordata > Amphibia > Caudata > Salamandridae > Triturus > Triturus cristatus. The sequence continues at coordinate 1,192,251,508 of NC_140584.1, forward strand.
TGTCTAGTAGTGCTGAGCTGGAGGGTGCTGTCTCTTCCTTGGAAGGAAAGGGATCATCTGCTCCCTGGAGAGAGGGGCTCCTGATGTCACGTTTAAGGCACACATCATTTTTAGGTCTCGCCTGACCCAGCGCATGCGCTGGTCTGGCGAGACATTTAGTAGGTGGCTTTTGAAATTGCTACCCACATTTTTGTGCTGGCGACAAGCTAGAGTGCACGATGGTTTGCACGCGTACAGCTGCTCCACGCATTTCCCCCTCCCTTCTTGCCCAGCCATCTGCCTTTCCTGCGCCAGCCTTCAGCACGATGCCCCTCCCCCCGCTGCTGCGTGCGCATCCCTACAACAGATGTCAAGGCTGCGTTTGTTCCTTATAGTGCGCGCACACACACACCACTCACGTGTTCTCTTTGATTCTCCTTTTATCTTGTTTATTACGTCTGTTTGTCTGTCACCTTATTATTTCCTTTTCATGTTTTACTGTAAATCTATATTTTCCTCGCGCTTCATTTTCGACCCGCTCCCCCCCCCTCTTCACTTCTGTAGTAAATAACTCTAGGAAACAGCAAGAGTAGAAGTGACGGTTTATTCATGTAGATCCTACGGCCTCTCTCACGAGAATGCCAACATTCTAAGAGGAGCTTCGTTCCAACATTCTAAAGGTGGGACAGCCCATAAGGCGAGGACAAGGAGGGGGGGAAAGGGGGAAGAGGAATGCAGGACTAGAATACAACACATCTCCCTGCGAGGCAGAAATTTTACACAAGACTAAAAATGTACAATTTGAAATGTCACTGGCCAAACAGAAGAAAAGCGCAACCAGTGCTGTAACTTTCCAAACATAGTCAGAAGGAAAAATGCATCATTGCAATCCCACCACAGCTCAATACCCATACCTGGAGGCTAACAAACCCTAATGAAGGGGAGAGAGAGAGAGACCCAAAGAAGCTTATGGTCCCATTTCGTAGTCAGAATGCCAACTCGGAGGTTTACATTCCCTAGCCCCTCTGAGTTTCCCCTCCATAGGCGTTTCAGGACTGTGATCTTTTCCACAGGTAGGTTTGGATCCAGTAGTGCTTGGACACTTCGCTATGTTGTCCATACTCCACGTGCCTCCATCTTCCAGCACCACCGAATTGTTGTTGACCCGCGTTATCCTCAGTGGTTTAGAAAATGAGGAGATCTTGGCCTTAGACAGGGACGGCTTCTTAACGACCACCCACTGGCCTTCACTCCATTTTTTTTGTGACACTCCCCAACGCTGGTCGTACCTGTGCTTGTACTTTTGTTGATGCTTGTGAGTATCTTCCGACACAGCGTCTCTGTCCACCCACACGGGAGTTCCTCCATTTAGCCAGTTTGGAGTGAGTTTGGAACCCGGGTTTCTCCCTTTGAGAGATATAAACGGTGACACTCCCGAGACCGCATTGGGTGATGTATGATATGACCACAGCATTTTCCTGATGGCTTCCTCTACCGGAATCTGGGAGCTCAAGGCAAGCTGGATGGTATCCTTTAACATTCTGTTTGCCCTTTCCACCAATCCATTGGCTTTGGGACAGTAGAGCGGGGTCTTGATGTGTGAAATGGACAGTGTGGACATGAACTGCTTCATTTCCTCTGAAGCGAATTGAACTCCATTGTCTGTAATTATGACACCTGGTATACCCTCCTTAGAAAAGGCGTCTCTTAGGAAGTTCAACAGCGATGCAGTAGTGATAGACGATACCAGTCTTGTTACAATCCAATGAGAGTGGTAATCTATGAGAACAAACATGAATCTATGGGTTTGGTGCAATAAATTCAAAGGCCCTATTATGTCCAATCCTAATTTTTCCCATGGTACGGAGGGTACTTCCACGGGAATCAAAGGTGCTTTGCGGACACTCTTGGTTTTGTCACAACTACTACAGGCTGTGCAATTCTTTACTTGATCCTCCACCAGCGAATCCATCCCGGGGAAACAATAGTGTTGCCTAATTTTGCTCTTCGTCATGCTCCTCCCTGGGTGGCCTTCATGGGCAATCTGTATTACCCTTTCATACATGTCTTTTGGAGGGATGATTTTATTTCCTCTGCAAATTTGGTTCTCAACCATGGATAATTCATCCCGCACCGTCCAAAAATGGCGCATGGACTCTGGCACCTCCTGCTTGTTAACAGGCCAACCCTTGCTTATCAAATTCCTCAGTGTTGCGAAATCGATGTCATCTCTCATGGATTTCTCCCACTCCTCTCGATTGATGGCTGGAATTTCGACTAAAAGGATAGTCTCGTCTGGTGGGTTTTGTATCAGGTCCCCATTGGTCCTTGGTAGTCTGGAGAGACAGTCCGCTACTCTATTTTCACTTCCAGGGACATATACCATGGTGTAGTTGAACCCTTGTAGACTCAGTACCCATTTAGATATACGAGGAGTGGTATTTTCCAAACGTTTAGTGGAGAATAACGGTAGTAAGGGTTTGTGGTCCGTCCTCAGTACAAACGGAATGCCCCATAGGAAATACTTGAAATGGTTTATGGCCCAGTAGCATGCCAAAGCTTCTTTTTCTATTGTCGAGTAGTTCAGCTCGGCATCTCTCAGAGTTCTAGAAGCAAAGGCGATCACCGATTCTTGGCCGTTAGTTCTCTGCGTCAGGGAAGCTCCCAAGCCCTTCGCGCTGGCATCTGTGGTGAGAGTAGTTTTAGCATTGGGGTTGAAAGCCCTCAGAATTGGTGCATCAACGATGGCTTCTTTAATGAGTTGGAAAGCTGATTGGTGATCTTGTTTCCAATCAAATTCCGACCCCTTCTTCAGTAACTCTCTGAGGGGATGCACATGGTCCGCAAAGTTTTTGATGAACTTAGACATGTACTCCGCCAACCCCAGGAATGATTTGAGTTCATCCTTGTTTGTGGGTGCAGGGGCTAGTTTGACGGAGTCCACCAAACTGGATTTAGGTTTGATTCCCTCGCTTGAGATGGTGTGGCCTAGATAGACTACTGATTCCACCCCTATTTTACATTTGTCTTTCTGAGTGGTGAAACCTGCCTTACTCAGTCTGGTCAACACTGCTTCCAGAATTCTATTGTGCTCCTCCACTGATGAACCATGAATCAGGATGTCGTCCTGGAAGCAAAGAACGTTTTGTAGCCCTTGTAGTATGTGTTGCATGACGCGTTGAAACACTGCTGCCGCAGATGCCAGGCCAAAAGGCAATCTTGAAAACTGATAAGCTCCGTGCGGGGTTATGAAAGAGGTGAGGGGCTTAGAATCTGGGTGGAGAGCGACTTGGTGGTACGCCGAGGATAAGTCTAGGACCGTGAAGACTTTGGCCCCATGGATGGCCGACAGCATTTCATTGATGTTGGGGAGGGGATGTCGGTCGACCCAAATGTTAGAGTTCAAGTCCCTGAGGTCCACACACAGACGAATCCCTTTGTTACCCCCTTTTGCAGCTACCACAATGGGCGCCAACCATTCAGAACTCTCGATCCTCTCAATGATCTTGCACTCTTCCAATCTGTCCAGTTCCTTCTTGAGCGGTTCCCTCGTCAGCAGTGGGATAGACCTGGGCCTGTGGATGATCGGTCTGGCATTGGCCTTCAGTTTGATTTTGTGGAGAAAGCCTTTTAGGAGTCCGAGTTTGTCTGTAAACACCTCTGGGAAGCGACTGCAGATTTCCATTCCGACATTGACCCTGTCGATCAAGTACACGGGTTCCGGTGCATTGGGGTCCAGTTTGATTCCCAGATCCTTTTGGTGTTTCCACCCTAGAAGGTTGGACCCATTCCTTGTGATGTAGACCTTTCCCACGGTTGATCTGTCCTTGAAGTTAATGTTCATGAGTCTCATTCCTACTAGTGGTATAGGATCCTGATTATAACCCCCAGGTTTGATGTCTGGAGGTAAGAGGCTGGACGCACTAGTTCCTGAATTGGCCAGGAATGTGGCTTCATTAACGAGGGTATATGGGGAACAAGAGTCAGCGTATACCTCATACTTAACGTTGTCCAAAAATATCTCGCACTTGGGGTAGGCAGTGTTGCTGCATTCTGAAAAATTGGATACCTGAAAAACTATATCCTCGCTTGGTTGTTGATAGTCCAACTCACTGCTTATCATGTGGGTGACACTGTTTTTTGCACTGTGGCAGAATTTTGAAAAATGGCCTCTTTTCTTGCACTTGCTGCATAAAACTCCCTTTGCTGGACAGCTTGCGTTGTTGGCCAGATGATTGGGATTTCCGCACCTGTAGCATTTTGGCTTATTTCCTGATGCGGTCTGTACTTCAGGACTGGAAGGCGAAGGTTTATGTTTGTAGTCTCTACTGGAGATCTTGTGTATGTTGTTTTCCATAACTTGTTTCACCTCCACGGCTTCTTTCATTTCATTCATACAGTACGCTGTGTGTTCTATGCTCTTGGCAATGTCAATGGCATGTTTTAAGTCGGGGGGCTTCTGCGAGAAGTCTTTCTTGGATCTTCTTGTTGCAGGTACATCTTACCAGCTGATCCCTAATTAGTGACTCGGTCAACATTCCAAACTCACACGTCGAGGCTAAACCTCTCAGAATGGCAATGTAATTTATCACTTTCTCATTTTTCCCTTGAATGCGCAAAAAGAACTTGTGGCGTTCTAATACAATATTGATTTTATCCCCAAATTGGGCTTCTAGTTTCAACAATGTTAACTGATACATGTCAAATTGGGCCTCCCCTTCGCCCCCAGCACCCACATTTGCACCTTCAACAATTGAATCAGGCAGGTCATCAAAAATATCTCTCCCTTGCTTCCCTAGGTTATGCAGAAGGACATGTTGTTTACGCATAGCAGAAAACCTGCCACCCCCAATTGCAATTAGATACGATTCAAACAGATTTACCCATTTTTTCCATGGGATCACCGGATCTCCACTCTCATCCAGAAATGGAGGGGGTTGAGACATTGCGAATGCAGACATAGCGGAGTATGAAAGGAAAACGTAGAGAAGAAAACGACAGAAAAGAAAATAAAAGAAGTAGGATGAAATAAGGGAAGAAAAGAAACGAGTGGCAAAGCTAATGATGGAGAATCAAATAGAAGAATATGTGGCCGCACACCGTGGAACCACCTTACACAATGAAACAGGCAGGAGGCAGAGTACAGAATGAAAGTACCGAAAATTTCATGAGCTGAGCTTGTCAGCGAAAACTTCACCAAAGGCAGACTAATGATGGAGAATAAACTTGAAGTAATTATGGCTGCACAACATGAAATGACCTTTACCCAGCGTATGACGAAATGAACAGCAGGTGGCAAAGTACTGGATGAAGGTAACACAATTTCGTGAGCAGAGCCTGTCAGTAAAAGCTTCCCCACAGGCAGAATGAACTGTGAGGATTACAAAAATTAAAGTGTGCTATAAAATTTCCCAGCAGGGGGAGCTGTGTTAGGGAAGCCAGGGAGCAGTGTCTGTCTACTGAGTAACCTCACTGGAGTTCAGTCAGCGGGACCACGGGAACGCCCGGAAATCGGCAGTCCTTGATGAGGAAACTACGTCGTCCCAGCTCTGACAGGAAACGAAACGTTTCTCTCTGGAACCACCCTCGTGAAAAGCAGCACAAGCGTCCCCTTTGACACGCACCTCCTGAAACGGCATACAATCGGGGGAAATGATGCTCAGCGGGCAGCCTGTGACAACGCTCAAGACTCCTGAGGCAGACGGGAGGTCCTGTGGGAGCGAGCGGCCGGGAACAGAGTCTAGATGAAAGGCAGCGCTACACTCATCCACAACGCTGACAAAGTCAATCCAAACGGAATTAACGCTACGGCCTCCGGAGCGAGTGACAATGCCTTCAGCTCCGTCACAGCTTGCCCAGCGCCGATCCCCTCATACGCTCTTTTCCATCACTCGGGAACTCACCACGCTCCGTTTGGCAAGATGGCACAGGTCGCGTAACAGCTTCACGACAGCAGGCGGCAAACCAGGAAACGCCGGTCATCGAGGTTGGCAGGCCCCGCAGGAATAAACACCAAAGAGAGTCCCAGCGGTAATGATAGGAACCACTCTTCAGCAGCCAAAGAAGAACACGTCAGGAAACTAGACTGGTCGTGTAAAGTCAGTAGCTGTGCAGGAACCAACCTTCCTTGAATAATCCACCGCCAGGAAGGATAAATGAGAGGCAGAAGAGACTGGGGGTAGGATCCAACCGTCCCCAGCACGGTAAGGTAACTCGTCGCCAAAATATCTGTAGTAAATAACTCTAGGAAACAGCAAGAGTAGAAGTGACGGTTTATTCATGTAGATCCTACGGCCTCTCTCACGAGAATGCCAACATTCTAAGAGGAGCTTCGTTCCAACATTCTAAAGGTGGGACAGCCCATAAGGCGAGGACAAGGAGGGGGGGAAAGGGGGAAGAGGAATGCAGGACTAGAATACAACAACTTCCCTCTCTGACAAGCACTTTTCCCGTCTCCGCGCCTTACCTCCTCAGCCCGCCTGCAGCCCCGGGCTCCCGCCTCTGGCAGATCTTATCTTTGGGTCTGCGCACCTCAATAGGGAAACACAACTTTAAAGGCAGGACTTCAGGGAGGCTGAGACAGAGATGGCTCATCAACTAAACGAACAACATATTCAAATTTCCGCTGAGTATAACAGAGCTGTTCATTTAATTTTTCAACTCTAACACGGGGAAGATGCGTGTCTGTTTGCATTTAGCCTTAGTTACTGTGTTGAAGGATCACGGAGTCAGCACATTAAATGGCTGCTATGGAATCGCATGCAGACATATGCAACCATACAGATGAAAGCTACTGAAAGGAAATCAATAACTCAATCCTCGTCTTTGCTGGATTCGTTAAGCGCAACCGTACTGTAATGTTAAACTTGGCTAGTGTAGTACATTGATTTAGCCCACTTCAGAAAGCTAACTGCGCAGCTTAAAGCATATAGCATTCATGACTCATGAGCTCAGAATAATATATTACCTAGTTCTAAAAAACAGCTGTTAAGACGTGTACCTATCGGGCTGAAGTAATCTAAATAGTAATCCCAAGGGCCACACTTACCAGTGGCCCGCAATATCAAGTCAATAATAAGCAGTTGGCAACGTAGAAGGTTCAAGCGTTTATTTGCCACAACAGAACTCTACATAGAGGAGCCTCATCGAACCTCACCCAGCAGGTGTGCCGAAGAAGACTGCTGGCTCCTTGACAGAACAACACTTATATACATTACGGTTTCAGCATACAAAGCATTGCAAGTGGAAAAGTACCAGTTAGTCCTAGAGCTCCTAAAATGAGCTCATACCATCTGCCCGTATAAGGTTACTATCTTGTTCAAAGAAGGTCGGCCGGGTGACTCCCTTTCGTCTCGGGCACAGAGGAATTTAGCTTAGTACTCCCTTCCGCAGATGTGACCTTGGGCCTCAGCCGTAAATACAATTCACCCTGTCTTTAGGCTGCTACAAGCTAAATCATACAGATAGTGTTTACAGAGAGTCACGTGACTTAGGCCTAGTCAGTCGTGATCCGATATGGCTGAACTGTGGCTTTTCGGCCCTTTCTATCATGCAGGATACTATAAAGAATAAGCCATCTTAGGAAGTAGTTCTATGTACATTGAGGGAGACACAACCCTAGATACGTTATGCTAACTTTATATACTGGCCTGAATCCCACAGAACGGCCGTTTTTAGCATAATGTAGCTATTCACAGAACTATTCTTCGAAAATTCCCTCGTCTAGTTGCATTATGTCTTGTATCTCTTTCTGAACTAGTTGAGCATTCATCTTACTGGGATTTGCTTTAGGAGTGGGTAAGGCAAGGCGGACTTGGATGGCACAATAGGAACAGCAAGCGGGCCCACATTGGATGCAGATACAACAAGTGAACAGAAAACCTCCTATTCCTAGAAGGCACATGAAGATCTTCCAACCCCAAGTGGTAAGGAGATCCCAAAACCAGCCTGAAATAGACCAGGTTCCGGTCTCCGTGTGAATCTCTGATGCCAACCGATGTAACTTCTGTATGGCCAGATGGACTGAGGGGGCGGAGTCAGGTATATATACACAGCAGGAGCTGCCAATCACTCTACATGCTCCCCCACGATTGGCTAGAATGACGTCTAAAACAAGGCGGTTCTGAAGCGTCACAAGTCGGGTCGCTTGAAGCTCGACTGTGATATTGGTCAGTATACCAGCAGTGGTATTTATTACTCCTTCTACCACTCGGGACAGTCTTCTAATTTCTTTACTGGTCACAATGGGTCCCCACATAGGCAGAACTCCCTTTATTATATCGACAAAATGTTGGGCAGGGGTATCAGTCTGGTCAGTGGCATCTCCGTCAGTTTTTACTGAGTTTAAGCTTCGCCGGTTCAGTGAATGAGACCGGTGATAATCAGAAGGTGCTATATAAACAGGAGGATATAAGAAGGACAAGTAGCATTTACCTGACCATCCTCTCGGAAGCCAAGTGTAAGCATTTTCTCCACATACAAAATATACATTCGGGGGGGTGAGTATAGGCGGGCTGCTAAAAGTTTGTAATCTATAGGTATAGTTACATCTACTGTAACCAACAACTAAATGGCCAGTACCATGTATACAAAAGGAGGATGTGCTATTCAACACAGGGACCGGGATGACTTTTTCATTTGACACATTTCGCTCCTGGAAATATCTAAAATACTCAGTAAAGTTGAAGGACACAAAATGTGATACCTCATCCCTTAACCAGGTGTCATTCTCATGTTCCGTATACACATTCATACAAGCGGTAGGATCCAGGGTACCGTCCGTACCTTCGGCATTTGGGGTGAATCCCTGATGTCTTTCTATATAGGCCAGAATCAAATCATAATCCTTCTCTGAAAATCGGTGTCCATCAACAGCATAATGTTCATACATCATTGACAATAATCTAAACCATGCTTCAAAACTGCCTAAATATGACAATGGCATTGAAATGAACAGATCATGTTTGTGCATTACTGAGGGGAGGAGCCCACATACCCAGCAGTTTGTGGTATTTGTTGAACTGTGGGTTTGGTGCAACATTTCAATGAAAGCATTGTTTACATAGGTCTGGCGGTGTCTTTCTTTATGCGGGGCAAAAGTCTGAAAATGGTGCTCCTCGGGGACGGGAGTGGTAGCTACCAGGGTATGTACAGGATAATGGAATTCTAGATAAATGAACATTCCTAAACATAGCATTAATGAAACAATTATTATGACAATAAAAACAATCTTAGCACGCAAGATCCAAGTAGAAAACATTGGCAAATGTGGATGCAAAGGGCGGTGTACTATGGGACGCTCCTCTTCAGGGACAAAACGGCCAAAAGGGTACATTCTCACTAAAAGTCCAGTTATAAGCTCGGGAAAACAGAAAATCTACAAGCAGTCCAACCTGCCGGAGTGCGCTTCTTTCCTGTGTCCGTTATAGAGCCTCACAGGCAGACTCCTATTGTTCCAGGTAATTTCAAAGAAAGGAAAACTCCACCTGGGCCCCACCAGTCTACCAATGTCTCTCTCTTCTTTCTGAACAGAGCAATATCAAAAAGTTCCAAGCTCTCAACGGGTTCAGTCCAGTGTTTTTACTTATTCCCAGAGGCTACCCAGATCTCTCGCTCTCATACTTTAGCCTGAGCCTGGGATCTTTGCTTTTGGTCGGGGCCGCAGGTTATAGCGAACGTGACCCGTTGTTTCAGGATTAATGAAAAGAACAGGCACAGTGGGGTCAGGTAAAGGATTGGGTGCATGACTTCTCTTGTCACCCATTGTAGCTCCAGATGCCTGATTACCTTTTACAGATGTCGCCGAACTTTCGACACCCTCCTCTCGCCCATCCGTTTCTCCTCGGGCGTCCGGGGAAGGTGACTCTTCGGCTGACTCATCGCTTTCGTGTCTCAACACCTCGCTTTGGTCCCGCTGGTCCTCAGGCAAGGGAAGGGGGACCTTCTTGAGGGGAGACACATGAATCCAATGCCGCTTCCCATCGACCTTCACAGCCGTCCTTGTGGCCAGAAGTACCTGGAAAGGCTTGGTCCAGCGTGGGTCTAGACTCGATTTCCGTTGGTAGTTCCAAACCAGAACCCACTGTCCAGGCTCCACACCGTGTCCGGGACCCTCCGGCAGAGGCTGCAGCACTGCTGTTATCTGTTGGTGAATGGAACGAAGATCTTTAGTTAGTGCATAAAGGTAGTCTGCCAACATAGGGTACTCGATGTCTCTAAGGGATTTTGGTCGCGGCACGCCCCATACATTAGCGGGTCTACCAAATATCACCTCATATGGCGATATTCCACTACGGGAGTGATGGGTGGTCCTTACAAATAGTAAAGCTAGAGGTAAGAGATCGGGCCACTTTAGACCTGTGGTGTCCTGCAACATGGCCAGCTTTAATTTAAGGATTCCATTATATTTTTCCACCAATCCTGCTGATTGGGGATGGCGAGCCACATGAAACTTCTGCTGTATTGCCAGGCCCTTGCAAACATGTTTAACCAGATCGGCATTGAAATGTTTCCCATTGTCACTCCAAATCACCCGGGGTACCCCATAGCGGGGAAAGAACTCTTTTACCAAGGCCTTCGCAGTGGCTAAGGCAGTATTTTCCTTGGTAGGGTACGCCTCCACCCACTTGCTAAACGTACAGACCACCACCAAAACGTACTTAAGATTATTAACCCGTTCAAACTGAATAAAGTCCATTTGTAGTACCTCAAAAGGTAGGGTGGGGGGCGCGAAGCTACCAGTCAAAACAGGGATGCTACCCCCCGGGTTATGCCGTAGACAGATCATGCAATTTTGAACTAGATGCTTCGCAGTCCTGTGAATGTTGGTATTATACCACACAGGATCCAGGATTGCGCAAATGCCTTGAATTCCCACATGTGCCGGACCGTGTGCCATGGACACAACTGCAGTCACAAAGGCGTTCGGTAGCAGCCACCTACATCTTTCAGACAGATCAACCCAACATCCATTGTCATCCAGCTTCCCTATCTGCTCTTGCAAGTATTGTAGTTCTTCAGGGGTTGCTTCTGATTGCAATTCTCTTACGCTGTCTATAGTGTTACTGAATGCCTCCGCCTCTATCATCCCGTTATGTGAACTTGTTACAAACATGGAAGTGGTATTGGATTGGGCAGTCTCTTTAGCGATTCTGTCTGCAAAGGAATTACCCTTACCCACATCATCAACTATTGCTTTGTGCGCACTGCACTTAACAACTGCTATAGCTTGGGGCAGGGTCAGGGCGGCTAACAATCTCAACACCAATTGACCATTCTGTATCTTTTGTCCATGGGATGTAAGGAAACCTCTCTCCGCCCACGATCTTCCAAAGCTATGTGCTACGCCGAAGGCGTACTGGCTATCGGTGTAGACATTTATCCTCAACCCTTCACCTATTTCACAAGCCCTCAGTAGTGCGACTAACTCGGCAGCCTGGGCAGATCGATAAGGTACCTTGGCCATCTCAACTACTGTTTGCAACGTGGTTATCGCATAAGCAGCAGTTGTAGTGCCATTGGGTAGCCGAAAACATGAACCATCAACATACAATTCCCCTTGAGGGTCAGATAAAGGAATGTCTGTCAAGTCTTTCCGCCCCTTCGTTTCCTCTTCTGTCCGAAATATGCAATAATGTATATCTTGACTATGATCCTCCGGGGGAAGGGGTAGTAGCGTAGCAGGGTTCAAGGTGACACAACGTTTTATAGTAATGTGTGGTGAAAACAGGGTCAATTCGTACCCCGTAAGACGCGCACTAGTTAAGTGCTGAGTCTGTGTCCTGTTCAATAATACGTCCACAGCGTGGGGCACCATCACTGTCAGGTCCGTATTCAGGACGAGCCCTTCCGATTGTCGGATCGCCACAGCAACCGCAGCCGTGGCTCTCAGACAACTGGGAAGTGCCCTGGCAACATTATCCAATACCGCCGAAAAGTATGCACAAGGTCTTTGCTTACCACCAAATCCTTGTGTTAACACTGAAAGCGAGCAACCGTCCACCTCATGCACATAGAGTACAAAAGGCTTCCGGTAATCAGGGGTGCCAAGCACAGGAGCAGAGCAAAGAGCAGATTTCAGAGCAACAAAAGCATTCTGACATTCAGCTGTCCAAGGTAAAGGTTCATGCACGTCTTTAGTCGTTAAATGCAAGAAAGGTTTAGTCAATAGGGAATAGTTAGGGATCCATTGGCGACAGTAAGAAGTTATACCAAGCAAAGCACGGACATCACGTTGCGTGCAAGGAACAGGCATGTTAGATATGGTTAGAATACGATCAGGGGTTAGTAGTCGTCCCTCCTTCGACAGGAGATGACTGAGATAGGTCACCTCCGGTCGACAATATTGAAATTTAGACAACGAAACTTTGTTACCGTGGTCCGCCAGGTGTTGTAACAAGGCAGACGTCGCCAGTCGGCAACCATGCTCAGTATCAGAGGCCACGAGAAGATCATCCACATACTGCACCAAAACGTTACCGGGTGGCAAGGTTAATGTATCCAACAATGTTTTAAGTGCTTGGCTATAAATACTAGGACTCTCTGTATAGCCCTGTGGGCGCGACAAAATCTGAAGCTGCGACCCCCTAAGGAGAATCCGAAAAGATAACGGCTATCTTGATGTATGGGAATACTGAAAAAAGCGTTCTTCAAATCAATGACAGAGAAAAATCTAGCCGTCGGGGGAATCATAGTCAGGATAGTAGTGATGTCAGGCACTACAGGATATTGGGGTACAACAATCTTGTTGATTTCTCGCAAGTCGATCACAAAACGATAAGTATCCGCATAATCAGGACTCTGATCTATCGGGGCACGTTTAAGAATAGGAAGAATAGGGCTGTTGCACGTGTTAGAAACCGTCTCTTCCACTACCCCCATGCGGATCAAATCGTGGACAATGGAGAGTAATGCCCGCTCCCCGCGCGGGCAATTTTATACTGCGGGACTCTGGGTAATCGAGCATTTTGTTTCAGAGTGATCGAAATGGGTGGTATGCTTAACAACCCGACATCAGTATCTCCAGTAGCCCAGAGACTTTGTGGAATCTTGGCGAGCTCAGGGGGCAAAGGGTCCGTTTTAGAGAAACATTGTGCAGAGTGAGGTAGGGGTTTCCTAATCGTTAAGTAGACACCATCAGGAGAGCAATAGATGCGGGCATACAGCCTCTTCAGTATGTCCATACCCAAAAGATTCTCCCCACATTGTGAGGTCAGAAGGAAAGGTGAGTCAATTGAAATCGGCCCCAAGTTAAGAGAAAGAGGTTGGGAGATGGGGCTTACCACTGGAGTTCCGGAGAAACCGACAGACACATTATTCTGGCCAGACAGAGCAGCCCCAGGGACGAGGGCGTGTGAAACAGAACTATTCATAGCCCCTGTGTCAACTAGAAACTTACCTGATGCATCCATTAGACGAGCATGCACATAAGGTCCGTTTTGATCGATCGGAATTGACACGCGTCCCCCCACTCTGTCCTCGGCTTCCCTATGCCTCACTGTAGCCTGCCGAGTCATTACTTACACATCCATCGTTATAGTACTGTTTTCCCCGACCATGACAAAACAATTCTGGCTATCCTCACCTTGCTCAGCTCCGTCTTGTCTCGTATATCCACCTCGACGACCACCTCCGCGGCCTCTTCCTTGACCCCTCGAAGCCCCGTTCTGCACCTGCAGCAATGGACACTAGGCTCGCCAGTGCCCTTCCTGCTTACAGAATGCACACTGATTTATTCCTAAATCGGTTCGTCCCCCACCATGTCCGAGCCCCGCCCCTCGCGGGGCGAAATTCTGTGTTCCCCTACCCCTACCGCGTCCCCTCTCAACTTGCTGTAACAAAACCCTAGTTTTCAAGTCCTTTGATCTCTTTTCCGTCTTTTCCTTACTCTCATTCTCCCGATGCTCATAGTATTGGGCCATGCTCAGAATGGTCGAGGGGGTTGATGTAGTCCAGGTACTCTCCGCAGCCTGAAGTCGGGCCGATATCTCAGGCAACAGGTTAGTTACAAATCTGTTGACAAACAGACGTATGCCACCCTCCTTGGACAGGTCTTGCCCACTAAAATCAATAAAAACTCCCTCGAACCTCGTGAAGAAGTCGGACACGTTCTCGTCTTTCTTCTGCTTGCAAGCAGTCAATTTGTCCCAATCCACCTTCCTGGGGGGAATTAGGGAATGCATATAGGTTATTATTTTCTCCGGTAAAGTCAATATCTCATTTCTAGGCTTATCTCCTGGCTTACGATCCCTGTCCCAGTCTCTCAATTGTTCCCATGTTCCTCCGAACTCTGCCACATGATCCTGGTCGTGTACCTGCTGCCATATGTCCACCGGTACCAATAGAGCAAAGAATAGCTCAATGTCAGCCAGTGTCATTACTGCCGAGGAGGCGGCTTCTGTCAGTTCCTTATAATATGCGGTAGGGTTCTTCCTGGGGTCGGGCAACTGAGTTTTCAAAGAAAGTACCTCACTACGTTTCCAGGGGGTATATACCCATTGTTCCTGAAAACGGGCGGCTACCCTGGGGTGGATGACCGCCCCTTGGGCGTCTATTATCTCGGTTACTTCGGGGTGATAAATAGGGTGCACCTCACGCATCGGGAATTGCTGTACCCCTATAGAGCTAGCTGTGGGCAGGCGCATTCTGTAATTGACTAAAGTGTTCACGTTCCCATACACCGCTTCTGGACTTAGCTGCGATCTATGGGCCTGAGTGCAAATATCATACAGGATGGCCGGAGCTCTGTCCCCTTTATAGGCTTGTTCCCACAATGGGAAGAGGCGTTGGGCCATATGGGCCAGCGCGTGTTGCTGCATTACTGGTTCATAATCTCGCACGGTGTTCCATATGTCGGTCAGGGTATAGATGGGTTGCCGCATCCACTGGGATGCCTGGACTGCAATGGCCTCCTTCTCCTCGGTTCCTAAGGCTGATCGAGTGAACAACTTCCTACCATATAATGAACCGGTCGGATGTACTGGAGTCGAAACAGCTGCGAAAGGGGTTGCGCTCACGGAGGAAGAGGTCAGGGCGGAAGGGGAATCCATGGCCCCCGGAGACAGCTGTGTAGCTTCAGCTGTCGAGGCCGACAGCAAATTGGGCCATAGGGCCATACTGTCCGAGACAGAAGAGGACAGCCGGGAATGATCAAGGACCGGTGCAAGGGAGGGGGGCTGAGGCGATGACGCAACTGAAGTTGCTAGAGAGGCAACTGGCGCTGGCGCGGGGTCAACAGGCTGTGCCCCGGCCGATACGACGGCAGCTGTTACCTCCGGATACAACCGTTGCGGGAGATACGGGGGTGGCGGTCGCATGTCCAGCAGGTCTTCTATCTCATCTTCGGCATTGGGTCGGGCCACATAACTTTTGTCAACTTTAAACCTAAACTCCCGATTCATACAATCGATTCCTTTCTCTACCCTTGCTCTGTCATAGGCTACAGCTTTCTGAGTTACGGTCTGCACTGCCTTGGCTCTTGCCAACTTCTTGTCATGATTGCCGAGAACGACGATCTGCCGCTGTATACAAATCACCTGAAGCGTCTAGCTATCGCGCATGCGCGATGGCGGCAGGCCAGTAGAAAAGCCTGTCATCCGGAAGGCTCGGGGCTTCGCGTTCTAGTGTTTGCCCCGCAGGCTGTTCCGTGGACTTCCTGTTTGCTCCTCTGGGAGTGGGCGCTTCGGCGTCCGTTTTGCGAGAACTGGACTTCCTTGTTTCCCCGTCCTCCTTGCGGGTGGTCGGAAGTACGTTCCTTTATCGGACGTATGAATGAGAGGCTTCTCTCATTTAGCAGAGCTCTGTTTTATACTTTTTGGTACCGCAGTCCTCTTTTTTGTCCCGTCCCTCCTTACGGATTAGCTGGCCTCATCTCTTCCGGTTTGGGTCCTGGGTGCACAGGGATCAGAGCGCTCCGCCCACCTTGCCGGATTTTGTCCCGCGGGCCGGCCGGGTGTCTCTGCCCTGTCTCCCTCCAACCCAGATGCGAGCTGTGGTCCTACCAGTGACCCCTGAGGTAGGCTTATATCCAGCTTGTGCCATATTCACCCCTCCTTCCTCACGAGCTCTTCTCCTGCTGTCTTGTCCGGAATCAACCAGAAGACGTCTCTCCAGGTGCCTTGTGAGACTCCCTAACCTTTGATGACCTCCGGATTCTCCGAGTAAGATAAGTGGGAAGGGGACTTTGGGATTCATTAGAATTTCCGTTGGTGAACTAGTCTATGGTTTTCCCTTTTATGTTATAGGGCCGAACTGCATCCACTCCAGTATTGAAGGGGAATTACGATTAGCCTTTGCCTTTGCCTGACCTCTTCCGTTCTCCTGTGCAACCCTATAGATAGCGGAAGGCTTCTAGCAGTAAGGTACTCAGATAGGAAAAGCTACACAAGGGGTGGGGTTCCCAGGGTCCTCATAGGTGTGTTAGAGTCACTTATGTTGTTCTTTTTTACCATTTACAGAACACTGTTTTCACGGACATAGACACAGTTCCATAGACACATCAGAAGGAAGAAGACTGCACCTCCTGTGTTTCCCCCTCTATCCTTGTTTTGTTTCCCCTCTTTCCGCCACCACCTCTGTGCTCTAGGGCTTGATAGAGGCAGTAGGTTGGGGTGGAAGGTTGGGACTTTCTCTACATTGGAAGTTGGTGTTGCGTGACGTCCCTGCAGAACTTCGACCGGGTAAGATTATTACACTTCTCTCCCCTCATTCGTCTTTGCTTGGCTTCTTTCTGCCAGGCGTTTAAGGCATCAAACATAGATTGTCTACTGCGCCTGGAGAATAATTGCTAGTGCAAGAAGGCAACTTTCTTTTCGTCAAAAGAACCAGTCTTTGGCCACGGCAACTCTTCATTACCTTTGGTATACTTGTGCCACAGGGTGTTAAACAATATGGGGGCAATTCCGTGCTTCACATACATGAAATGGCTGGGACTGCCCTCCGGAGGGGCAGGCTGACTCTCGGCCAACCGAGAGTCGCTGGTCCGACAACAACAACCAAAACAATTCAATTTGCTGAAACATGACATGTTGGTTAGTTAGACAAACACAAATACCATATAACAAACTTTACACCACAAATAACATGTATGTCGACATTACTTTCTGCAGTTCACCCTACCAACATTTGATGCATCTAAACAAACGAACAGAGCCCGTCGACTCCCGTTCGTGGAGAATTATTCAAAAAGGATCACCACGATCACAACAAGCCGTATTGGCAGGAGACGGTCAGACAGGGGTAACCACGGACTGGATGACGGACCATCCCATGACCTCCCTGGTTCACCACTGAGACTGTTCTGATGTAGACCAAGCCGTACTTCAGATGTGTCTCATGGCTACCCAGTTATAGCCACAGGCGTTTCCGAGTGCAATCCGGCCACGTATTACTCACAGGTAACAACTAGGCATCTGATCAGTATCTTGAAATATCACAAAAGATCCGCGGAGTCTCTACAGTCAGTCCCTACCGGACCACCCAGCAAGACCTCCGTAATTCTCCTGGGGTACTCACGACCCCTCAAATCAAATACAGTTAACTGTTCCAGATGCACCGCTCAATAGCGCATGCTTCAAACCAATGCACCGCTCAACAGCGCATGTTTCAAACAAACAAATTACTCACCTGGTGCACCCAGGTACGAATGTTCGTTCTCCGCTGCCAACTTCTTACCACCAATACAGTCAGCTCCTGGGTCAAGCCCGTAGGACCCCGGTGAAGGGTCACTAGCAGCAGAGGGTGCCCCGAGCGGGAGCGCGGAGCGTACGTAGACTCCCCTCCGCCCACCCGGCCAAGACGCCCCCGAACCTCTCACCCACTTACGGGGAGGGAGAAGACCCTGTCATGGGGTCCCTTCATGGTCGCCAACTGAAGTAATCTAAATAGTTATCCCAAGGGCCACACTTACCAGTGGCCCGCAATATCAAGTCAATAATAAGCAGTTGGCAACGTAGAAGGTTCAAGCGTTTATTGGCCACAACAGAACTCTACATAGAGGAGCCTCATTGAACCTCACCCAGCAGGTGTGCCGAAGAAGACTGCTGGCTCCTTGACAGAACAACACTTATATACATTACGGTTTCAGCATACAAAGCATCGCAAGTGGAATAGTACCAGTTCATCCTAGAGCTCCTAAAATGAGCTCATACCATCTGCCCGTATAAGGTTACGATCTTGTTCAAAGAAGGTCGGCCGGGTGACTCCCTTTCGTCTCGGGCACAGAGGAATTTAGCTTAGTACTCCCTTCCGCAGATGTGACCTTGGGCCTCAGCCGTAAATACAATTCACCCTGTCTTTAGGCTGCTACAAGCTAAATCATACAGATAGTGTTTACAGAGAGTCACGTGACTTAGGCCTAGTCAGTCGTGATCCAATATGGCTGAACTGTGGCTTTTCGGCCCTTTCTATCATGCAGGATATTATAAAGAATAAGCCATCTTAGGAAGCAGTTCTATGTACATTGAGGGAGACACAACCCTAGATACGTTATGCTAACTTTATATACTGGCCTGAATCCCACAGGGCTCAGCATATTTGTCCTCCCCATCAGGGTGAAAACAAAAAATCTTACCTCTGCAGCAGTGCCGCCCTTCACTGTCTTTGATGTATCTTCGAAGAGAATCGATTTAGTTCTTTCACAGACTCATCATTTCAGAACTGAGCATTTTTCATTACTATATGCAACAAAGCCTTAGTTGTTGCTTATTTATCTTATGCAACTAACAACCATTGACAAAGCCAATAGTTTTATCTGCTATTATAGCAGAGTGCTGCTTGGTGGAGCAATTGCAAAACTCCTCGTTTTTACCTGCATTTTTATTTTAAATTAAAAAAAAATTTTTTGTAAATACAAGTTTATCGATGTTGGGGCAATTGTAAGGAAATTACATGTGTTTTAGTCAATGAAGCCCTGAGCACTTTACACAATCTGCAAAACTTCTAACTGGTTTTAGTTCTATGGGGAAAACGAAGCGCTAAACACTTTGGCCACACAGTCCTAATCATAGAGTTGCCTTGGGTGGTTGGTGCTGTAGTGGTGGGGACTATTCATTGTCAAAATACTTTATTTCGATCACACAGATCAACAAAGTAAACAAGCATTGGCATAGCCAATAGGTCTCGCTTTTGGGACCTTGACGTCACATTGCAGGTGTTACTTTGCTATTCCAGCCCGTGGTTCTGCGATAAGGTGCTGCCAGTATGCCGTTCCGTTAAAGCACAATAACCATGCAGTTCTACACTTACAGTGAGATCAAACAATCCCATCTCAGAGGGTGCTGCCTCGTAAGGGTCGATAGATCTCCTCAGCCTTCTGTCAGCAGAGCCCTCGGTAAAACAATGGCTCTGTTTTGAGATTGCTCCAACAGTGAAGTGCGCTTAAGCGTAAGATGTTCAAAGCTAGAGCCGAGGTGCCGTGATTGTAACAAAATAAAACAAATAGGAAAAAATAGGGGCCGGACATTTTTTTCTTCTATTTATTTACATTTGTTACAATGGCGGCACCCGTGCTTTAGCATTAAACATCTTAAGCTACAGGAGGAGCCTAGCACGCAACCAAGATGGCCGCGTAGGTGCGAGGCTCCCGAGGACCTCCGCAACCTCCTACGTTTATCCTGTCTTCATCCTGCCTCGGTTGAGGGGACTGTGTCGGTGAGCCTGAGCTGAGGTGGTACCCGTTCCCCGTTCTCGAATCGGACTTCGGGTACCGGAGTGAGCACCGATTTAAGTTTGCGGCCTACTTCTCGCCGGACCCCGGATTTGCGCTGGGGGGTGGCCCAGTGGCAAAGTGAACAACAACGGCGTGCTGGGCCTGGCGAGTCGCGTACCCCGCACTTTTGCTTTCACTTTCGCACCCCCTTGCCGTCTCTGCAAGTGAGATCGCGGAGCTCCTTGTGTTGGTGTGGCCTCGCTGGGAGACCCTGCCTGCCTGCCGGCTGTGACCCACCCCGCCGACCTGGGGTGGCCCCCCGGAGCTCGTGGCCTTGATTGCTTGCCCTCTACGGCGTAGCTGGTGCGGGTGTGAGACCCGTGACGATGGCCACGAAACAAGATGGAGATCGGTCGAAGACCAAGTCGACCCGGCGTGGCGCCGTACATCAGGCCAACATCATGGACCGCTATACCCTCCAGAAGGGATCTCCCGGCGGACCGCACAAGTCCTCTGAGGGCCCCCCTGATGCCCCGGATTTGCCCACGGATCTGACTCTGCAAGACGTCATGGGCGCCATTGCTGAGATGAAGGCCTCGGTGGGCCAGCGGTTCGACACCTTGGCGCATAAGATCGACGCGGTCCTCGTGGATGTCGGCCTGGTGAGGGCTGATCTCTCCAAGACCAACAACCGGGTTGGTTCTTTGGCCCAAACCGCGTCGGGCCTCACGACTGAGGTGGCGGCCCTCCAAACGGAGGTGCACCGACTTCGTCAGGCGAGTGCGCTTATGGATCGGCGCCTGGAGGATTCCGAGAGTCGGGCCCGGAGGAATAACATCCGCATCATCGGAGTACCCAAGGGACGGGAGGAGGCGGCAGCGGATCTTTTTGTAGAGGACCTGATCGCTACCCATCTCCAGCCTCGGGGACTGAGTAAATTCTTTGCCGTGGAGAGGGCCCACAGAGTTCCCGGGGGAAGGCCAAAGGTCGGAGCCCCTCCGCGGCCTCTCATTGCCCGGATTTTTAACTTTAGGGACAGGGACGCGATCTTGCAAGCCTCCAGACTGCAAGGGCCGATTAAGCTGGAAAATATGGAGGTGAACTTTTATCCTGATTTTACCCAAGCTGTCCAGAAGCAGAGACTGAGTTTCCTGGGCGTCAAGCGCCGGCTCCGGGACATGAACTTAAAATACGCCATGCTCTTCCCGGCCAAGCTGCGGGTAGAGGTGGATGGTCGCACGCACTTTTTTGATCGTCCCGAAGCGGCCGGGGACTGGCTGGACACTCTGTCTGGGGGTAGTGATCGAGATAGTGGGGGGGGCGGCGGGAGGAGACGGCCCACTGGATCGGGACTGAGGGGTTGATATTGGGCCTCACTCTGGACGACTAGGATGCCACTTTCGACCAAGCTTCTGTCTTTGTTCTTTCCCCTCCCTTGGAGGTTGTGTGGGGTCTAGAAGGGGTACTCTTTCCTCCTCTAGGGGGTCTAGCTAGTTTCATTATATAGGGGCGACAGGCACACTGCAAGTTGGGGGGGCTGTCTGGGCTCATGCAGGGGTGCAGGGAGGGGGGAGTTTTGTTGGGGCGGGTGGGTTGGGGTGGGGTGTTGTTCGTTTACACCACAAGGCAAAAGTATCGTTGTGCTATTTCTAAAGTGCTCTCTGGGGGACGAGTGATGGCTTCTGTTTATGATGGGGGGTAGGGGACTGAGTCTGTTGTCCTGGAATGTTAATGGATTGGGGGACAGGATAAAACGAGGTGTGGTCCTGCAGTTCTTGAAGCGAATTTCGCCCGATATAGTTTTTCTGCAGGAGACACACCTCATTGGCAACTCCTTTTGTGCTATGAATCGACGGGGCTACCGCCTTGTGGCCCATTCGGGCTTCACGTCTGGTTCAAGGGGTGTGGGCATTATGGTTAAGAACTCGCTCCCGTTGAAGATTGATGAGGTGCTCCATGACGACAGGGGACGTTACACGGTTTTGGTGGGTAGAATGGAGGGCAGAGTGGTCGTTTTCGTGTCTGTCTATGTCCCGCCGGGGCTGCAGACGACCACCTTTGCGGATCTGGGGTGCCTCCTCCTTGGCCTTCCGGAGGGGATTCTAGTGGTGGGGGGGGATTTTAATGCTGTGGTTTCCGGAACTGTGGATCGTCACCCCCCTAGGGATCTCCCCCGTGCCCAGGCGTGGTTGTCTGGCCTCTTGGATACCTTGGGGCTGGTGGATTGTTGGCGTCTGAAACATCCCACGCAGCTACAGTACACCTTCCATTCAGGGGCTCATGGTAGTCTCTCACGGCTAGATTATGTCCTGGTTCCGGCGGCGCATGTGGGGAGGATAGGGGAGGTGCGCCATTTGGCACGGGGTATTTCGGACCACTCCCCGCTCTTGTTGCACTTTGATATTCTTCCGAGGGGAGAGGGTAGGGTGGTCCCGATTAATCCCTGGTACCTGCGTGACCCCGCCATTCGCACAGAGCTGGTTAAATCCCTTAAGCGCTACTTTGACGAGAATGTGGGGTCTGTGTCATCGGCGGTCTCACTGTGGGAGGCGTTCAAGACGGTACTCCGGGGAGAGGCCTTGTCCCTTATTTCCCATTCCCGGAGGCGCGAGCGGGAGGAGGTGACCCGTGTTGAAGCTGAGATAACTGAGTTGGAGGGTGATCTAGAATGTGGGGTGACGGATGACAAATTACATGTTCTCCGACTCAAGCAAGCGGCCTATAAGGCCCTCGTCACGGAGGCGGCCAGGGGCCTCAGTAGAGAGCAACAGGGGTGACTGTATGATGTGGGTGATAAGGCTGGTAAATTGATTGCGTGGCTGGACAAAAAGGAGAGAGCGAGTCGAGTTGTCCCGTTGATTGAGAAACAGAATGGTGTATGTGTCACTGAACCAGAAGAAATTGTCTCCTGCTTTGCAGACTATTTCCGTGGGGTGTATTCCCCGGTGTCCTCCCGCTCTGAAGAGGATTCCCATGCCCTGCTCAGGGATATCGCGCTGCCTTCCCTCTCGGAGGAGGACAGAGTGTCGTTGGACGCCGCTCCAACTTCCGAAGAAATTGCCCTCTCCATACGCTCGGTCGCTTCCAGCAAGGCCATGGGTCCTAATGGTCTTCCCATCGAGTTGTATAAACTGCGACCGGATACGCTGGCGCCGCATCTCCGTGCTATGTTCCTCGCGGCCCACTCGGCGGGTTCCCTCCCACTAGACCAGCGTCTAGCTACTATCGTGGTTATCCATAAGGAGGGGAGGCCACGGGACCGGGTCACATCCTATCGGCCTATTTCGCTATTGAATGCGGAGCCCAAAATTCTCGCCAAGGTGTTGGCCAATCGGCTGGTCGGCGTAGTGTGTGACTTGATTCACCAGGATCAGTCCGGCTTCATCCCTCAGCGCAACACAGCGCTTAACCTGCGGCATTTGCATGGGGTGCTCGCACGTGTCCCGTTCATACGGGAGCCGGCCATTTTGGCGTCCTTGGACGCCACTATGGCGTTTGACACACTTGAATGGCCATATATTTGGGCGACGCTCGCGAAGTTTGGGTTTGGCCCGGGATTTATCGGTTGGGTAAAATTGTTGTGCTCTGGCCCGCTGGCGCAGGTGGTTGTGAACGGTAGAGTGTCGGCTCCGTTTGAGCTGGGCAGGGGCACGCGACAGGGCTGCCCATTATCACCGCTCCTCTTCGCGCTTGCCCTGGAGCCCCTGGCGGAGTGGCTGCGGTGGGAACCTTCTATTCGTGGTCTCTGCTGGTCCCCCGAGTATGAGGACCGCGTATCTCTATACGCTGATGATATTCTCCTGTACCTGGCTTCCCCACGTAAATCACTGATAGTACTGGTCGACGTATTGCATTCATTTGGCCTTAACTCCGGCCTTCTCATCAACTGGGCTAAATCGTGCGTGTATGTTCTCTCTGGGGAAGATCCTATCCTTCCGCGGGGCTGTCCTATCCAGATCGCCCCGCGGGGATTTAGGTACCTGGGTGTCTTCATTACCCTGGACGCGGAGGCCCGATATGGTCAGAACTTGCTTCCCCCCCTCCAGCGCCTGAAGGAGGATGTCGCGCGTTGGAGGCGCTTGCCGCTCTCGCCGCTCGGCCGGGCGGCATTGTTTAAGATGATGTCGCTGCCGCGTTTCCTGTACGCCCTGCAGAACACAATGGACGTCGTCCCGGCGCGCTACTTTCGCGAGGTGGAGAGTTTGCAGCGCCGACTGTTCTGGGAAGGTAGACCGCGTATCGCCCTGGCGAAGCTGACGCTCCCGTGGTATGACGGGGGGATTGCCCTCCCGGATATCAAACGGTATTATTGGGCCTCCCAGCTGGCTGCGATTAATCACGGCCTGTACGGGCCCGCTCTAAACCCGGCCTTTGAAATGGATAAGATGTTACTGCCGGGTGGCGATTATAACCGAGCGCTTTACTCCAGCTCGCTTGACGCACGTCTGACAGGCCCCACGCGTGTCATGGTACGAGTGTGGCACGCGGCTAACGTGGCGATGGGGTGGAAAGATCGTTTGACCCGGGCGTCGCCACTATACGCATCTGAGCAGTTGGGCTCCCTGTGGACCTCGAAGGGCTTTGAGAAGTGGAACATGATAGGCATCAGCAGGGTGGGTGATCTCTGGACGAGGGGGGGATTCAAAACGTTCGAGATGCTGCAGACAGAATTCCAGTTGCAGGACAGGGAGTACTTTTGGTATATGCAGATCCGTCATGCGCTATGCTCCGGGTTCCCGGACGTTGCCTCCATCCCGGAGTATTCCCCTCTGGAGGATAGAGTGCTAGACGGACATATGCCGGACAGCACGATTTCATTAATCTATAAAAAACTTATCAATGACCGCTCGGGACTGCTGACTAACCTTTGTGAGGCATGGGTTGCCGATGGATTGGAGCTGGATGACGAGGACTGGGTATCTGCGGTGGCCTCCCCGAAAGAGGTGGCCATACCGGCCCGCCTTCGCTTCGTCCAGCTCAAGATACTCCATAGGGTCTATGTTACGGGGCCAAGGCTACTGCGTATGGGCTATGCTGTGGACGGGTTGTGTAAGCGTGGGTGTGGTTCTTTGGGGACCTTTCTCCATATTTTGTGGGAATGCCCGGAGGTGGAGCGATTCTGGCGTGGTGTGCATGAGGTCCTGCGGGTGGTTACGCGTGTGTCGCTGCTGCCCGAAGCGAGGAGATGCCTTCTGAATGTGTGGGAGCCAACCGACTACTCGGTGCCGCAGACGTGGTGGGTGACTCTGGGATATATGGTGGCCAAACGCGACATTGCTCAACTGTGGGGTTCCCAGAGGCCGCCGACTGTCTCGGCATGGAAGGATAACATGGATTGGTGCATGTTTCGGGAAAAGGTAGTGTATGTTGCGAGAGGTAAGCCTGGGACATGGGTGAAAGTATGGGGCCCCTGGAACGCCTACCGCGGGGGAATCTGTACCCCGCTGTTATTGCCCGATCCGTCACCGGCCCCGTCCCCTTAGCCAGTTTATCTCCCCGGTTCCGGGCACTGAGTCCACCTAGTCCCCGTCCTGACCTTTTCCCCCCCTTGATACTCCTATGGATTGGTAGGGTCCCCCCTCTAGGGGAGCACATGCTGCTGTTTCCGATTGTGGGTTGCCTTGTGGATTTGTTTTTTGTTGTTATTTATATTAAAATGAAACCGTTATGTGGGGTCCGGATGGTGTGGCTACCACCGCTTTTAACTCCTGTGCATTTCCCTTTGCCGCGGCATGCGCGCTATTGTTTGTATCACATGCTCCTCCTGCTTGCTAGCGGCCGGCCTGAAGGTTGTAGGCCCATCTTTGTATATTTTTTTAATTTTGTAATAAATGGTTTCAAAAAAAAAAAAAAAAAAATTTTAAGCTAAAGCATGGGTGCAGCGATTAGTTCAAGAATTAAAGAAATATAAAACAAGCATTGACATAGCCAATAGGTCTCGCTTTTGGGACCTTAAAAGTGTTTAGCCATGCAACAGTTGATGTTGTTGCACCAAGGATATTGTGCTGCATAACTAAATACTTATAAGGTCTCAGAAGCGAGACCTATTGGCTATGCCAATGCTTGTTATATTTCTCTTTGGTTACTTTGCAGTTCAGGCATCCATTTCTCGGTAAACCAGAGCTGTTTCTCTTTCCGCGCTTTTCATTTCCAGTTCTTTCTCGTTTTTCACACGGTGTTGCTTCCCAGCGCTTTGTTGCTTCTCTCGCTTTGCTTCCCAGCGCTTGTTGCTTCCGGGGCTTTTTTGTTTTCCGTGCTGTGTATCTTCCTAGCGCTATGTTTCTTCCCAGCGCTGTTTCTTCCAATGCTCTTTAGGTCTCGCCTGACCCAGCGCATGCGCTGGTCTGGAAAGACTTATTAAGAGGGCTCCAAAAAAGGTCTACCAGGCCAGCCTAGAGCTACAGTGCATGTGTGTGCGCGCGCGCTGCGCTTTACCGCAATTACTTTCACTTTCGCGGCCGCATAGCCAATAGGTCTCGCTTTTGGGACCTTATAAGTATTTAGTTATGCAACTGTTGCATGGCTAAACACTTATAAGGTCCCAAAGGCGAGACCTATTGGCTATGCCAATGCTGTTTGTTTTCCGCCCTGTGTCCCCTTCCCAGCGCTTTGTTCTTCCCAGCACATTATTTTCTCGCAGCGCTGTGTCCTTCATAGCGCTTTGTTGCTTCCCATCCAGGTTTGAAATGCATAGGTATCGTGCATACGAACGTATAGAGGTCGGAGAGCGCGGGGTTGCAGTCAGTGCTTGAAGTGTGCTCTGAGTGCAGCCGGCGCAGAGTGCCCGTATGTGGTTCAGGCACCCTGGGCAGCAGTGGCCAAATTACGATGCCAAAGTTGGGGGTGGGAGGAGTGGACACTCACTACTCAGTCGATCGCCACCTGTCACACTTGTGTTTATCATGATCTGGTGATTGTGTGATTGTCACAGACACAGACCTCTGTTATTCTTTCACGGTGACTTTGTTCACTATGGTAGCCAGGCGCACGCACCACCACTGTGGTAATGGAACCCCCGTCTAACCTCTGCTTTCTCCGTCCGCAGCGCTCCTCTCTAGCGCCTAGAGTCAGTCAGCCGGTACCAGCGAGGCGCACACGGCCCGGCCAGCTTGCCGCCAGCACACCGGAAAACGTGAGTATGGGCGTCCCCTGACCTGGAGGCCAGGAAGGGGTCCAAAATGGAGACTCCTGGACAGCAAGGCACTGGGTGGACGGGTGTAAATGCTAAGGACGGCTCGTGACGTCACAGATCAAAAGGGATCCATTTTAGGAATGGTGCCCAGAGGGGCTAGCATCAGTCTGCAGAATATGGGAGGCGTGTTTCCAAAAATACCTTCTATATTTGGGAGACACGTGGGCTTCTCGTATCCAGGGCACAAGTCCTAAAACAAGCATTTTCAGTGCAATAGGTCTCGCATTTGCGAACGTTTACGCTGTTGACATTGTAAATGACAATATGCTTTTTATTTATGTTTTAAAAACCAACACGTATATAAAAGGCATTGTTATTTTAATGCTAGGAGCTCAAACTCTCGCAAATGCGAGAGCGCTTTAATGTTGGGCGTGCCCCCTTTTTTTTGGACGCTGCTCCCGTATTCAACTTAAAGTGAGGAGCGTCTATAGAAAGGGGCGCGTCCAACATTAAAGTGAAAGCATGTATGATGCTTTCACCCAAAGTGATAACAAAAAAATTCAAAAGCTTCTGTAGCGCAGCCGCTAAAGTGAGAGTGGCCGCACCGGTAATTAAACCAGCATGGCTGCTCAAAGGAAAGCGGACCAGGCAGTATTTTAAATAATTAGGTAATCGCAGCCGTTATAGTTAAAGCGGACCACTCCGTATATTAAATAATTCAATAAGTGTAGCTCACCAACTTATAAAGCAGAGCATGTAACAACACCAGGAAAAGGTCCAGTCGTTATGGGAGTTAACAAATGCATGGACACACAAAAGAAGCTACTCTGAAAAATTGATCCTTAACAAAAAGTAACCATATCCTTACACAGCACGAAGTCAGGAAAGTGTATGGCATCTCATAAAATGTAAAGGACAGTCCTCACACACCACCAGGTGTCATGTTTCATAATTGGCTGTCCTCGCTCTCTAAAAACCAAGTTTGATAGAGAGCGGGCCTACACTTAGAGACAGGGAAGCACTTCTAATGATCCAAGTGGGGAACGTGAATAAGTGATTTTAAAAACCGGTGTAATAGCCCAAATACATTTGTTTGCTGGGTACTACTTGGTATTAAAAACGAAAATGTGGTGATTGTGGGAACTGTTACCCCATCACCATCTTTATCGTCGACATGTTTCTTCCAGTGGTCCAAGTGGGTCCATGGCATACATCAGGACGAAAATAGAGCTCCCATCTTACCAATACCGTTCAGATGGTACCACTAGGTTAGGGTGACCTGTGTCATTGATGCAGATTGGGGTGTACAAATTCTCCCTACTTCCACAGATAGAGTAAATTCACAGATACACGCACATACACTCATCATACGCTTGGGCCCATTTCACTAACATGCACTCAGATTACACTATTAGCACTAAACCTGTGGAAAGAAACCTTCTAAACACCCTGCATCTACACACATGGTCGATAAGACCTAATTGACACTGTCTCGAGTCATGATTTAACTAATAATAATCAACAATAATCAAAATAGAGTACTCAATAATTGACAAGAAATAATAACCAACACTGTATTTAAAATTATGATTCTTTATCTAAAATTAGTTCAAATGGAAAATCAATCAATCAAAATAAATCATTATTCTCATAATTACCTATTCTAGCTAAATGTCAGAATGGGTCAGGACAGGTCTCTCAGTAAAAATCTCCCAAGTCACCGTCCTCACAGCATCGATCCTCACCAACGCAGGTTTGGGAAGAAGTGGCAAAATGGCAAAAACCCTCTCTAGGCTAACCATATTTATAATAATTCTAACAATAGAAGGCAACATAAAATGTTTTCGATATCCGCTGAACCGCTAAGCAAAGCGAGCAGGAAAGGATGTAGCATCGCTACATTTGGAAAATCTCCGCTCAGAAAAATCACAAAAATAAAAAATAAAAAGACGGAACACGGAACTAGATTTGAAAAAGTATCTTCTCATGTTCACATTTCCTCGGAACCAGCATTATGATCTCAGAGTTCATTCATTATGGCTCCTTTGTCCTCCAAGGTTGCTCAGATGTATCTGGATATTTGCCCAGAACTGCTGTCCTCACGGAAAACTTTAACCAGGCGAAGACTGTGGTCAGATGACTCTCGATCATGTTCAGCAAGGCCTTCTCATCACAAATCATTCACTCGAGGCCAGGCTGCAAACGGCAGCCATTTTATACTAGGCCAGAACGTATCATCTTAATTAAAAGAGACAAAAACAACGTTACCACAGCATAGTGATTAAACAGTGTTAACCCCACTAATACCCTTATGTGTATGTAATTATCTAGCCTTTGCAACACAAGAAAAGCATTAGTACATAACATTTAAAAAGCGTTTTCGTGCTTTAAAATAAACAGCACTCAGCAACATTTATTAATAAAACATGCACATTATTAGTAAACGACACAAATGCTTCCCCACGTGTAGTTTTCTCTTGTTATTTCTTATTGGTTGATTAGAACATTTACACAAAACAAATAATTAGTAATTATGAATTAATAATTTTTAATTTCTTTCGACAATAGACAAACCAGAGCTTAAAAAAGCCAATAGATTTTCAACAGAAAACTCTGCTCCAGCAATCCCCCCTTTGGTGATATTATCACCAAATAAACAACCCCAAAAAAAAAATTTAGTAAAATTTAAGTCCCAATTTTAGGAGAAACTGGAAATGTATTTTTCTTTTTGACAACACTAGACACCAGACTCCCTTTCATCATCCCTCTTTGTCTCCAAATAAACACTCTCCCTCAATTCTTCTAATTCTATTTCTTGTGGATCTCTTTTCCTTTTATTTCTCCTTTCAATATTTCTTTTAATTAATTTCTTTTTCCCTCCCCTGTTTTTACAACACAAACACACTAATCTTAGTATCAATAAAGCAATAATTATACAAGTCAAAGGAAACAATATCTTACCTATAATATTACTACCTATTTTTGCAATAAAACTCTTAACAGCAACTATTTTATTAGCTATTTTAGTCCAAATACTCTCAGCTTTCAGTGGTACTAATTCTTCATGCAAATCAGTAATATTTTTTATATAGACCTTTAGGTCTTTGCTTTCATCTGGAATGTAAGTGCAACAATGTTGAACTTTCAATATTCCACAGACCCCACCCTCTTTGGCCAATAAAATATCAAGGGCAAGTCGATTTTGCATAGACATGGCACGTACGGCAATCAATTCCGTATTCACCAAAACAAACCCTCCAGCGGTATTTGTCGATAAACGATCCACCACTGTTGACAGTTTCCGAATTCCATATGCATTCAAAGAAATTCCCACTGCTGGAATTAAAGCTCCAAAAATGTCACCCACTATTTCTGACCAAGTTTTTCTCTTAAAACGTGTTAGTAAATTAATATGTTCTACATCTTCTATTCTATCTATATGAAAAATCTTTGGAAAGACCAGGCCCACATAACATGTGCCATACCAATGGTCAGGCAACTTGTAATAAGCCTTGTTCCCACAAACATAATACACTCCTGGGAAAACTGGATCCTCTCCTCCTCTAAAACCCCATCCTGTCGCAATGAAGTATGTATCATGACACTCACTAGTCCCAACAAAGTATGTATCATATTGGGATTTCTTTCTTGTAATGCACAGCTTACCCTTCTGTGGTGCATCTAAAGCTAAAGTTGGACTAGCTCCATTTCTTAATTCTTTTCCCATCTCAATGTCCCAAACTGTCTCACTCACTTTATATTTCCCTGCCTTTTCATGCATGCTCAATCTCCTTTCCTCCACCATGTTTAGGAAAGCTTTCTCCTCTTCTTTCAAACTACAAGTTAAATTATTCTTAAAAATGTAATCTAATGTTAATTCTTCTTTCTCAATAAAAATCTCACCAAAAATGTTAGCTTCTTTAGCTGGATTCAGCTTTTCATTCCTAGGCAATTGCCCAAAAATACTATCTTTGTTAGACATCTTATAATCTATTTTCCCTAGCAAATAAAAAATACTACTCAACACACTACAAGAAATTCCATACGTAGCTGGTAAATGGTGATAAGTAACACCCTCTGAAACGGATGCAGGTAATTGCATACAAACATAGCAATCCCTCACTTCCATTGTCTTCACATATTCATACAATAATTTCGAAAAAACATTGCTAGAAAAATCATTAATTGACCTATCTTTATGTATGCAAGTATTACTAATTCTAGTTGGAACTACCTTTTGTGAACTCTTCTCTACATGAGTCTCATTTTCAGTATGTATTTCAAATGTACCTATTGTAACTCTAAATGTAACTAATAAAGCTAAAACACCCCATAGTAGCATTAATAATCCAGTACAGCAACAGCACATTTTACACCATTTTCTCAAGAAGGCACATCTACTTTGATTATTCTCTATGTTAGCCATTTTACTACTTTGACCCTGTCTTTTGACTTAGCCTCTACTACTCCACTGCTGTATTACTCTTTATTTCTGGATTACTTCAAACAGCTGAATTTCAGACTTTCTCCCTTTCACTTTTCTCCAAGTGATTTCTTCAGTTCACTCAATTTGGATATTCATCACTTTTCACTCCTTCTTCTTCAGCAACATCAAATTGTATCAGATCATCAACAACATCCTGTGCATCCGACTCTTCTCCAATGTCAGTCAGGATAACTTTTAAGATTCCAACAGATTTGTCCTTTTCCTCAACCACTTTTCTCAAGATCCCCTCCGGATTGTCTCGATTCACTGTTTCTTCTTTTTCTCCTCCTTCAGACAGTGCCACATAAGACCATTCCGGTGATCTGTACTTTTGGTTGGGTTTTCTAATTCTCTTTATCTCCTCAGGTTCTCTTGACTCCTTTTGCTCCTTCTTTTTTACTTCGTTTTGACTCGACACCTCATTCACTTGTTCAGCTTTCGATGTATTTGCTCTTATCAGTCTGTATCTCAGCCTCTTTACTCTGTTGTTAGGCCAAAAATCTCCTCTTACAACCTTTTTCGGTCTCGTTTCTGTATTATTTCTTTCTCCAATCCAAGTTCTCTTTCTCAGAACTCGACCTTCTGATTTTTCATTCTCACTTTCATCCGATTCTGTTTCAAATGCCTCTTGTTCTTCAACAGTTTTCTTTCGCTCCACAGTCTTTTTCACCACTATTTGAGACTTCCCTACTTCTTTCCCTCCTCGAGTCTCCGACACGCAATCTTCTTGCTGTCTACTTGTCCCTTCACATAGCTTATCAGGAATGTTCCCTACACCTCCTCGGGGGTCTTCCGCAATCTGTCCCTCACTATCTTCTTCTGACCCTACTTCTTCAGGTATAATCTCAAGTGGTTCTTCAATCTCCTCCTCTTCTGATTCAGGAGTAATTTCTGTGGAACTGCTCTTTTCTCTTCTTTCTTTTCCACTGTTTGTTCGAACTTCAGGCTCTCTTACAGAATCTGATCTCCCTTCTGAGACTCCCAATGGTTCTCTTGAAGTTTTTTCTGCTTCTTTTCCTGAACTTTGATTTTTTCTCACTGGTTCTGGGTCTTCATCATCACTGGAATCTGATTCTTCAAAATACTCCTTGCCAGACCCATCCTTTGGGTTTGGAACTCTCAGAGTATGACTCGCATGTACCCAGTTTTTCACACCAGCACACTTCACTGCAGTTGTCGTAGTCAAAATAACTTGTCTTGGTCTTCCCCACCTTGGAACCAAGCAGTTTCTTCTTCTGTGTACTTTAATCCTCACCCAGTCTCCTGGACTCAGATCATGAGCTTGCTTCTTCTCAAGTGTGGTAGCTTCTTCTCCAACCTGGTGAAACACAGAATGAACTGCGTCAGCCAGGCCTTTACAGTAATCCAAAATCATGTCATCAGTTATTGTCATCAACTTATTGACAGGCACATATGCATGTCGCATTGCGCGTCCCATCAAGATTTCGTGCGGACTCAACCCAGTAGTTCTATCTGGAGTAGATCTAATAGTCATTAGCACTAGAGGCAAGACATCAGGCCATTTCATTCCAGTGGCTAAACACATCTTACCAATCCTGTTCTTGATTGTGCCATTTATCTGCTCAACCACACCAGAAGCCTCTGGCCTGTATGCACAATGTAGCTTTTGCTGTATGCCCAATGCTTCACAAATCAAACTCATGAGCTCATTATAGAAGTGTCCACCTCTATCAGACTCAATCGTTACTGGAAACCCGTACCTAGGAATCAACTCTCTTAACAGTAACTTTGCCACTGTTATTCCATCATTTCTCCTAGTCGGATAGGCCTCCACCCATCTTGAAAACAAACAGACTACCACTAGAACATACCTCAGTCTGTTCACTTGGGGCATTTCAATGAAATCTACCTGCATTCTCGTGAAAGGACCACCTTCTCTACCTATCGTTCCCAGACTCGCCACTGTCTTTTCCCCAGTGTTAAATTGCTGGCAAATCAAACCTCTCTGACAGATGCTCTCTGCAATTGTCCTGAACTTTGCATTGTACCAAGTCTGTTTAAAAGACCTGATCATCGCATCCCTTCCCAAATGTCCCTGACCATGATACATCCTTGCCATTGTCGACAGCATGGAATTAGGCATGACTGGTCTGCCATCTCTATAGACCCAAACATGGTCTGTTTCTCTTGGGGCACAACCTGCCTTGATCCAGTCTTTCTTTTCTTCTTTTCCTGCCTCATCCTGCAACTGTTTCACTTCATCCCACGTTTCTAGGACATTAGTAAACATCACAGAACAAAAAGACATTTCTCCTTCTCGTTCCCTATTAATCGAGTGATTGTTCTTAGCACAATATTGTGCAATGTCGTTAGCAAACCTATTGCCAACAGTCACAAAATCATCTCCTTGTCCATGAGCAGCACATTTCACAACTGCTAATTCTTTAGGCAGCTGTATCGCCTCAAGCAATTTCCCAATCACTTCAGCATTCTTTATTGGAGTCCCACTCGACGTCAAGAAACCTCTCTGTAGCCAAAGTTGGCCAAAATCATGCACAACTCCAAATCCATACTGACTATCAGTCATCACAGTCACTCTCAGATCTTTCCCAATCTCACAAGCTTTCGTCAATGCCACCAATTCTGCAAGTTGTGCAGATTTCACTCCTTTCAATGATGATGCTTCCATAACTTCTGAAACCTTGCACACTGCATATGCTGCACTCAGCACACCCTCATCATTCCTCAGGCATGATCCATCTACAAACAGCACATGATCACTCTCAAGTAAGGGAAGATCCCTTATGTCTGGTCTCGGTTTTGTACAGTAATCCAGCACATCCAAACAATTGTGATCATCTTCTGTCTTCACACCCACTTTTTCAATATCCGGCAACAATGTCGCTGGATTCACATTCACACATCTCTCCAAAGTCACATTTGATGCTCCCAGAATGACTTTCTCATACTTAGTCAGCCGACTATGTGACATATATTGAGTTCTGCTTCTTGTCAAAAGAATTGCCACGTTATGAGGTACGAATACCCTTACAGGATATCCCATTATGATTCCCTCACTCTGTTCCAGACTTCTGCATGTTGCAGCCACAGATTTCAGACAACCTGGTAAACCCACAGCTACAGGGTCAAGTGTCGATGAGAAGTACGCAATAGGCCTTCTCAGTAATCCATGTTTCTGAATTAACACTGAAAGTGCACATCCATTTCTTTCACTACAGTACAATTCAAACTCTTTCTCATAGTCTGGCATACCCAAAGCAGGGGCTTCACACATTCTGCTCCTCAAATGCTGCCATTTGTTCTCCATCTAGTTCCAATGGATCTGTCATCTCGCTTTTTGTCAGCTTAATCAGTGGCTTTGCTATCAGTGAGAAATTAATTATCCACTGACGACAATAACCCACCATTCCCAGAAACATTCTCACTTCCCTCTGGGTCTTTGGGGCTTTCATTTCTCTGATAATTTTGATCCTGTCATCAGTCACTTTTCTCAGACCTTTTTCAATATTGTGTCCAAGATAATGCACCTCTTTCTTGCAAAATTGCAATTTAGCTGGAGATACCTTTAACCCTCCATCTGCCAGATGATTCAGTAAAGCTATGGCATCTACTTCACAAGCTTCACGTGTTTTTGATGCCACTAGTAGGTCATCAATATATTGCACTAGCACTGAGTTTTCAGGCATGATCAAACTCTCTAATGACTTTTTCAATAACTGATTGAATATCGAAGGACTCTCCGTATACCCCTGTGGGATACGACACCATGCTAAAATACGCTGGCCAAACCTAAATGCAAAAATCGGCTGGCTGTCATGATGCAATGGAATTGAAAAGAAAACATGACACAAATCAATCACTGTGTACCACTCAGCATCATGTGGAATCTGATACAAAATCACTGACGGATTTGGCACGATAGGACAACATGCCACCACAATTTGATTAACTTTTCTCAAATCCTGTACAATCCTGAACTTCCCATTAGGTTTCTATTGCCCCATTATCGGTGAGTTACACGGACTACTCAATAATTCTCTTAAAACTCCTTGCTGAATCATTTTCTCAATTATAGGAGTTATTCCCTCAATTATTTCTGGTGTCATTTTGTACTGAGGAATGTTAGGATAAGTAATTCCTTCTTTCACTGCAATTTTCACAGGATCTACATTATTCATTAATCCCACATCTTCTCCAGTAAAATCCCAAACTGTCCTTTTCACTGTGTCTCTCAGCTCTTGAGGCAAATCCTCCGGATCAAACACAGCATATGCACCAATTAACTCACTCTCTCTAGTTTCTAGAGTCACTCGGTACAAAACATCCTCATCTGGTGTTTCAAAAGCTATTCCATCCGGTGTACAAAAAATTGTACAATTCATCTTACAAAGTAGATCCCTACCTAACAGGTTCACTGGACTAGTGTCACAGACAATAAATCTGTGCATGTCTGAAAATTTCCCTATTTGTACTCTTACTGGTTCAGTAAGATGTGTCTTGATTTGCGTATTGGCTACACCAACTACTTGGATTGCTTCATCCGAGAGAGGAAGATTTTTAATATCTGTTGACCTGACAGTTGATCTTGTTGCACCTGTGTCTACTAAAAAAGTAACACCTTCTTCATTTATTTTCCCATCCACAAATGGTCCTGCCTGGTCTATTTCTAGAGTTGCACCAAGTATGCACTCTTCCTCCTCTCTTCGGCACCGTCAATAATCACCTTCAGACTCACTCCCTTCATTCTTTAACAAGTACTGCTGTACCTGGTTAGAACGCCTTGGTTTGTTTACCTGCTCATCATTGTAGAATCCCGAATCCTTATTATACTTTTGTGATCCTCTATTCTGCGGCAAGGGCGGTTTTGGCTCTTGACTCTGCTGTTTCACAACAGAAAGTTGTTGCTGCTGTCGATTATTCCCTTCGTTCTGCACCTGTTGATTTAATGATTTACTTTCATTATTCACTAATGGTGGATTGGTACATTCAGATCTCCAATGCATTATTCGCCTGTTCCACTAACTG
Organism: Triturus cristatus; assembly: GCF_964204655.1. NCBI lineage: Eukaryota > Metazoa > Chordata > Amphibia > Caudata > Salamandridae > Triturus > Triturus cristatus. The sequence continues at coordinate 1,192,287,757 of NC_140584.1, forward strand.
TGCTTCCTGTCTTTCCCCAACTTTCACTTGTGCCCACATTGCTTTCTCTTTCAGCTTTCTCTGTTTTGCTTCAATTTGATCATTAAAGTATTTTGCATGTCTCAAAATCTCATCTATTTTCTTACTCTGCCAGTCCACTGTATGCTCACGAATTCTCTCACTAATCTCAGGTCTCAGGCCATATACAAATCTGTATACAAAATGGCTCAAATCCTTGTCACCCAGGTGTTCATCCCCACTGAATTGTTTAAAAGCCAGTATCAGCCTCTCATAAAAAGCATGAACCGATTCTTTTGCTTCCTGGTGTGTTCGATCTATTTTAACCCAGTCTGTCTCTTTTGGAGGTACTTTATTTTTCAGGTATATGATCACCTGCTCATACTTCCTCATTACCTCTGGATCTGGTGCTCCTGTTCTCTGATCTCTTGGATATTCCTCAGTAGGCCAACTTACAACTATTTTACACTCAGCCCACAAGTCTGCTGGAACAATTATATCGAACAGACTATTCAGGTCAATCCACAGTACTTTTGACAATTTCACAAACCTGTCTACCTGCCTATACCACTCGACGGGCTTTTCTCTCAGTCGAGGGAAATCATTCGTAAATGATAAAATATCCTGTCTGGTCCATGGAACATGTACATATCCTCCTCCAGGTATTTCTCTCATAGGATAAGCAACAGTGGATGCTTTCTCTTTTTCTCTCACAGGAAATGCTGAATACGTCCTATCCCCTGATTCTTCTCTCTTCTTGTACCACCTATCCTTCCACTTCTCAACATCACCCCATTTTCGCAATAAAGCGATCATCTCTTTAATCTGTCCTGTTCTACCAGCACCATTCAAATTCTCAATGTCTTTATCTGTGAAATCCATCCTGTAAGACTTCTGCAAAAATTTCACTTTATCAATGTCAACTCCATAGTCATTTGCTATCGCTCTTAATCTGTCATGTGTATTTTTAGTTCTCCAGGTGATATTTTTACACATAAATAACAATTCTCCACCATGATGATTTTTTAGAATTTCTGTAGGAACTGTCCCTGCAACAAGCTCTTCTAATTCTACACGTAACCTAGCCACATCAATTGCCTGTGAATCTTTATCCCTCTTTTGAAGAACTTTCATCCATTCATTCAAATCCTCAGCTGTTATTTCAGTAGATTTTCTCACTGGAACCACTTTCTTCTGCGGTTCTAAAATCGGCATCCCTGAACAACTAGCTTCACCAGCATCCAATCCTGAATTAGACTGTATCTCTAATCCTTCACTACATGTCTCATGTCTGGATTTTTCTGTCCTTTTTCCTGAATCTCCTGAAGGACCAGCCAAACTTGTCAATCTATTCCCAACATATGGAATCACCAAACCATTCTCACCTGTCCTCTGCTTATCAAAAACAGGCATAATCGGACCTATGGTTACGGGCACCGTAACAGCGTCTAGATTCTTCGTCAGCTCTTTCATTTTTTCAGTCAACTCCGATGTAGTTCTGGCTAATTCTCTCGTATTTTCGCCACCGCTTCTATTCTCTCTTTCCCTGAAAGGATTACCACTTCTTAACTCAGGTGTCACATTTTCTGTCTCAATGATACGCAATGTATCTCTTATCGGAGAAACAACTGGTGTGCTCTCTTCTGGTTCTGGTCTATATGGAGGTGGTCTTTTGTAAATCATGTCATTCAAGACTTCATACTCATACTCATTAACTCCATATCTTTTCACTTCTGCCTCAGGAACCCTTTCTGTACCCTTCTCTTCAATTGTTCTCATAGGGTATAATCCCTCTGACATACTAGCATTTCGCCATCTCTTCATTCGATCATGATGAGTTTCACGATCATGTCTTCTCCCAAACATGTACCTATAATTTCCCCCAGACCTCTGTTTTTCTCGCTCATGTACTTCCTCTTCCCATTCCACTAAAGCCTCAAACTGTGTCGGCCTTGGTCTTGGGTCAAGACATAACATCTTTTCCCGCAAATTTTTCAACACGGCCAGATTAAATGAACCATGTTCTGGAAATGCTAGAACACCATCTTCCTTTGTATACCTAACCCAATTCTCTAACCATATACAGGTATGATACCCATATCTCGCAGCCATGAAGGATGCAGGCGTTTTCGATGGAGGTAACAATTCACCTTCTCGCGTTTTAACATCTTTGTCCTTGTCGAACCAATTTTTAACCTTTCTGAACAAAGATTTTTTCTTTTTCTCTTCTTGGTAATACATTTTAGCTTTTACCAAACTTTTCTAATTCCTTCCGTAATACAACTCAATAGTACGATGTTTTATCCAATAACAGCGCGACTCACACTAACGCACCAATCCTGGAGCGCCTACGTCACAAGAATACAAGGTGACTCTTTCCAATCCTTGCGCGGCTCACACCAACGCACCAATCTCCGCGCGAGCACTGTTCTGATCTAATATCCAATCAGAGCGCAGTCTGTTTGACGTCAGCAGTCGCTGCAGTCTCTCCTGCTCCTGTCTCCTGTCAGTCGTCTACCCCTCCTTTACAAAACTTCTCAGTAGACTTCGTGTCAGATTCTACAAAATCTATTAGTTACAACATATAAACATTTCCATTGTCTGCTTCGCTAACCAAAGAATAGTAAAGAAAAAATCTATTTCACAAGAATCCCGTTGACACAGTAACATGCATTCATTAACTGTTTCCTCTAGGACTGCTCCAAAGAGTATTACAATTAACTAAATATATGAGCATTCACGCACATTCATACAAGAAAATGTAGTACATACACACAGAATCCTGCTTTTCCCGAGAACAGCGAACAATCTGCTCCACTACAGAATTATAACATACGTTAACCAAGCAGTGTTTTCTTCTGCCCAGTCCTTCAAACAAGCTCAGAGAATACCTATTACTCCTCCCGCGATAAGCTTTAACGGTGAACCTTACGGATCCCTGGGACTTAAGACCAAAGTTTCACAAATAACCTTCGCTACCATACACACTCCTTTTATACCAGAAATATTTCTAATAGTAACACACAACAATGTCACTAATTCCGAACACAGACAATGTGACGCGTAACTTCAATTGTCACACGTTTTTCCTGCATACGTACAGGACCAACAATACCGTCTTTCCCGAGAGCAGCATATACTTACCTCTGCCCTACTACGGAACTGCTACCAGCTCCCAAATTCCAGAAGCACTACATAAAACTCAACATGACGACTTCAACATATAGTATTAGTACATATACCAACATCAATCAATAATCAATAAATCAAAGCCAATATACAAGCAATCTAATCAGATCAAGACAATCATCAATAACCATCAAATTCTGCTACCAGGAAATTGGTGCAGATTGGGGTGTACAAATTCTCCCTACTTCCACAGATAGAGTAAATTCACAGATACACGCACATACACTCATCATACGCTTGGGCCCATTTCACTAACATGCACTCAGATTACACTATTAGCACTAAACCTGTGGAAAGAAACCTTCTAAACACCCTGCATCTACACATGGTCGATAAGACCTAATTAACACTGTCTCGAGTCATGATTTAACTAATAATAATCAACAATAATCAAAATAGAGTACTCAATAATTGACAAGAAATAATAACCAACACTGTATTTAAAATTATGATTCTTTATCTAAAATTAGTTCAAATGGAAAATCAATCAATCAAAATAAATCATTATTCTCATAATTACCTATTCTAGCTAAATGTCAGAATGGGTCAGGACAGGTCTCTCAGTAAAAATCTCCCAAGTCACCGTCCTCACAGCATCGATCCTCACCAACGCAGGTTTGGGAAGAAGTGGCAAAATGGCAAAAACCCTCTCTAGGCTAACAATATTTATAATAATTCTAACAATAGAAGGCAACATAAAATGTTTTCGATATCCGCTGAACCGCTAAGCAAAGCGAGCAGGAAAGGATGTAGCATCGCTACATTTGGAAAATCTCCACTCAGAAAAATCACAAAAATAAAAAATAAAAAGACGGAACACGGAACTAGATTTGAAAAAGTATCTTCTCATGTTCACATTTCCTCGGAACCAGCATTATGATCTCAGAGTTCATTCATTATGGCTCCTTTGTCCTCCAAGGTTGCTCAGATGTATCTGGATATTTGCCCAGAACTGCTGTCCTCACGGAAAACTTTAACCAGGCGAAGACTGTGGTCAGATGACTCTCGATCATGTTCAGCAAGGCCTTCTCATCACAAATCATTCACTCGAGGCCAGGCTGCAAACGGCAGCCATTTTATACTAGGCCAGAACGTATCATCTTAATTAAAAGAGACAAAAACAACGTTACCACAGCATAGGGATTAAACAGTGTTAACCCCACTAATACCCTTATGTGTATGTAATTATCTAGCCTTTGCAACACAAGAAAAGCATTAGTACATAACATTTAAAAAGCGTTTTCGTGCTTTAAAATAAACAGCACTCAGCAACATTTATTAATAAAACATGCACATTATTAGTAAACGACACAAATGCTTCCCCACGTGTAGTTTTCTCTTGTTATTTCTTATTGGTTAATTAGAACATTTACACAAAACAAATAATTAGTAATTATGAATTAATAATTTTTAATTTCTTTCGACAATAGACAAACCAGAGCTTAAAAAACCCAATAGATTTTCAACAGAAAACTCTGCTCCAGCATCATCCTCCACCTGAACTGTTCCTTATACCCCAAAATAGGGTCCTAATTGACACATGGGTAGAGGGTAATGGGACCCCTGTAGTCACACTTGCTTCAAGGTGTGTCCCTCGCCGTCCTTCTAGAGATACGTCGGGGAAGAGGAGTGGACATCTCTAGGGGAAGAAAAATCACCTTGCCACACGCACACTTTGAACTGCTGCCAAGCAAAGGAGCGGAGGAGCCTTCGTCACATTCCAAGGTCAGTCATTGTTTAAACAAGCTGCAACATCTCACCCTCATTTGGGACCCCTTCCACCGCACCCTGGGCATAGAGTACAGGAACCCTCAATTATGTTGGACATGGGAGATCCACCGCACCCACAGCAAACCAGCACTTGCGCAGGTGCCACCAGCGCCATTCTTGCACACCTCAGTTACGCCAATACCCCCCTTCAGCCAGCTCGCTGACCCGGCCACAGCCTGGCCCAGGTGGAAGCTCTGGTTAGGATGCCTTAACCACTATTTCAGAGGCACGAGAAAGACTGATGCGGCTCATTGCTGATGCACTTCGGGGGTGAACTGTTTGAAACATTACAAGATACGGGGAATGAAAATGACTACAACGCGGCGATCGTTGCCCTCAACAGGCATTTCGACCCCCAAATGAACCCGGACTATGAATGATTCAAGTTGCGGCAAGCCAGGTTCACTGAGATGGAGACGGTCGACATGTTCTACACCAGGTTAAGGAGCCTTGCATGCTAGTGCACGAACATCGACCAACGGGAGGAGATTCGCACGCAAATAATACAGGGGTGCAAGTCTGTCGTGCTGAGACGCCAGATACTCCGCCAAACCAGTGATGTCCCTGGATGAGATCCTCTTTCCAGCTCACTCCCATGAGCTGTGGGGGAGGAAATGGAAGCCACCAGGTTTCGAAGCAGTGCCACGACCCCATCACCGAGGGCCATTCCCATCAAAGAGGAGACAGTGGATGCAGTGCAACAGCGCCCCGGACCAACACACATGCAGATCCCACCAAGCAGACCCACGGGAAAATGTGGATATTGCTGTTATAAGTCGAAAGAAAGGTGCCCGGCAAGGGGAAGACCTGTTCCAAGTGCGGCAAGGTCAACCACTACGCCTGTTTCTGCCACCGAGGAGTAGGGCGTTCCGGAGGAGGCACATCAAGAGGTCGTACCACAACCTTACGCCACCTGACTCTAGAGGACCCAACCCCCATAGACGCATCCTGGGTGCGAGGAGCTGCTGCCCACTACGAAAATGACGACGTGTTTGTGATCTCGTTTGTTGGGCGGTCTGGTCGCAAGAAACATCCCCCACCCATGTGCACCGTGCATGTTAATGACACCACTAATCAGGCCCTGAAAGATACAGGAGCGTCCATAAACATGATGGACTCAAGCCAGTATGAGAAGCTGTCCCTCGACCACCCCTCACTCCCTGCTTGGCCAGCATATACACCTACGGCTATACCGTACCCATTTTTTTTTGTTGAAACATTTTTATTATTTTCCAAATCAACAATGACTGTTCATTACATCACGGGTCCCCGTGTTCATTAAGAGTATCTTCCCTCCCAAACCCAACTCGTCCCCCCCCCCCTCCACCCCCATGTCAGTGCGCCTCTGCCCCCTACTTCTCCCCCGATGTGCCCCCCCTTCCAAGGAGCTCATTTACAGTTGCTCACCCCTTCTCTGCGTAAGCAAATCATCCCTCTTGTCCAGGCCTCCGGTATATGCCCGGGGACCTCCTTCATTTTCATCTCATCTCATTCCCCAGTTCCCCTCGCCTCTTGCCGATCCGAAGTGCTCCCTCCTTCCCCCACCTCAGACATCAGCACCTGGAGCTCAACTACCAACGCTTCCCATGCCCTGGCCATCGCTAACGCTTTCTCATCGTCTCTCCTCAGTGCCACCTGCACCCGGAGCGCACCCTCCGCCCCCGCCCATCTCACTAGTGCTGCCCTCCACCGTACGTAGCTAGGACCCCCCTGGATTTCCAGTGCAGGGTCAATTCTCTCTTAGCTAATATCAGCCCCAGATCATAGAACCTGCTAGTAACCTTCGTACGGCGGGTGTGGGGAAACCATAGCAACAAGCAAGTCCCCATCTCTGGAGTGATAGAGCGGTCTGTCACCTGATTCAGGTAGTCCACTACCTCAGCCCAATAATCGCCCAACTGCGGACAGGCCCAAAACATGTGGCGAAAATCTGCCCCCTCTCCCCCACACCGAGGGCATGGAGATTGTGTTCCACCAAAGTATTGCAAGACCTTGGCCGGCGTCATATACGCCCTATGTAACGTGAAAAACTGAACTAACTGGAACCGTGCGTTCCGAGTTCCCTTCCAGGCCCTCCGCACCAGCGTGGACCACGTGGTCTCCGGTATCGTTTTCCCGAGGTCCGCTTCCCACTTTTGGCTATACCGTACCCATACCGCTCATTGGAGTGATCAAAGTGGACGTCACCAGTGTGGAACACTCTATCAAAACCAAGTTCCACGTCACGGAAGGCCAGCAAGGGACGCTGCTTTGATGCCACACTGCTCAAGACCTAGAGTTGGTATTCTTCGCAAAGCAAGTCCATGACACTCAAGCAGAAGACCTACTAAATGAGTTTCCACAACTGTTCCAGGGGCTTGGAAAACTCAAAGAAAACATGGTAACGCTTCACATTGACAAGACCATCAGGCCGATGGCACTCAGGCACAAGTGTGTCCCGTTTCACCTTCGTCCCCTCATAGAGAAGGAGCTGCAAGACCTAGAAAACCAAGGCATCATCGAGAAGGTGTCGGGCTCCACCCCATGCATCTCCCCTTTGGGGATTGCACCAAAGCCCACGCAGCCAGGGGCGTTGACATGCCAGGCCATCCGGAGGGAGAGACACGTGACCCCGACAATGGACGACATCGTAGCACACTTGAACTGCAACCAGTTATTTTCCAAGCTAGACCTGAACTCAAGATACCACCAGCTAGAGTTGGAGCCGGAAAGTCACTATATCACGACCTTCTCCACGCTCGTGGGCCTCAGGCGGTACATGCGGCTCAACTTTGACGTTTCCTCTGCGGCCGAGGTGTTCCAGAATGCGATCAAGGAGACCCTATTGGGCCTGGGAGGAGTAATCAACCTGAGTGACAACATCCTCTTATACTCCCAGAGCCTTGAGGATCATCATGTCAGACTGTGGGCCACGCTCCAGCGCCTTACGGACTGCGGCCTCACCCTACACTGAAAAAAATGCTCCTTCTACCAGGGTTCAATCGATTTCTTTGGCTATGTCTTTTCACAAGAGGGACTCCAAGTAGATCCATGGATGGCGGATGCAAACCGAAATGCCCCGGTCCCCCAGAACCCGATGGCGATACGGCGATTTCTCGGCATGGTGACATATTGCGGTAGATTCATCCCCGGCCTGACCACGTTGTCAGAACCTCAGCTCATGAAGGCCACCATACCGTGAGCGTGGGACCCTAAGGAGGCAGCTTCCTTTAACTGCATCAAGAAAGCACTGCTGGACGAAACCACCATGGCATACTTCCATCCCCGGAAGAGAACTGAACTGGTCATGGATGCCAGCCCTGTAGGACTGGGGGCAGTTCTCCTACAAGAGAATACCAAGGGAGTCTGTGTTCCGGTTGCATAAGCCAGTCGGGCACTATCTCCTACGGAGACCTGCTACGCACAGATAGAGCAGGAGGCCCTGGCCATCGGGTGGGTTGCCAATACTTCCACCTCTACGGCCATCAATTTCAAGTGGTGACCAACCACAAACCGCTTCTTCCGTTGTTCAATGGGTCATCTCGCCTGGCACCACCAAGGATAGAGAAGTGGGCAGTTCAGCCCCAGGCGTACTCCTTCCAAGTCATCTACAGGCTAGGGACCGACAATTCCGCTGATTGCTTGTCCAGACACCAGGCAACCCAGGAAGGCCCACGATGGACGAAGAGCGCACAGAATACTTCATAAACATGGTGGAGGTCAACGTCTGCCTGGTAGCAGTCACTTGAGAGGATATAAGAAGTGCCTTGGACGCGGACGGCACCCTGGTAAGGGTGAATGAGACTCTGGCTCGAGGGCAGTGGAACCGTTCCTTGACAGCTCCAAGTCATTGGTGGCCGAAGAACAGAACGCACGCCGCCAACTCTGGAGAGTACGGCACGGATTGAGTACCAGTGATTCCGGCCTAGTTCTGCGCGGACAGAGGATAGTCGTCCTGAAAAGCCTCCACAGTCTGATGGTCCCGCTCAATCATCAAGGTAACCATGGAGCCGCGAAAACCAAGGCAAGACGTAAGTGTGGTTTCCCGGCATGGATGAACTGGTAGATGAAGAGATCCGACGCTGCCATCCCTGCACGATCACCAGTAGCAATCCCGCTCCTGCGCCAGTGCTGATGGAGGAGCCGTATTTAACTCCCTAGACAAAATTCAGCATCAACTTCGGGAACTTCCAGGATGGGCGAAACACTGTAGTAATCATGGACTTCTCCAAATTTCCTGTAGTAGAACTGGCACCATCCACCGCTTTTGTCCACATACAACCCATACTCGAAAAGACATTTGCACTGCTCGGACTCCCAGAAGAGATCAAGTCCAACAAGTTATCCCTGTTCCAGGGGAAAGACTTTCATGACTTTCTAGCACAAAGGGTGATCAAGCACCGTCAAATCACCCTCCAATGTCCCCAAGCCAATGGGGAGGTGGAGAACACTGAATCGAGTCCTCTGGATCAGAGTGGATCAACGCCAGGATGCCGAAGAGTGCCGGCATCAATTTCTACTGGCATACAGACAAACCCCTCACTCCACAACAGGATGCACCCCTGCAACTTTGCTGCTCAAAAAGCCACTGCGGGACATAATCCCAGAGACACGGAGTGGGTGCCACCCAGTTTGGCCATAGACACGGCCCAACAGAAACAACACACAACAATTGAGAAGGCTACCAAAGATCGGCGAGCAAAGACTCCGACGCTGCATGTTGGGACCCACGTTATACCCCAAGACCGCCACCCAGGGTAGAAGTTTTGCACTCCTGTTGCACCAGAGGTGTGGACGCTGACCCGGGTGGATGGAACGATAACTGCCCAGCGTGGTAAGCATACGGTGGTGAGAAATGTCTCATGGTTCAGGTCTTTACCTGTTGAGGCTGCACCCACCAGCACCACACAACGAAGAGAAAGTGAGATGGAAAGAGGCGAAGCGTTTCCAAGCATGGCGAGCAGCCATAGTCCGACGACCCTTTCCCCAGCAACAGGAGGAGTGACACCAGAATGCAGCAGCCAAAACAGATACTCCTGGAGCTCCACACGGGACCTTCGGGAAGCGCCCCGGATGCCAGTCTCCGTGGTGAATGTGATCCAGTTGGAGAGGCAAGAAGTCTAATCGTGTGCCCAGCTAGAGGTTGAGAGACTTTGTGTTGACATTTGATATCCACTGTTTTCTGTTTTTTTTATTTTCTTTGATAACTAAAAGAAGGGAGGGATGTAGAGAGCTATCCGGCCTCTCCCATACTTTTACTGCAAGCACCCCTCGTGGCTGGGCTCAGCCCGAGGATATAAATAAATGCGCTAAGGTCGCATGTGACCTCTAGCCGAGCAGCCACCGATTGTCGTGATGTCTTTATGCTGCTTGCCGCTTGTAGGCCCCTAGCTGCCCACATGCCTGGCCACCCTTGCATTCCCCTCGGTGTGGGGTTTGGATAGGGCGCGCTGGCTGCATGCCATCACTCGCACACATCCCTGTCCCTGCAAGAGGATGTGTGGAGGACCCCCCATTGACTTCCCTTTCACTCCCATGCTCCCCCCTGACACCCAATCCGCGAACGGTCTGTGCTCCTGCATGCTAATGCGGAGCGCTGCCTCCTCGCACACACTCGCACCTAATCTCTTTAGTTTGAGAGAAGTCATCAATTCCAGCCACCTATGAATTTCACCAAGTGCTTTGCAGAGAGAACTAACGTGGTAACTGCCTTTTTATAACTTACATCCGCCTCGAATAAATGAAAAGCATTGTGATTCCCAGGCCCAATCCAGCCACAATCTACGCTTCTTGCTGTGCTCCACCTCCTAGTTGGTTAGAAACAGGAGATGCAGCCCCCAGGAGTGTTGATGCAGCAAAGCTCCTAGCGCTGGTCTTCCAGATGCTTGGAGGAAGTGGGAAGAATGGGTGGGGTGGTTGTGAGAAGTTGGCCTGGTATATGTTGTCCACTAGTTATAGTGGGCACCCTGTACCAGTCCAAACAACCCCTTATTGGTTATAGGTTAAAGACAACCTTTATTGAAAGCTATCCTAGTGGTAGCTATGGAGAGCAGCCTTCAGGCTAAGTCTTGAAGGAATGTAAAGCAGCTTGTTTTACCAGTCTATAATCTCTTGAATGATCAAATGAAAAGACAACCACACCAGGTATATATGTATAAAATATAGGTATTTATTTCTAAACACACCCTCCTAGGCTCTTTATGAGACTAGAGGTCAAAACACAGAGGTTACACTTCAAATATGACAGTAATAAGCACAAATACACGTCAGGCCCTAGGGGCGAGCCAAACCATATACTAAAATAGTGGTATAAGAACCACGACTTAACTAGACACAAGGCCTAGAGCCTGTAGAATCACTGGGACCCCAAGGAACCACCCAAGGTAGTGATACAGGAGACCCACGGGGACCGTGTTAAGTGTGCGAACACAGCTGCGAGCTCCCGTTAGCTTCTATGGGGCAAGTCACGGTTAGATTTTTAAAGATTAGAGACACTTAGAAGTGAGTCAGGACCAAACCCTTTGGGATTTAGGAAGTTCTAGGGTCAACACCCACGGGAGCACCAGAGTACACGAGTTACCTCACCCAGGGAAGCAGGGTGCATAGGTGTCAAATGGTGTCGGGTCATGTCGTCGTTTTCAATGGGAGCTGGCAAAGAAGTACTGCTGCCGGGAAGATGCGAAGTATCCGAAGAGATCCAAGCCTGGATCGAAGTCGAGAAGAACCTGAAAGCAGAAGGGACAGAGTCTTGGTCACTTGCCAGTGACCAGGAAGGCGATAGGCAGATGCCCACCGATGTCTGGTGATTTCAGGTGAAGGTGAAGCTTGACTCTTCAGCCACGAAGACCATGAGGCGTCGAGGATGACCAGGAGCTGGATTCAAGCTGTCCCACAAAGGATGTCGAGTGCTGCAGCGTTGGTGCCCGGATTGGACACAACAAGCCTTGGCAACAGCAACCCACGCAGAAACGAGAAAGATGCTTTGGTGCAGACCAGCAAGGTCTGTGGGACTCACCACTTGTTAGGGAGTCGGGGCACGTCTGGAGCAACCAGGGAAGCCCAAGGAAAATCAAAGTTACCCCCTCAGGGACCCACCAGTCAACGGACCAGGGATTGCGAAGGGACCACGAGACGAAATGCAAAATGGCGGCCCACGGGTCACTCTGGGTGACTAGGCCGACAATCCTAGGTGGATTCTGTGCTCGAGGTGGGGGCTACAAGTCAGCCCAAGCACGACTTCAGGAGACGTTGAGAAGTGAAGTCAATGCACTTGCAAAAGTGCATGGTGACCAGGAGTTCCGGTTCCACGCTACTCACGAGGGCTGCGGGTCTCAGCTTTGCTGGGGACTCGGGTCAGCCTGTGAGATGTCTGGAAATCCTCTTCCTGGGCTGCAAATACTTCGGAGTCCGGCGGGAGCTTCGGAAATGCAGACTGGCAAATTGCTTCATTGGTGTATGCCAAGCAGGGGAGTCACTCCTTGACCCCAAGGGAGATTTCTTCAGTCCTCTAGTCTTGAGTAGAGCGTTGAAGTTCCAGGATTCAGCTTCAGAGTTTCGTCCAGGGATATCTAAAGTTCTGGTTACAGAGGTTCCTTACTTATACCTAAGGAAGGGGTTGGGCTAGTTCTGGGGACTCGCCTATGGGAGGGTTTGGAAAGAGGGGTTGCTAGACCCATTTCCTTTGTCCAGTTTCACGCCAGAGCAGAGGCTGGAAGCCCCTGAACCGGTTTGAGCTGGACTATGCACAGGGACACCAAATGTGCCCCCAGTGCAGGACTTCAAAGCACTGAGAGAGTGCTCCCACCCAGCCCCAAAACACATAAGCCTGTCTGGGAGGTGGTTACACCTCCCTGTGACCGGAAACCTATTGTCCAGGCCACCCCTGCCGGAGTTTCGGTCAGCAACAGGAGGTCATATCCGTGTCTGTGGCTGCACCATCCATTTTGTGATGCCAGGGCTCTATTAGATTTCTATCGGGTATACCAGTGCTGCCATGTTTCTCACTCAAGAAGGGTGGGATCATAGCCTCACATCAAGAACTGATGTGGGGGTATGATTCCGAGGTGTTGGACACCAAACACGACATGTTTCCGTGCAGCCAGTTCAAAGTTAGCATTAACAGTTTAAGAGATAATGCACTTAAGAGTATATGGTCGGGCTGCACCACTGACAACCCCGGAGAAGAGATTCCGAAGGCTGCAGAGGGGCTCAGCTCATGCCTGGGCACCCTCTCACATATAACCAAGCACCCTGCCTTCAGGATTGATCAGGCCTGCCATAGGGGTGACTGATAGGTTTGTATGTGCAGTGATAGGTGAGGTATAGTGAACCTATATCTCAGTAAGGGGTGCATGAACCACCTTACCCAGGCTGCAGTAGCAGACCTGTGGTGTCATTTTGGGTGGCTTTCCAGGGGTGGCATAATACATGCTTCAGCCCCTGGTAGGCCTCTGGGGTACCTATGCCCTGGGGACATAGTATACCATATACTAGGGACTCACAAGGGTACCTCCGGTTCCAATCTGTGGTGTACCTAAAGTACATGTAATCAATTTAGAGAGGAAGCAGCTAGGCTGGGGCCCTGAATGGCAGGGTCCCAGCCAGACTAAAGTCGACAGGGAAACACCAGCAAAAAGTGGGGGTAAACATGTGAAGCAGATCCTACTCTCCCACAGTGATGACAGGCAATACTTCCATATCACGATGGGCGGCAAAATCCACTCTAAAATATTGCACAGTCAGTCACTATGCCTGTTCTAACACACTGCCCACGTAGATCTGCAAGTCCTGTTCTAACATGCTGCATAGTTCGACCCAGCAGATCCTGCCAAACAGGCTGCTGACAGACCCTACAAACTAGGCTTTAGAACACTGCACAGTCCAACCATCAAATCCACTCTAACACACTGTACAGTGAGACCCAGCAAACCTCTCTCTGACACACCACACAGTTAAACCCAGCAAACCTCTGACACACTGCACAGTTAGAACCAGCAAACCTATCTCTAACACACTAAACTGTCAGACTCCGCAAATCCCACTTTAACACACTCACTGTTAGACACAGCAAACCCTTCTCTTAAACCGAATACGGTTAGACCCGGCAGACCCTTCTCTTACACCAACCACTGTTAGACCCAGCAAACCCCGCTTTAATACACACTACTGTTAGACCCACATTTCGATGAAAGGACTGGATATTCCTAAACCGCTCTCTAACAAACGGAACTTTAGACCCAGCAAACCCTGCTTTAGCATGCACTACTATTAGACCCACCAAACCCCACGTTAACACATTGCATGGTGACACCCACCAAACCCCACTCTAACACACTAAACTTAGACCCAGCAGATCCTACTTTAACTCACTGTACAGTGAGACCCAGCAACCCCCACTCTAATACACTGTACAGTTAGTCCCAGCAAACCTCACTTTAAGATACTGAACTGTTAGACACAGTAAACCCCTCTCAAATAAACTTCCCAGTGAGACCTAGGAAGCCCTCTCATACCCACTGCTGTTCGCCCCAGTTAACCCCACTCTTACACCCACTTTGTTAGACCACGCAAATCCCAGTTTAACACACACTACTGTTAGAACCACATTTCGAAGAAGAGAACTGGATATCCCTAAGCATGCTGTCCATTGGATATTTATGTAGGTGATCTCCTGCCCCCGCAAGGTCTTCTTAAGCCTGGGCTGTAGTCGGTCTCCTGGCTCTTCACACATCTGCTCTCTCTAGGTTGGGATTGTCCAGGGTCTCCTGGTCTGCTTCACCTTACTGGCTCGTTCTTCCTCTTACAGGGGATTGAATCTCTCATCATGAAGACCTCCATGATGTACACAGACTGTAAAAATCCCATGCAGTCTGTCGCTGCTGTTGAAGCCCTCCAGCGCAGGCGGTCCCGTCAGAGCCGACCATTCAGCGGACTGGGTAAGGGGATTATGGATACACTGGGCATTGACTCATCAGGTTTATATTGTGGGTTCCATTCATTGTGTACCCTGAATTGCGCATCCAGCTATGCTGTTTTGATGTCATCTCGCCTGGGTTCATGACTCGCAAATGTCTTGTGTTTTTATAATGAGGACAGGTCTCTAGAGGGAACCTGTTCTTGGTGCTGGCAGGAGCCCATAGATTGTTCCACCCTCAGTTTATGGGAGTTGCTGGCAGAGGCTTGGCAGTATCGCATATATGCTGACTCCTTCAGCAGAGTCAGGGAGCAGCAGGCAGCATGGCACCAAGCAGAAAAGTAGTCCTACCAGAAAAGTAGTCCAGATGAGTTCTTTAAGCAGCTCAGCAGTCCTTCTGACAGAGGTTCAGTTAACGAGCCAGAAGTGTCTGTTTTTTAGGGGTCAGAGACCAAGTACTTATACCCCAAAGTTCCTTTGTGGCAGTGGATGACTTCAAAGCAGCTTTCTGAAGTGCACAAGGATTCCTTTCATCCCAGTCCTATCTGCTAGGCTATTTGTGGGGAGTAAATCAGTGCTTTGTGTGTGAGCAGAACACTACGTATTGAAGTGTGTCTGACCCTCCCATGCCCCCTTATTCCGGAAGACCAATAAGAATACAGATGAGTGCTCATAATGTGTTTGTCCATTCCCTCAAGACAGCTACAAAGTGTAGCTATTACCCACCCCAGAGGTGTATTGGAGACAGGCTGTCAGGCACATAGAGCAGTAAGTACAGATAAATGTCCACTTTCTAAAAGTGCCATTTGTAAAACAGTAATGTTAAATAAAAATACCCAGGAAGGAAGATTTACCATTACCAATCCAAACTTATGAAACATGAAAAAGCTTATCCTCTCTGATCAGGAATTGCAGCATAAAAGTGTATTAAAGAATTCCCAATGCTAGCCTATGAGAGGAGAATTCCCAATGCTAGCCTATGAGAAATAGGCTGTTTGTCACCACCAGGACGTGTAAAACATAAAGGTACATGTCCTACCTTTTAATAACATAGCACCCTTCCCTTAGGATTACTTAGGGCTTACCTTAGGGGTGACTTAAATTTAATAAAAGGAGAGCTTGAGGCTTGGCAAGTAGTTTTAAATGCCGAGTCAAATTGGCAGTAAACTGCACACACAGTCACTGCAGTGGCAACCTGAGACCGGTTTGAAAGCAAGGCTGCTCACATGGGTGGCACAATTAGTGCTGCGGGCCCTGGGTATATGTTATACCAATTTACAAGGGACTTACTAGAAAACCAAATATGCCAATCATGTATACATCAATATCACCATGTGTAGGGGAGAAGCACATACACTTTAGCTCTGGTTAGCATTTGTAAAATGCGCAAAGTCCTAATGCCAACAAATAACATCAGCAAAGAAATGAAGTAAAAGGCAAAAAGTCTGGTGAAAGACCACCCTAAAAAGGACCGGAGTAAGTGGGAGAGTGGAGAGGAATGCACTGCACTGATGAGCAGGTGAACAGTCTCCCTGCAGGCTCAGGGGGGCAGTACAGTGCCATAGGAGGGTGGTTGATTGGAGAGGTATGCACTGCACTGATGAGCAGATGAACACATTCACTGGAGGAAAGGGGCAGGTCAGGTGCAGTGCCATAGGAGGGTGGGTGTGTGGACAGGTTTGCACTGCACTGATAAGCAAGTGAACACACCCCCTTGAGGCGAGTGGCAGGCTAGGTGCAGTGCCATATGAGGGTAGGTGAGTGGAAAGGAGTGCACTACATGGATGAGCAAATGAACACACTCCTTGGAGCTGCGGGGCATGTATGGTGCAGTGTTGTAGGAGGGTGGGTGAGTGAAGAGGTATGCAGTGCAACAATGAGCACTCCCTGGAGGCGAGGGGCGGGTTAGGTGCAGTGCCATAGGAAGGTGGGTGGGTGAGTGAGGAGTTCGTCAAACCCCACAGCGAGACCACAGACATCCCACCCTCACAAGACCTCTGCAACAAACTCAGAAGTTACTTCCACCACAAGATCAAGCAGATCTACAACAGCTTTGACACCCAAGACCCGCCCATCAATTCTGCAACCAACTTACATAACGATGACGCCCTACAACAGATCCTGCTCAACTGGACCCCGCTCACCACAGATGACCACCTCAAGACCATGAAGAGCATTCACTCCAGAACCCCCTCTGACTCCTGCCCGCACCACATCTTCCACAGAGCCCCCACCACCATCGCCCCCGAACTATGCCACATCAACAATCGCACCAAAGAGGCTGCCACCTTCCCCTATGACTGGAAACTCACCAAGATCAACCCCCTGATGAACAAACACTCAGCTGACATGACAGATCTCAAGAATTTCAGACCATCTCACTGCTCCCCTTATCAGCCAAGGTCATCGAGAAGGACATAAAGGTCCAACTCTCTGAGTTCATCGAAGCCAACCACGTCCTAGACTCCTCTCAATCCGGCTTCCAAAGCAGCCACAGCACAGAGACTGCCATCCTCTCCAACGCAGACGACATGCACTCCCTCCTCGACTGGGAAGAAACAGCAGCCCTCATCCTCCTTGATCTCCGGCCACCTACAACACTGACTCCCACCGTACCCTAACCCCGAGACTCCATGACAAAGCCCTGGACTGGACCTGCACCTTCCTCACCGGTAGAACACAGCGAGTCAGCCTTCTCCCCCCCATTCCTCTCAGAACTCACAGATATCATCTGTGGAGTGCCTCAGGGCTCATCCTTGAGCCTCATGCTATTCAACATCTACATGGCCCTGCTCGCAGCCATCGTCAGGAGCCACAGACTCAACATCGTACCCTACGCCGATGACATCCAGCTGATTCTCTCCATCACCAACGAGACCACCATTGCCAGAAGCAACTTCCACAACAGGATGAAGGCTTTCACTACCTGGATGAGACAGCTGCCTCAAGCTCAACTCAGACAAGACCAAAGTCCTCATCTTAGGGCCCAACACCACAGTCTGGGAAAACTCATGGTGGCCCGCTGAGGTAGGAATCAACCCTACACCCACTAACCACGCACAAAATCTCTGCATCATACTGGACTCCTTGCTCACCATGAACCACCAGATCAACGCTGTCACCTCCTTCAGAACATCTGCAGATGGAGCCCCACTGAGGCATGAAGACAGTCACCCATGCACTCATCAGCAGCAGACTAGACTACGGCAATTCACTCTACCCAGGAGCCACCCAGAAACTCCTTCAGAACATGCAGAATGCCTCAGCCAGACTGGTCCTCAACATCCCCCTCTGCAGCCACATCTCCGAACACCTACAAGAACTCCACTGGCTCCCAGTCAACAAAAGAATCCACTTCAAGCTCCTTACGTTCACAAAGTCCTCTACGGCACCCGACCAGCATACCTGAACAACCGCCTCTTCTTCTATAGTCCCACCAGACATCTCTGCTCCGCCCAACTGGCACTTGCCACCGTCCCTCAGATCTCCAAGACCAGGACTGGAGGAAGATCCTTCTCCTACCTTGCTGCCAAATCCTGGAACACTATGCCTCTCCACCTCAGGTTCTCCCTGTCTCTGACACAATTCAGAAAGGATCTCAAGACCTGGCTCTTCGAATCAACCACAGAGCCCCGTCGGATCTGCAACCCCCACACCCTCCCACAACCCCCTAGCGCTTTGAGACCCTCACGGGTGAGTAGCCATGCTTAACAGTTACTGATTGATTGGATCGATTGATTGGGGAGGAATGCACTGCACCGATGAGTAGATAAACACACTCCCTGGAGGCGAGTGTCGCGGATGCGTCAGAGTGTCAGCAGTATTACAACAACCGACTAACCTGAGCCGGCCAGCAGGAACGATGCGTGTGTTGACTGTCCCCCTTCTTCCACCTTCCGCTAATGCTCACCACGGTAGAAAACCTGAGCAGTGCGAGGAAGCAGGTGGGGGAGAAAAGGGGGGGGACAAGGTTCACGGCAGGAGTAGTGGAGTAGGTAAAATCCGTCGGGACTGCAGGTCAGGGACGTGTTCCTGGGTTTTCTTGTGCAGGGAACTATGAGCAAGAAAACAGGAGACTTGTAACGAGGCACCAGTTTTACAGGAAATCTTACCCACCCTAACTCCCCTATCTTGAACTCACTGTTATCAGAGTGTAGGTCCCCACAGCCAAGAGGCAGAGGTAATCAGCCGTTGCGGACAGTCGGGATCCTTGTTTTGTATCCAGCCCCGATGACCCTCTAATGCGTGGCGAAATCATAAAGGGTGGAAGTCCAAACACGAATACCCCGGTATTTACGAGGTAGGGAAAATGAAAGAAGAGAGGAAAAGGGAGGGCACTCCAGCCCCCTACAATCCTGCGTCTTGTCCCTCTTTTTGCAGTATGTTCCTACTTCTTGTAGGAGATGATGTGCTCGACCGCTGTTCCTTCACAGTGGGAGCACCCAAGGACACGAGGAGCTCTGGCGCTCTCCCAAAAGTGCTCGACCGCTGTTCCTGCACTGCGGGAGCTCTCTAGCACTCAAGGAGCTAATAGCGCTTTCTCAATTGCGCTCCTCCGCTGTTCCAGCACAGCGGGAGCACTCCAGGACCTGTGAGGTCAGGGTTCTCTTTCCCGCAACCATGCGGGTTACCTGTAAATGTCGTGCAGTCTTCTTTGCCGGCCTGTCTCCACACGGTTCCTTCCTTCGGCGGCAGTCTCGGGGGAAAGGCGTCTGGTTTCTCCGTTTGTTTCTCCGTTGCTTCGAAGCCGGTGGTCGAACGCACACACGGCGCTCGCGGCGGGTTTGTCCTCGTAGGCAACACGGAACTGGGCTCAAGATTGCCAAGCGCCTCCTCTAGGAGGAGGCGGTCCTTTATGGAGCCGGTGAATGCACACACAGATGACGCGTGTCCTTCATGCTCGCCCCAGAGTTTTCTGGGTAATGTAGTTTTTGGGCAGTGTCCTCGTGATCGCGACAGAACCCCCTCTCGAGGACTGCCGTCCCGGCGGTCATCCCGGTTTCCCAGGATGTGCCCTGTGGAATAAGTCAGGGCAGTGGAGATTGTGTGCTGGTTCCCAGGTCCTGTCCTCGACCCCAAACCCTTTCCAATCCACTAAGTACTGGACTCGACCTCTTACTATTCGGGAATCCAGTAGTTCCTGTACTTCATACTCTTCCTGGCCCTCTATGTCTATGGGACGCGGCCTGTCTGGGAGCCTCATGCTGACAGGGCAGGGTTGTAGCAATGACACATGGAATACGGGATGTATGCGTCAAGCAATGGGTAGGGACAATTTCATTGCCACAGGGTTCACGATTCTTTCTATGCTGTAGGGTCCAATGTATCTGGGCTTTAACTTATCCACCCCTTTTAGCTGGAGATTTCGCGTAGACAGCCATACCTTGTCTCCCACTTTATACTTAGGTTCCTCCTCCCTCCTTCGGTCTGCCCATTTTTTGTGAGCTGCCTGGGCAGAAGCCAAACTATGTTTGGCATCAACACTGCTCGGAGGTGAGCATGATGCTCCTGGTTGCTGGGAAGCCTGGAGTGCACGGGCCAGTCAAAAGGGAGCATGTTGGGATGATATCCGTATAGGCAAAAGAACGGCAAACAACCCAACGTGGAATGTTCAGCGTTATTATACGCGAATTCTGCCATCCATAGTAAGGGAAGCCAATGTGTGGGGTTTTGCAATGTGAAACAACGCAAGTACTGCTCAAGCGTCTGGTTTAAGCGTTCTGTTTTTCCATCGGTTTGTGGATGGAAACTCGTAGATGTTCGTGCCTCGATGGAGAGTGATTCACAGAGAGCCTTCCAGAACCGGGAAGTGAACTGGGATCCCCTGTCCATAATTAGTACACTAGGGATTCCATGAGCCCTGACAACGTGCTGAAGAAAAACGAGAGCCAGTTCCGCCGAAGAGGGGAGTTTTTTCAAAGGGATGAAATGCCCCATTTTCGTCAAATGATCCACCAGTACCAATACCACTGTATACCCTTCGCATGGGGGCATTTCGATGATGAACTCCATCGAGATAGTGTACCATGGTCGAGGGGGGGATAGGAATAGTCCGTAGGAACCCCGCGGGTCTTCTATGAAGTGCCTTACTTTGAACGCAGATTGAACAGGTCGTCACATACTCATGGGTGTCTTTCCTCAACGTAGGCCACCAATAGGAGCGCTCTAGGCTCGAGATGGTTTTGTAAATACCCACTTGACCCCCCAAAGGTGTATCGTGCATCCAGGTAAGCACTCTTTGTTGGAGAAGAGGGTCTGGAATATACAAAGCGTGAGAGTGATACAGAAGACAGTGCTTTTCTTTTCTAATTTCGGGGTATTCTGAGATCCATGCCTGTGCGTCTATTTCTGCCACTGCTACTCTCAGGTCTTCCAAGAAGTCTTGCGGGGCGATCTGTGCGATTGTCT
Source organism: Triturus cristatus (assembly GCF_964204655.1). NCBI lineage: Eukaryota > Metazoa > Chordata > Amphibia > Caudata > Salamandridae > Triturus > Triturus cristatus. The sequence continues at coordinate 1,192,309,013 of NC_140584.1, forward strand.
TGAAGGATACCGGCTTGTCTGGGAGGATAAAAGGAGGTTCCTTCTCTTCCGTCTCAGTGTCGCATCCTGGCTCATCAACCCTTGACAGTGCATCTGCCTTCCCATGCTGAGTTCCAGGGCGGTATTTGATGACGAAATCATAATCCGCAAAAAAAAGCGTCCATCTCAGTTGTCTGGGCGTCAGGGCTTTTGCAGTTTTAAGGAATAAGAGATTACGATGGTCCATGAAGATCTCGACCGTGTGGCGGGCTCCCAAAAGGTAATGTCTCCATTCCTCACAAGCACGTTTAATCGCCAACAACTCCTTGTCAGTGACGGAATAATTGATCTCGCAAGGGGTTAGTTTTTTAGAATAATAGGCCACGGGATGGAGCTGTCCTGTTTCAGGATGTCGTTGGGATAGCACCCCTCCTATGGCGTATTGTGATGCATCCGTCTCAACAATAAAAGGGAGTTGAATATCCGGGTGCCTTAAGATAGGGGCTTGTGTAAACCTGTCTTTCAGAGCCTGGAAGGCTTGTTCAGCTTCCGTTCCCCACTGAAAGGGCATATTTTTTCTCAGTAACCTCGATATGGGGGTTAGGATTCTCGAGAAGTCTTTGATAAATCGTCGGTAATAATTAGTGAATCCTAGGAATCTCTGTACTGCCTTGACGTTGTGGGGTGCCTTCCACTCTGTGATAGCATGCACTTTGCCATGATCCATCTGAAACCCCCGGGAGTTGATGATATAACCTAGAAAGGCGACCTCTTCTGTGTGGAACAAACATTTTTTCAATTTTGCGAACAATGAATGTTGCCGTAGTCTGTCCAATACCGCCGTTACGTGCTGCACATGGTCTTCTAGTGTGGTAGAATACACCAGAATATCGTCGATGTATACCACACAAAACGTTTGCAGGAAGCCTCGTAGTACCTCGTCCATAAAATACTGAAAGGCTGCCGGGGTGTTACACAGCCCGAACGGCATCACCAGGTACTCATATAAACCGAACTTGGTTCTAAAGGCTGTTTTCCATTCGTCCCCCTTTTTTACTCGGACCAGGTGATAGGCCCCTCTTGAATCGAGTTTGGTAAACCATCTTGCTCCCTTGAGTTGGTCCAACAGTACTGGTATCAATGGCAGTGGGTATCGGTTTTTGATGGTGACTCGCATTATTGCTCTGAAGTCGATACACGGACGGAGCTCATGGCAGTCCTTCTTCGGTATAAAGAAAAGCGGGGACGAAGCGGGCGAAGAAGAGTGCCTTATAAATCCAGAGGCCAGGTTTTTAGCAAGGTATTGTTGTAAATACTTCGTTTCAGGCTCCGTGAGAGCGTATACCCTACTACACAGTATTGCGGCTCTGGGAATTAGGTCGATTCGACAATCATAGGAGCGATGCGGAGGGAGTTGCTTGGCTGTCTTTTTATCAAACACTTGGAGGTAGTCGTGGTAGACGTCAGGTAAGGTGATGGAACAGCAGAAACCTGTCTCTGCGCAACCGGACGCCAGAAGGCGAGCTTGTGTCTTTTCATTCTCCACCTGACAAGCGACTTGGTTAGTGCAATGTTCCTTGCAATAGGCGGATTGCAAGGAGACGGTACGTGCAGCCCAATGAATGACTGGATCATGCAAGGTCAGCCAGGGCATACCTAATATGAGCCTGAAGTGAGGTGCGTCAATGAGATCAAAACGAATGTATTCGTAGTGGTCACTACCGAATCTCATGAGAAGAGGTGGCGAATGATATAAGACTGGTCCAGAGGACAGTGCAGTGCCGTCCACGGCCTTGACTTCCTCTGGGTGTTTCTTTTTTTACTTGTGGGACCCCAATGGTATTGGCATATTTCAGGTCCATGTAATTTCCTGTCGCACCCGAATCCAACATTGCAGGCATGCCCAAGGGGGTATCAGGGTAAATCCAGAGGGTAATCCCCACGTTGAGATGTGCTACCGCAGGTTGGATGGTATTAGCGACGGCAGGGGAGATCCCTTCTTGTTTCCCACCCGACCCAGGGATCTCCTCCTGACTCGGGTGTGCTAGTTTTCCGACGTCTCCTCCTGGTGCACAGAGGACACTTGCATTCTTAGGTTGCTGGTTTTCTCAGGGAGTCGTGTTCTTGTTCGGCATTCCCGTATAAAATGCCCGCTCTTACCGCAGTAAAGGCAAAGTCTCATCTTCCGTCTTCTTTTGTGTTCTTCTGTGGTTAAGGGTCCCTTGATCCCTCCAATCTGCATAGGCTCCGAGGTATCCGTAGGTTTATGAGAGTCATCTGAGGATAGCTTAGGTCGGACGTAAGGAAGGCGGTTTTCACCCCTACTTCTGTCTCCCTTCCGTTCTTGGAGCCGATGCTCCAATTGGACCGTGAGCGTGATGAATTCCTCACAGGTTGGAGGGAGTTGCACCACCTGGGTAAGAATGTCTTTTAACTCCCCTCTCAACCCTCGATACAAAAGGGAGGTGCGCTTTTCCAGAGGCCAATCCGTCTCAACCACTAGACGATTGAAAGTGGTGATGTAAGTAAGGAGATCCTGAGATTCCTGCTTCAGCGTCATCAATTCCTTGTCCAGTGTATGCATGTGTGACTTTCGATCAAATAGCTTCCTCATCTCTACGCAAAAGTCTGAGAAGGGATGTAACACTGGGTCATTCCTTTCCATTAGGGGTATGGTCCTACTGGCTGAGCTCCCTCCCATGTAGGACATCGTGAACGCTGTTTTTGCCGCTTCATCCTGGAAAACCGCAGGTTTACAAAGAAAATGCAATCTACACTGATTGAGGAACGTCTCAAACTTCTTCGGACCTCCGTAGAACCTTTCAGGGGGTGCCAGTGGTATACTAGTGTTCTGTAACACATGTACAGTGGGGACGGTTCCAGGGACGGGATTCAGGCCCTGAGGGGAAAAGACTCCACTCCCTTTTGGCTGTTCCGGTTTGTGTCCCATACCAGGAGGAGGGAGCGTCCATTCCTTTATGTAACCACTCGCTCCTCTTGATTCGGGTTTGCCTTGGCGGGATAAACCCGCTACTTCTCTACGTAGGGTACCTAGTTCGTTTTTTAGGTCTCGTTTTCAGAGCAGGAGGCCTGTACCTCTACCTGAAGAGCAGCTAGGCTCTCCCTAAGGAAAGCGAGAACAACGTTGGTATCCATCGTTCGGGCTGGGATGCAATCTTGGGCTTGGCAATCTGTCGCGGATGCGTCAGAGTGTCAGCAGTATTACAACAACCCACTAACCTGAGCCGGCCAGCAGGAACGATGCGTGTGTTGACTGTCCCCCTTCTTCCCCCTTCCGCTAGCGCTCACCACGGTAGAAAACCTGAGCAGTGTGAGGAAGCAGGTGGGGGAGAAAAGGGGGGGGAAACAAGGTTCACGGCAGGAGTAGTGGAGAAGGTAAAATCCGTCGGGACTGCAGGTCAGGGACGTGTTCCTGGGTTTTCTTGTGCAGGGAACTATGAGCAAGAAAACAGGAGACTTGTAACGAGGCACCAGTTTTACAGGAAATCTTACCCACCCTAACTCCCCTATCTTGAACTCACTGTTATCAGAGTGTAGGTCCCCACAGCCAAGAGGCAGAGGTAATCAGCCGTTGCGGACAGTCAGGATCCTCGTTTTGTATCCAGCCCCGATGACCCTCTAATGCGTGGCAAAATCATAAAGGGTGGAAGTCCAAACACGAATACCCCGGTATTTATGAGGTAGGGAAAAATGAAAGAAGAGAGGACAAGGGAGGGCACTCCGGCCCCCTACAATCCTGCGTCTTGTCCCTCTCTTTGCAGTATGTTCCTACTTCTTGTAGGAGATGATGTGCTCGACCTCTGTTCCTTCACAGTGGGAGCACCCAAGGACACGAGGAGCTCTGGCGCTCTCCCAAAAGTGCTCGACCGCTGTTCCTGCACTGCGGGAGCTCTCTAGCACTCAAGGAGCTAATAGCGCTTTCTCAATTGCGGTCCTCCGCTGTTCCAGCACAGCGGGAGCACTCCAGTACCTGTGGAGTCAGGGTTATCTTTTCCGCAACCATGCGGGTTACCTGTAAATGTCGTGCAGTCTTCGTTGCCGGCCTGTCTCCACACGGTTCCTTCCTTCGGCGGCAGTCTCGGGGGAAAGGCGTCTGGTTTCTCCGTTGGTTTCTTCTTTGCTTCGAAGTCGGTGGTCGAATGCACACACGGCGCTCGCGGCGGGTTTGTCCTCGTAGGCAACACGGAACTGGGCTCAAGATTGCCAAGTGCCTCCTCTAGGAGGAGGCGGTCCTTTATGGAGCCGGTGAATGCACACATAGATGACGCGTGTCCTTCCGGCTCGCCCCAGGGTGTTCTGGGTAATGTAGTTTTTGGGCAGTGTCCTCGTGATCGCGACAGCGAGGGGCGGTTCAGGTGCAGTGCCATTTGGATATTGTGAAGTTGGTGTGAGTGAAGAGGTATGCACTTCACCAATGAACAGGTGAAAAGATTCCCTGCAGACAAAGGGTGGGTCGTGCAAGGCAACTGATGCAGTTATAAATCCTGCTTGGGAGCATTGCACTAGGTGTCCGTAGATGCCTGCACGTGCTGCACTGACACACTGCACTAGGTGAGTCATCAGATACCTACACACGGCAGACAAACACACTGCAGGAGGTGAGGCAGCAGATGCCTGCACGTGACTCACTAACACACTGCAGGCAATCAGTCAGCAGATGCCTGCACGCACTGCACTGACAGGAGGATAAAAGTGCATGTGTTCACCACATGCAGCAGAGATGGCATGCTGCATGAGGGCCACACTGGTGGAGTATTAGTCTGTGTTTAGATATGTAACTGGAGGAGAAAGGCTTCAGTCTTCAGTTCCAGTACTGCGTGAACTGTGCCCTGCATGGGCTGGCGCTGTACTGAAAACCGAGGCCTGCCTCACCCTTATAGGGGTTATGTCGGGCCTTCGCACCATGAGCGGCCCCGCTGTGGCGCTATGTGTGAGCAGGGCAGCGCTCATGGACTTGTGAGGGCCATGTGGTATAGGCCGCAATAAAGACAGGACACCATAGTGAATGTGTAGTCTGTGATAGCGCAATGCGGCTCTGAAGCCGTTCGCACACAGATATTTATTCACGCGCCTTCGCTACGCGGGCCAAACCAATTAACATACACATCGGCAGAGGAGATTGCAATACACCCCCGGTGCCAGTTCAGGCAGTGAGTTTACCTGAAATTAAAGTATAGCGTCATGATACAACATTCTTCCCCAAAAATGAAACTTTCAATAAAACTTCAATAACCGTTACTTTAGAACGAAGACCAACACAGGGGCCTCAGCTCCATGTCCAATGTCACAGTACCTCACTCCGACTCCCGTCCGTGGAGGTGAGGCTCTAGCAGTGAGTCCCGAAGCCGGCTGGAAGGATCTGGGTTTCTCCTCAAACGGTACTGGGTGCGATTCTTCCAACACACACTGTCATTATCAGGAGTCAGGAGAGGGTCAGGTAGCTTTTGAGTCACTTCCTGATCTTGAGGAGTCGGGTCCAGACCACTAGCTCCTTCGGTAGAGCATTCCGCTTTGGACTCTTCCTCTCAGCCTTGACCACGGGAGATCCCACTGTATTGACTCAATCCGGCATCCAGACACCATGGAATTTCTTGAAAGCTGACACGTTCCTGGTGACCAGCTCCAGACGTCTTTTCGCCGTCACTTGGGTACCACGGATATGAGTGATGCACCAGGGATCTTTCTTGAACATTAGCCTGAACTTGCTACCAGGGTGCCGGTCTTGGATGCAAACCAGATCTCCAACTTGGAGTCGGGAAGTTTCCGCTCGACGATATCTGCTGATGTGATAATTTGCTCTTTGTCTTCGGCGATTCACAACCTGCTCATTCACTTCCTCTGGGACCCACTGAGGGTGATGTGGAATAGAGTCCCGCACAGCTCGCCCCATCGATAGGTGTGCAGGAGCCCTTCCCGTGGTGGCATGGGGAGTTTGTAGAACAATCCATATATTCCTTTCTCAGGGATTACCGTCAGACTCCCCATTGGCTACGGCAATCCTGATCATGAAGCGTTCAGCCTCACTATTGGCCTGTGGCCACTTAGGAGTTATCTTTCGGTGAACAATCCCTTGAGACATGAGGTATGATGTGAACTCTTGTCCCTGGAATGGAGAACAATTATCTGTTATTAGCTCTTTGAGTCCATGAGTAGACATCACTTTTTCCAACTTTGTGATTACGTCTCCCGCACTCAAAGATGAGCGCACTTCCACTTCGGGATATTTTGAATAGTCATCGATTACTACCATGGCACCCCCAATGCACAGCAATCGCCTCCTTTTCTATCTGAGAGTATCTTTGCTCCATGGCGGGCAATGATCTGCTCGCGAATGCCACTGGAGCCCACTCATCCTCTTCCTTTTGTTTTTGCAAGAGTACCGCCCCAAGCCCTTGGGGGCCAGCATCTACAGCAACTTGGGTTTGCTGTCTTGGATCAAATATCTGTGTGGTGTTGCTGGAGAGCGCGTCCTTGGTAGCCTGGAAAGCAGCTTTGTGTTCTATGACCACGGTGTGGATGCTTTGGTAAGTTCCCGCAGCAAGGAGAGGATTTTGATAAACCTACCGCAGTAGTTCACTATCCCCAGGAAACTGCGCATTTCAGTTACGTTGGTAGGAGCTGGAGCTTCTTTGATGTCTCTTACTTTTTCCGGAGCAACTCCTTCTGCTGAAAATATATATCCAAAAAACTGTAGTTTCCTTTGGAGGAATTCGCATTTCTCTTTGTGTAACGCAAGTCCCGAACTTGTATTCTCTGGAGTACTTGTCTAAGTTGTGTGTTGTGCTCTGATATGGACCTAGCATGGACCAGAATATTGCTTACGTTCACAACCCCTGGGAGGTCAGCAAGAAGCTCTTGGATAATGTCCTGGATGACGTCCGCTGCGCTCTATATCCCGAAACTAAAACGCTTGTAGCGCCTCATTCTGACATGTGTGGAGAATGTCATTATGTATCCGGACTGTTCGTCGAGGACAAGTTGATGATACCCAGCCTGAAGATCGAGTTTTGGGGATCAGCTGGCTCCGCTGAGTTCCCCGATCAGGTTATCAATGGTGGGCATCAAGTGACATTCCCTATTGATGGCAGTATTTGAGATTCTCATGTCCACACAGATTCTGACTTCTCTTGGCTGCTTGGGCGTTTATGCTACCATGATGGGAGACACCCAGGGTGTCGGACCCTTTACTTTTTCAATAATGCTTGCCTCTTCCAGCTTACAGAGTTCTTTTTCTACTAGTGGTCTTAAATGGAATGCGACTCTCCTGTGCCTGAGAGCAACTGGTTGTACCGACGGATCAATGTGCAGATGTATTGGTTTGTCACGTAAACACCCAATGCCGTTGAACACTTTTGGGAACTCTTCGAGTATTTGGCTCACTCCCTCTTGATGTATCCCAAATGTGACTATGTCTAGGGCCTCTGCTGACTTACACCCCAGTAACATGCTGTGCCCCTCTTCTGTCACATACACCAGAGCATCCATTTCCCGTTTGTTATAGGCAATGGTGGTTTTGAATTTTCTTTTGATGGCCAGTGGTTTGGTTTGGCCATATGCATACACCTTTATCTTGGCCGGCGTTAACGCTGAAGGAGATGTCATCTCTTGGTAGGCTTCACAGGACATAACGTTTATGGTGGCTCCCATGTCAATTATTGCTGTTGATGGGCACCCTGCTACCAGAATCTGGCATTGTGGTAGGCGACTGCGTGTGAGATGCTAATCCAACAGTGAACACTGAGTTAACCGTGTGTTCCTCTCGGCTGCCGTTGTCCCTGTCGCTACTCTGTTCCTGAGACTCTTGAATCATGTTTACTTGGGACCTTCCTGCCCGCCCCCTGCTGGATCGGCACACTTTCATGAAATGATTCATCTTTCTGCAGGCCGTGCATTTCTTTCCCCTTGCCGGGCACCCTGATGGCCGATGTGAAGGTCCCCTACAATATCTGCACAATCTGATCTTTGGGCCTCGTGTGCGAGTCATCGATTCTGTTGTAGTGTGAGTGACTGCGTTGACCGGCCCTGCCTTGATGGGAGTTTGAAGGGCAGCCTCCATGTGTGCTGCCCCGGCCTTTGAAAGTTCCTTCGTTCTTCCCAGGTTAAGTATGTCTGCTAACGACTTCCCGACTCTTTCAGGATCTTCTCCCTGAACTTCGCTGAGGCACACCCCTGAATAATCTGGCCCCTTATCTCCTCTGTTTTGTCTTGAAACCCACAGGTGCCCACTAGCTCCTTTAAACGCGCGTGGAATACATCTAGAGACTCTTCTGGCTGTTGTCTTGCTTGACGAAACACAAGCGTTCGTAATCTTGAATGGCCATTGGCTCGAAGTGAGCATTAAGGGCAGCAATGATTGAGAGGTGAGGCTTTGGCGTTGCCTCTGTCACTGTCCTGGCTATTTTTTGTATGTCTTTACCTCCCAAATGTAACAGCATGGCACGCTTCTGTGCATTTTCCACTTTTGTAGTCTCGAAGAAGAGGAGCACATGCTCTACCCTCTCCTTCCACCTCGGGGCCTGAGCAGATGGGGCCCCTTCCACCACAAATGGCTCGATTGAAGGGATGTGGGCCATGGTGTGCTCACCAGCGTTGCCTTGAGGTCAAACTGGGAGTGTACTGGGTGTGGTCCTGCTACGAAACTGCTAGACATATGGCTTGACGCCTTGCCGATGCAACTCACAGTTCGTTGTGCCCACCGAGAGCGCCGGTACCATAGACTGCACTTGGGACCATCCGGTAGTGCCTGGAACGTTTTCTCAGCGTTCAGCACGAGCGATTCCAGCATGATAACCAATGCGAGGTGGATCGTCCATCCGAGTGGCAGCACGAGCCCCACGTGCGAAGGCTTGCATGCGTGGCCGCTGCCAAAATGCCACGTGGGTCTTTTGCACCCTCGTCGCCAATGTTATGTCGGGCCTTCACACCATGAACGGCCCGCTGTGGCGCTGTGTGTGAGCAGGGCAGCGCTAGTGGACTTGTGAGGGCCAAGTGGTATAGGCCTCAATAAAGACAGGACCCCACAGTGAACGTGTAGTCTGTGATAGCGCGGTGCGGCTCTGACGCCGTTCGCGCACAGATATTTATTTACGCGTCCGCGCTACGCGGGCTAAACCAATTAACATACACTGGGCTGGGGGAGATTGCAATACACCCCCGGTGCCAGTTCAGGCAATGAGTCCACCTGAAATTAAAGTATCGTGTCACGATACAACAATAGGTTCATCTGTACCATGTAGAACGAGGCGATGGTAGATATGAGCATGGTAACTGCATACTTCTTTTGATTTCAATATGTTTTCCTGAGTTTTTCTTTTATTAGTAAAATAAGCAGCACACAGAAGTCATAAGACAATAAAACAACAGGGCGGTGATGTACGTGACTTGATTACGTCTGCATCGCTGTGAACACAACCTGGGAATCCCACAGAGAGGGCAGACACGGATCGTTGACACACTCCGAATGAAGAGACAAAGTGAGTGTCTGATACCAAGATACCAGTTAAGGCTGTGAAGGAAGACTTTGTCGGAAATCAACCAGCTGAGCGACATCACCCCTCTGTAAATGTAAGAAAGAAAGCAATAACCAGGACAGCAAGAGTAGAGGAGAGAAAGACGAGAGGTTAGAAGATCAGCAATAAGATGGATGATGACGAGAGAAAAACAATCACCATCTGGGGGGCTGGCAGTGAAGAGGAGGCGTCCTCTGGTGGTACAGTGCAGATGAAGAGCTTTAGAGTGACGAAGGGGTACTCACGAATGTATCCATCATTTCTGGGACGTGCTCAAATCAAACCAGATGTGTATAGCGCTGCTCATCGCCAGTGAGGGTATCTAGGTGCTGGGGGGGAGGGTGCTGCTGCTGAGGTGTTAGTTGAAGAGGCAGGTTTTTAGGCCTTTCCTGAGTTCCTGCAGGGTGGGGGCTGTTCGGAGTTGGAGGCAGAGGCCGTTCCATGATTTTGCGTCCCGGTAGGAGACGGCGCGGCCGCCGCTCCTGCTCCTGTGTGGGGGATGCGTGTGTGGGCTAGGGAGAGGGATGCGGATCATAGTTGTCTGGTGGATTAGTGAAAGTTCACCCTGTTGTTAAGGTATGTTGGTCCTTTATTGTGTAAGCCCCTGTAGGCATGGGTGAGTATTTTCAACAGGCACCATTTGCTGACGGGAGCCAGTGTAGAGATTTGAGGTGTCTGGTGATGTTGGTCCATCTCGGGAGGGCGAGGATGAGCCTGGCTGCTGTGCTCTAAATGGTCTAGAATCTGTTTTGTAGTTGTGAGGTGATTCCCACGTAGAGGGTGTTGCTGTCGTCCAGGCGGCTGGTGATCAGGGCCAAGAAAACACAATAGCCCATAGGAAGAGCCGCTCAAACAGTGTCCTTGGGATGTCTCATGTCAGGGTCACGGCAAGCATGCGAATGGCCAGCAAAGGGTCAGAAATAAGTGGACATGGCACTTGCAGCCCAGGTAAGGCCTGAGGCACGCCACACACAACTTCAGTAGTCATGGAAGCCTAGAAGCCTCAAATGCTCGACACCTAGAAAGGGGCTCCAACCAGGACGGTGCGCAAAAGTGCTGTCAAGACTTAAGGGTGAATCAAGGGATCAGTGTTCACACATCGTGTGCCTCACTGTCTGTGTCCAAGCCTCGCGTGCCTCGCTGTCCCAGTGTCCATGTCTCACATCCCTCCCTGTCCCAGTGTCCATGTCTCGCTGTCCCAGTGTCCATGTCAAGAGTAAAAGTACAGAGAGCCCCACCACGTGCAGCCTTCCTGCTGCTCAGCCAAACACAATCTGTCAAACTCACTCATCCAACATTCCACTGCATCACCACGCACCAACATTCCACACCACACTCACACTGGCTGAGCAGCAAGTATAACAGTCTTGCATCCCTCCCTGTCCCAGTGTCCACCCTAACATGCCTCCCTGTCCCAGTGTCCATGCTTCGTGTACCACCCTACCCTAGTGTCCACATCTGTTGTCCCTCCCTGTCCCAGTGTCCACCCTAGCGTGCCTCCCTGCCCAAGGTCCACATCGGTTGTCCCTCCCTGTCCCAGTGTCCATGCTTTGCGTGCCTCCCTGTCTGTGTCCACACCTTGCGTGCCTCCCTGTTCCAGTGTCCATGGCTCATGTTCCTCGCTGTCCCAGTGTCCAAGCCTCGCGTCACTCCCTGTCCCAGTGTCCATACCTTACTGTCCGTGTCCTCGCCTCGTGCATCTCCCTGTCTGTCACACCTTGCGTCCCTCCCCGCCCCAGTGTCCACGCCTAGTGCCTCCCTGTCCCAGTGTCCCTGTGTCCCTACCTTACTGTCCGTGTCCGCGCCTCATGCATCTCCCTGTCTGTCCACACCTTGCGTCTCTCCCTGCCTCAGTGTCCATGCCTAGTGCCTCCCTGTCCCAGTTTCCACGTCTCACATGCCTCCCTGTCCCAGTGTCCATGCTTTCCGCCCCTACCTGCCCCAGTGTCCATGCCTAGCATGCCTTCCTGTCGGTATCCACGCCTTGTGTGCCTCCCTGTCTGTGTCCACACCTAGCGCCCCTCCTTGTCACAGTGTCTACACCTCGCATGCCTCCCTGTCCCAGTATCCACACCTTGCGCCCCTCCCTGCCCCAGTGTACACATCATTCGTCCCTCTCTGTCCCAGTGTCCATGACTTGTATACCTCCTGTCCCAGTGTGTACGCCTCGCATGGCTCCCTGTCCGTTCCTTTGTGGCCCCGTTCTCACATCTCTGTCTTCTACTGTCCTGAGGGTTGAGGAGCAGGGCTACGACTGGTCATTGACACATGATTGGCTCTTGTATAGTATTTCATGCAGTTACTTGCTGGAATGTAAGCACTATATTGTCTTCATCTATTCATTCATTCTACCCTCTCACGCTACAGGGCAAACCTCAGTGTGGATGAGCATTGAGGACGAGACGTTGCCACACATTGAAGAGACCGAGCTGGAGCCAGGAGACGAAACCCAAGTGCAAGCCCCGTCTGCACCCCCTCGGAAGCATGTCTTCGTCTCCAAGACGGTGAGAAGATGTCTTCCTTTACTCTGGAGTGGAGGAGGGCCTCCTGGTGTGGGGTGAGTGGCCATAGCTTCCGAGGCGGGGGGTGTATCCGTGCACTGTGACTCTTCAGACACTTGAAGATCTATCACCTCTGGTGTGAACTTAAGACTTGTTTTATTTGTTAGGTTTACGACAATACAATGCAATGCAATGCAGGTCCTCATGCCGGCTCCCCCTGCGACAGGTCTCCTGCCGGCTTACCAGTAGTCTGCTACCCTCTTGCTGACTTATCACTTGCCTCTTTCTGTTTGTGTTTTCTCTGCTCTTCATGCCCTCTTTTTGACTTTTCTGCTTGTGTCTTGCCCTCTGTTTTGCTTTTTTCTGCGCGTCTCTTGCCCTCTTAAAGCCGTTTCCCTCCTCCCACCACCCAGCGCCCCTCCTGCCCCCCAAGACACCCTCCTTGGTGGACTTCAGAAAGAAACTCAAGACCTGGGCTTTCGATGGAGAACTTGCACCCCAGAGCCGAGATGCCCTTAGGGGGACTGTGCAGCGCTCTACAAATGCTGATTGATAAATGCTGATTGATTGATACAAAGGCATCTATAGAGTGAGTGGCTGCTCCCGAAGGGGCGCCCCGGCGCTAACGGCAGGACCGCCCTAAAGTAACGGAAGGGAGCTAAGCATTAAACAGGTGGGTCTTTAGGACTTTCCTGAAGATCTTTTCTGAGGGCGTACGGAGAAGGGTGGATGGAAGGTATTCCAGAGCTTAGCCATCCAGAAGGTGAAAGACCTCCCACCACGTCTCGCCCTGTGGCTCTTCGGGATTTGCAGGAGCCTCTAAGAGTGAGGCCTGAGGGATCTGCCCTGGTGGTAGGGCTGGAGTCTGCATCTCGATTACAGAGGTCCCTTGTTCTCCAAGCCTCTATAAGCAGAAATAATGCCATTAATTTGATGCGACTGCTCTCGGGGAGCAAGTGGAGCTGGTGAAGATGTGCAGACTCGCATTGCTGAATCGGGACCTTGAGAATGAGGTGAGCAGCGGCCATTGCTCAAGGAATGCAGGCAAGCCCAGGAAGAGACTGGTGGCATAGTCCAACTTAGCGGTGACGAGAGCATGGACAACTGTGTTTCGGGAAGTCACAGGCACCAACTGGAGCATCTTTCTCAGTGATTTCAGTGCAGCAAAACAGCTAGCCGAGACCGCTTTGACCTGCAGTACAAACGATGGGGCTGCCAGATTCCTAACGCAGACCAAAACGCCAAAACGATCCCAGCTACTCCACACATTACCCAAAGCGCAGAATCAGTCGCTGCTCAGGGTCCACTCTCAGGCTTCCCAACTTGTTCTTGAGTCACTTCCTGGTGGCTTTCAGATGTCGGTGATTGAATTATTAATCAATGTCTCCAACTATTGTTTATTGTTTTCCATTATCTGTCATTAGTCCGCTCCTCTCTATAATAAAAACAAACGAGCGCAAACGTGTGCGAACAACTCTGCAGAAACGTGTAAGAACTATTCGAGGGGCTTTCTAAATGCAACTCATTCCAGGATTTTCTTGATATGTTTTGTTACTCATAAATAGATTCTCTTTATTCTAGCTTTTTTCTTTTTTTTTTTTTTTTAAACGAACACCTAGACTTTCCGAATTGAGGATAAAAAGCAAACACTGAAAGATAGGGGGAGCAAAAGCAGTTTCTAGGCATGTGGGCATATTAAACAGTATAAGAGAGCAGACGGCGTCAAAACTATTTTGTGCATTTTCTTGATCAGTTGACACTGCAGCAGTGCTTAATTTGAGCCTGTGGTTTCCGGTGCTAAGCACTGGCACTTAATTGTCAACACCAACACTTATGACAGTCTGTCACATGGTGGTGCAGTTTAGAGATGAGCACAAGAACTGCTGTTCAGTACTACAATATACATTAAACTGACTATTACCTGCTGCCCAAGCCATTCGTATATGTGTGGGGTCCTGGGACAGTCAGAATGGTCACACTTGTAGGAGTTGTGATTGTGTTGGTGCTGTCATTGGCAGCACTAGCAGGGGCACTGGGTGGTGCAAGGAGCTGTGCCCTCCTGACGAGGACCCTGGCACTTATTTATTTTTTACAAGTTAAGCACTGCACACCCTTAATCAGCCGAGGGACCAGCCAAGCTCACGGGGACCTTTCTTCGCCTGCCAGATCGCGGGCTGACAGTCGGCCTTTCCTTATCTCTAGGAGCAGACTGTAGAGTTCACCTTGTTTTCTCATGAGCAGCACCCATGCTCTATTACAAATATGCTCCCACCTCCCACAGTAGAAAATTGAGTTGTTCAGAAATACAGACTGACAGTGGCGTAGGAAGAGGGGGTGCGGTGGGTGCGGGCCGGTGAGTGTGGGCCGCCCCGGGTGTCATCACTGTTTTAAACACATATTTTGGCCATTTTGTCAAGCCGGGGGTGACCAGAATTTTTCCACACCGGGTACCACCTGACCTTGCTATGCCACTGCAGACTGTTCCAACACTTCCAAAATGGTGCTTGCAGCCAAGAACCATATTGTGAAAAGCCGATCAAAGTCCTGGCATTGTTACGGTTGGGTCAGACATTCCATGGAACAAGCCTTTTTGATTTTTCTTAATATCGTGGGTGCTGTTTGAATCTGCACTAAACTTTCCCAAAAAAGTACATTTACATTGGATTGTACTTGCCAACTTCCGGACTGATCCATCAAGTGAAACCCAAAAAGGGCGACCCCAAAATTGGCATTTCTCATTTTCACTCCTATAGGATTCTTTGCTCTTCAATACAGAAAAAACCAGCTGAAGAGAATTGCACCAAAATGTCATGAAGGTAGAGCTTTTCTCAAGGAAGTGCAATTGCCTAGTTTGGTGCAAATTTGTTGTGAGGTTTACAGAGAGTTCGCTTTTTAAAGCATGAAGAGAAATTTTATAAATATCTGGAAGTTAATCTTCAAAATTCACAAACTGTTGGGGCCACTATTACAGGACCTGGACACTCTGTCCCCATTTCCTAGAAAATAAATTGAGAGGGCATACGAGGGTGCTGCGTAAGTCTACTCTGACCCCCCTATATCAATTTTGCTTCTAGGTTTGCAGCCCCCCGCATTGGAGCCCTGAGTTCTGCAAATCCCAGTTTGGAATTGTTGAAACAGTGCAAGCTTTATAGCCGGGTACTGCAAACCCAGGGCAAGCTTCCCTACAGCCGGGTACTGCAAACCCAGGGGAAGCTTCACAGAGCCATACCATATCTGAGATTTCGGAACCATGTGTGCGAGTTCCACAGTACACCAGAATGTATCATGGGACTCGTAGACATGGTTCCGGAATTGTGGATGTGGTATGGCTGCATGAAGCTTGTCCTATATCTGATGGTACCAGGCTTTGAAGCTTGCCCTGGGTTTGAGTTTCATGGAACTCTGAGTCTGCACTGGTGGCCACAAAGCTAGTTCATGGATGGGCGAAACCTTTCAAAAAATAAAAGGGCGGTCCTGTCTGTAGACCAGGCTCTGCTGCCAACTGTACTAAATAAAATATACTCTACATGTCTTGGATGTAAAAAGGCTTTAGTTTTGCAAGCCGTGCCACTTTGCTCACCGCAAGAGATGACTTTGTGACAAACCATTAATGTCTTCTGCTAGAATCTTCAGGCACCTTCTCTCCAGGATGGATTGCATGGTCGCAGTGCTGAAGACGTACTCGCCTCTTCTGTGATTCTCTTCCTCTTCTGTGATTCCCTTCCTCTTCTGTGATTCCCTTCCTCTTCTGGTATTCTCTTCCTCTTCTGGTATTCTCTTCCTCTTCTGGTATTCTCTTCCTCTTCTCCGCATTGAACTGCTGTTCATGCAAAGCATCAAGATACTTGTGCACTTATGAGGGTCCAACGCTGTATTTCCCCTGGTTGCCCCTGCTGTGTTTGTTCTGGCAGAAAGAACACGTTGCATACTTTGAGGACATTTTTTGTTTTTACCAGTTACAATGGTGAACACTTTGCAAACAATGGGTTCTGGGGGTGACTTGGAACCATCAGCGTGAACATCCTCCAGTTATTCATTTTCTTATTGTCCTTCTACATCGGGATCGTTCTTCTCCGGTTCTTCTTGCCAGAAGCCATTGCAAGTGTACAAAAAGTTTTGGTTCACCAAAAAAACATAAACCACAGCCAGACAACTGTAGAGTCTCCTGTGCTGCAGGAATGTGCATTAGCAAGTAGTGTTGCAAACAGTGCCAGATAGCCAAGAACTATTTGACCGTGGACGAATGCATGCCCAGTAACCAACCAAACCTCTGCAATGGTCCATAAGGATTTGTGGATCCTTCATGGACCCTGCAAAATAGGCATGGGAGAGTACGGCATGCCCTGGTTTCTTGGTCCCGGTGCCAGGAACCGCGAGCCTTGAATGGCAATTAAAATGTATCTCCACAACGGTAACTTTTCTTACGATATTGTCGTGTAGACTCTGAGAACACTTAGATTAATATGTGCCCCTATCACACTCTACTTTTTAAAGAGTTGAGGGCTTTGCAGTACTTGTAAAGGAGGTCCCTCAGCGATAGCGCAAGAGTTTTAGAACCCTGAAAAAGACCTGTGGTCCGGAAGTACAATGTCCATTGGTGGATCCATAAATCCTTAAACACCAAAAACAGAATGGAACATTGTGATCAGTAACACACCAAAGTGACTTAAAAACAAATTCTAATCCTTAAGAGACCGGGACCCAATCCTTGGCCAGCCACTATTCTGTATCCAACTCTGAAGGGTGAAGGATATTGAGAGTGGTGCAGGACAGTGCCTCAACAACAAGAGGCAAGAGGGAGCAGGCTTCAGTTCACATCCTCCATCAACATTCAAGATGAAGATACCAGTAAACTTACAAACACTTCAAAAGGAAGTGATCACTTAGAAAATTACTCTTGTGGAAATAGTTCCACAACCCTTGAAGAGAAGTGGGTTATTACAACAAAAGTCATCAGCACTTTGAGCAACGGGCCACACAGGTCTGTCTTTGCTTGGCACGACAGGGATGATGAAGCATCTGTGAGTAATTTATCTCAGGGAGTTCTCCATGGATCTAATAAAGCGGAGGAGACTAGAAGAGGGTGAGGAGGAAGAAGCTGTCCCTGTTGAAGTCCTGCAAGCACAGGTCGAAGAGATTGGTCCTAGGCTGATGATATTTGTAATCTGTTGCACAAAGTGCAAAAAGCATAATCTATCTGCATGAAGGAAACTGTAAAGTCACCTCAAAAAATATCACAAGTGATTCTTTGCTAGCCTTATGAAGTAATTTCACTACAGAAAAAAGTTACACAAAGTTGTAATAAAAGATACAAAAGATTTTAAAAAGTTGTTTCAGACCCTAAAGTAAAATCAAAAAAGGTTCAATTTAAGATACAAAAAATAATATATAAAAAAATTAATATAATTTATGTGCAACTTGGGCTGGCTTCCTGCAGCGTGTTGGATGTAGAGCCTTGCTGGACGCTGTCTAGTGGTTGTTGGCTGCCTCCAGTGGGTTGGATGTAGAGCCTTGCTGGAGGCTGTCTAGTGATTGTTGGCTGCCTCCAGTGGGTTGGATGTAGAGCCTTGCTGGATGCTGTCTAGTGGTGGGCGGCAGCCTGCAGCAGGTTGGATGTAGAGCCTCGCTGGAGGTTGTCTAGTGGTTGTTGGCTGCCTCCAGTGGGTTGGATGTAAAGCCTCGCAAAAGGCTGTCTAGTTGTTGTTGGCTGCCTCCATTGGGTTAGATGTAGAGCCTTGCTGGAGGCTGTCTAGTGGTGGTTGGCAGCCTGCAGCAGGTTGGATGTAGAGCCTCGCTGGAGGTTGTCTAGTGGTTGTTGGCTGCCTCCAGTGGGTTGGATGTAGAGCCTCGCTGGAGGCTGTCTAGTGGTTGTTGGCCGCCTGCGGCAGGTTGGATGTAGAGCCTCGCTGAAGTTTGTCTATTGGTTGTTGGCTGCCTGCAGCGGGTTGTATGTAGGGCCTCGCTGGAGGCTGTTTAGTGGTTGTTGGCCACCTGTAGTGGGTTGGAGCCTCGCTGGAGGTTGTCTAGAGGTTGTTGGCCGCCTGCAGCAAGTTGGATGTAGTGCCTCGCTGGAGGCTGTTTAGTGGTTGTTGGCTTCCTGCATTGGGTTGGATCCAGAGCCTCGATGGAGGCTGTCTAGTGGTTGTTGGTCGTGTCCATTGGGTTGGATCCAGAGCCTCTCTGGGAGCTGTTTTGCTGGTAGAAGGCTGCTTCAGCGGGTTGAGTGCAGGGCCTCGCTGGAAGCTGTTTGCTGGTGGTTGGCTGCTTGCAGAGGGTTGGGCGCAGGGCCTCGCTTGAAGCTGTTTGCTGGTGGTTGGCTGCTTGCAGAGGGTTGGGCGCAGGGCCTCCCTTGAAGCTGTTTGCTGGTGGTTGGCTGCTTGCAGAGGGTTGGGCACAGAGCCTCGCTGGAAGCTGTTTGCTGGTGGTTGGCTGCTTGCAGAGGGTTGGGCGCAGGGCCTCGCTGGAATCTGTTTGCTGGTGGTTGGCTGCTTGCAGCAGGTTGAGTGCAGGGCCTTCCCAGAGGCCAGGAGCTGCCGTCAACCTCCACTTCCAGGATTGAAGGCCAGGAGCTGTGAGGTTTGACCATAAATAACAGGACTGGTGCATTTAAATGTGATATCTGATCAAAAAACCTCAGAAAGTTACTGAAAAAAACAAAGGTTTAAGTAAAGATATGTTTAGATTAACTTGTAACACCTAAATGTATGTAGAAAACCTCTGAAATTCACTGAAACAACAAAGATAAGGTGCTGTTATGGTTATGAAACAAAATTATGAATTGCTTATGACCTCATACATGACATTCCTTGTGATATGGCAAATGACCTTATTGATTAAATCACTGATAATGGCATCAGTGTGATGATCAATGATGTAATTTGAGGTTGAGCAGGCAAAGACTACTTAAGGAGGCAGTGGAGGGGTGGGGGGAGTCAAGAGCTCAGAACTCACCAAACTATCAACAGGCACAATAACTTCAATGTCACGCCAGTGGTTGTCTCTTAGGAAAGGAAAGTCATTTTAATCTTGCAGCAAACCCAAATACTATACAATTTGATTGTTCAACTATACAGGGTGTGTTGAATCGCAAGGTACTAAACTCCCCTCCCCAGTAACCACATTCCATCCCTCTGAGGTCGAGGCTCCCACTATCACCGTCCCACTTGCTAGGTTATAGGCAGGGATTAGGCTTAGGCGCAACTAACAGACACTATGGGGGTCATTATGATAGCGGGCGGATCACCACCGCCTGTATGGCGGTGGCGATCAGCCCGCCAAAATTTACCACGCACATGACTTTCCCCCCCTGCCACATTACGATGGCGGGGGGACATCGGCAGACGGGAAGACCATCCGCCGGTAGGCAATCTGCCCGATTGCCTACCGGGCAGAAAAGCCCAGGAATATGGTGGCGGTGCCTTGCAGGCACCGCCATCCATATTATCATCATTGCAGTGAACTGCCTTTCCATGGCGGAGACTCCGCCATGGAAAGGCAGGCGATTTTGTCTTTGGGAGCCCGTTGCGGGCCCCCAGGGAATTGGGTGGGGTGGGGGTGCACATGGGGGGTACCTATGGTACCCCCCTGCATTTGCATGCACAAGGTGATAGGCACCGTGCGGTGCTGGTCACATTGTGTATTCAAATGCACAAGATGCATTTTAGACATTGCGGCGGGTGCTGCTTGCAGCACCACCCGCCGCAATGTTTAAAATGCGGGATGCACCCGCCAGTCTGGCGGGCGCATCCTAATGTCACTTGCGGTACCACCGTGACAATGGCGGGCGGTTCCGTTTCCCGATACGGTGGCGGCCATCGTAATAGGTCCCTCTGTTATTGTCCAGCCGATTGCTTATCTTTTAAGGAAAGGTAAGTACTTTGATTACAATGCGCACACAAGGTTCCCGGTTATGGGGTTGAAATCCTGTTTGCGATATTTAGTGAGGTGCTGTACCCCTTCGGCCCTCCAGCTATCCGCAGATTCCTGATGTTAATGCCCCCATGTACATGGCATAGGTCTAGGCATGGATTAGGCACTGGTGCACTTCACTTGAAAGTACTTCAATGTTTCAATAGCCAGAACAGTCCAGTTTGTTTCACCTATTCTAGTTCTCCTGGTAAAAGTCCTAAGGACTGTAGAATGCCTTCTGCTGCTCAGTCTCTTGTTCCACTCACAGGTAGGCCCCGTGGTTACCTGCGTTGCTGTAGATGCAGCACTGTTAGTGGTTGCATTCAGCACTTTTGCGGCGATAGCTCTTGTACTGCATGAGCCGCATCACTGTCCTCACCTTGAACTTGAACAGTGGGTGGAATTGGTTTGGCCAACTCATACAGCGGTACTCACCTTCTGCAATATTTGCCTCCCTAAGACAGGTGCATTTGGAGCACTCAAATGAGCAGGTGTGACCTCTGGGCAGTCATCATTTGGTGGTTGTCTTCAACAGTTGAAGCCTTTGGATTGATCAAGGCTTTCTAATCAGTGGCAATGAGGAATATCCCACTCAGATAGGAGCAGAAGTAGTCTCTTCAGGCACATGGCAGGATGCCGATAACACGTCAGTGCTTGCCAATCCAAAGTAGAGTTGCATTATATCCTCGCGGTAAATGCTATCTCAAACGGCCGAAACAAAACATTTTGTGTTTGGTATCAAACACCTTGGAATCATAGCTCCACACCGGTACCCGTGTGGGAGGTATGAGTCCACCCTTCTGAAGCGAGCTTTCTTGGGGTCACTGGTCTTTCCATACCAGCCTTCTCGACCCGGGCAGCACAAAATGGTTGCTGCCGACCAGCGACACATTTCTGCCCTCCTGCTGCTGAGCCAAGCTCGAGCAGGGAAAGGCAGGACAATAGGCATTCTGTCACAGGGAGGTGTGATCACCTCCCAGACAGGATTTAGTGTATTGGGGCTGGGTGGGTGCACTTCCGAAGTGTCTGAAAGTCTGCATCTGGGGCACACTTGGTGTCCCTGTCCATAGTCCAGTTCAAACTAGTCCTGGGAGCCGTTGGTTCCTGCTCTGGCGCAAAACTGGACAAAGAACAGGGGAGTATCCTCCCCTTTGTCCTGACCCTCCTCTGGGAGGTTCCCCTGAATCTGTCCAACCCTCTCCTGTGGGTACAAAAGGGCTTAACTGGCTGTAGGACCCTAGATTCGACGTGGACAAGATTCTGAACAAGAAACCACTGCGTTTGCAGGAACTGTAACGCAACTGACCAGTCTGCTGATCCTGAGCTCCTGCGGACTTTGAAGGATCCAGCAACATAAGAGGTGAGTTCCTACATTCCTTGTGGTTGAACTGCCCTCTCACCAAGTTTCAGGCCAGTATCCCTCGTGGGGACCGCATAACCCTAACCCCTGTGTACCGCATACTTTTGCAATTGTTTATGTTTGTTGGCGTTCCTCAACTAAGTGCATTGGGCTATTGATATCCCCAACCTCTGTGTACATTTTTTACAAAGGACTTCGGCCTCCTCGCACTCTGTGCCCTGCAAGCTGTTTGTTTGTGAAACTGCTAGATGTCCCCTCTCGACTCCATTGCCATTGGCCTGTGGGTCCATTTGAGGGACAGCACTGCTTTTCTTGGGCTCCCCTGGTTGCTCCAGAACTGCCCTGACTCCCCTTGCTGTGGTGAGTCTCCGGTTTCTTGCTATGCCAGACCGTGACATACCTCAACCTTCTTCGTGGGTTGCCCCTGCCAAGGCTTGTTGGTGCTCCTGGAGGACACCGCCCCTCAGCGCTCTACATCCTTTGTGGGACAGCTCGTATCCGGCTCTTGGTCATCTTCAACATCTGCTGGTCCCCGTGGCTGCAGAGTCAATGTCTCCTTTTTTGCACCTGAAGCACCTGACATTGGTGGGCATTCGTCTACCGACCCCCTGCTCACTCTTGAGCGACCCAGACTCGGTCACCTCTGTTTTCAGGTTCCTTCCTTCAAGAATCCACTTGTGGGTTCCACCGGACACTTTTCTTCTTTCCAGCAGTGGCATTTCTTTGAAGACTCCCATTGAGAACGACTGCGGTTTCCGACGCCACTTCGACCCTATGCACCCGGCTTTCCTGGGATAGGTAGGTCTGGTACTTTGGTATCCATGGGTGGGGTGGCTCTCCAACCTTCTATGTTCCAAAGGGTATCCTTGTAATCCACTGGGAAGGGTCCTTAAACACTAAACCTGCAAGAGCGACTCTCCCATTGAATTGTATGTAGCACGCGGTCATGTTCTCACACTGCACCCGTCCCCCATGGGGTCCCTACTTACTCACCTTGGGTGGTTCCTTTGGGTCCCAGTGATTCTACAACCTCTAGACACTGTCTTAACTCGAGTCATGGTTCTTATACCACTATTTTAGTATATGGTTTGGTCTCCCTGTGGAGCCCACTGCTACTGACGTTTGTTTCTGTGCTACAGTATTGTGTGCTTTGTGTTTATCTGCGTGTAGCCAATACTGTTAGGTATTTAATGTATGTTATAATAATAAATACATATTTGTATAACTACTGTGTGGTTCTTCTTTCATTTAACCAATACATTAAGGTTGCATTCTGGTAAAACACGCTGCTTAACATTCCTTAAAGACTAAGCCTGAAGGCTGCTCTCCACAGCTACCACTTGGATAGCTTTCTAAGGTTATCTTTGACCTCTTAAATCACCATAAGGGTTGTTTAGACTGGTGCAAGGTGCCCACTTTAACTAGTGGACAGCATATACCAGGCCAACTTCTCACACCATACATGTGCTACACGCTAACTGCACGTACATGCACTCAACACACACACAATATGTCTGTGCGAGTAGCTGGTGCTCGGGAACAGCAGAACATTACATGAGAAAGGTCAGTAGACCGCCATCTCCTTGATTCACAGAAAAAGGTCTGCTCACACTGAGTCTCAAAAACTGAGCACGATTCCGCCACTGCTTTGTGACTTATCCGGGGCGTGGACATTAGTCCTATGCCTGTCATCCGGGCATGGTTGGTGCACCCTTCTAAGTCACAGAATAGGGTATGGACCTTACATTACCAGGCATAGGTCTTGGCTCTGCGCACATGCTACATTAACATGGTACCAAGGCAAAACAAAAAGCTGTGATACCAGTTTCACATGCACTCGGGCAGTCAGGGCTAAGGTACACTCCTATTTACCATGCAGAGGACCTTCCTGTCTCAACGTATAGAGTGCAAGAAAATAGGTGACATTTTATATTTATTCAGAAGTGGTCATTGAAACGTCAAAATATGAGTTTCTGGCTTGTGAATCATACAGTGATTTGCATATGGCCATGTCTGAACTGGGGTGGTGGAGTGAGCTAAAGAATGATGATGGATTAAACCCAGATCAGTTGACTGGGGGTGAGTGTTTGATTTGCTCAAGCGCTCCGTCCATCATCCCCCTTTGGTATCGCTTGGGACCACAATACAGCACACCGCCTGGCATGGGATGTGGGGCAAGTACAGTACCTAGGTGCCAGAATCTCCTCCTTCCTAGACTTTACTTTGGTGTTACAGAAAGTGCACCGCAAGTTACCGAGGCCAAAACATGCTTAGAAAGCTGGGACTGAAATACGGTATGCTCTGTCCGACTCACCTGCTGGTTGACATCAACGGCAAGGCATGTTTCTTCGATACACAAGCAGATCCCAGGCTTTTTTCAAACAATATGTTAAGGAACATCAATCCTCTCCACGTAACACACTAGATCTTTCCCTGCCTGACTTGCATGCCTCGGCCAGCTCAGACCTCTTCCTGCCGGACTGATTGGTGCCATGGACCTTTCCCTGTCCCCCCGAGTCCGCTCTCAATATTCTTCTCTGGAACAAAATGGTGGAAACAGTACTGCTTATTTAATCTACTTCTCCCAATCAACGAACATTCTGTAAACGGCTAATAACCCTAATGTAGTCTCCATTGCTACATTCCCGTTATTCACCCCCTGAGGTGTACACCGCTTTACAAACTGTTTGGGTATTTGTTGTTTGGTTGATAGACCGGTTTATTGGGATTCGCTGGGCACTTGAGGGCCTAGTGTGGGGGGGAGTGTTCTTTGAAGACCGGGATTTTGTTTTTTTCTTTGTTTTACAGAGAGCACCCATTCCATTGGTTACATAGCACCACATTTCCATTTCCTGTTCCATTTGACAGTGCCATGTAACAACCGAAGCCCAGGGGTCGAGCTATCCTTTCTATCCTGGAACACCAGGGATATTAATAACCTCTGTAAAGGCAAGCAGGTACTTCAGTACCTCACCCGAAATGGCACGAAAATAGCATTCTTGCAGGAGACCCACCTCCCCCTTGTGAATTCTCACACTTTTTTATCTTCCTGGGGCCCACATAGATACTTCTCCAGCTATAGCAAGAACTCGCATGGGTTGTGCATATCAATACACAGATCTGTCCCCTCTTCCCCCCCAAAGCTAGCTTCGCCGATGATGGTGGCAGATATGTTGCTGTTATAGGACTCCTAGCAGGCCACAGTATGCTGGTAATTAACGTCTATGCCTCAAATATAGATTCTCCGGAATTCTTTCAGGAGGTACTGTCCCTACTTGGACAAGTGGATGAAGACCATGTCATACTGGGCGGTGAGTTGAATATGATCCATGATCCCTTGTTAAACACCACTGCCTCAGCACCTAGCGACAAGCCACACTCTCTGCGAGTCCTCCTTGACATCTGTGACACTCACTCTCTTAGAGACAGCTGGTGCTGTATCCATGCTGCCGCCCCGGACTATACATTCTACTCTGCACCACATACCACCTGGACCCGCACAGACTATTGGTTACTTTCTGCAACATCCCTACCCTGACTCGACAGTGTGTCCCACTTCCCATGCACTCTTTCTTTTTTCTTTCTTGTCCTCATCTCAGCAATAAGCTTCTGCAATATCTCAAAGAGAAAAGCCAAACGTTCAAAACTATTCGCTCAATGGCTATTGCAATCGCTTAGGCCATCCAAGCCAGCCTCCTTCGTTGAAGGCTTGGTGTAATCATAGGACTGAGTTAAAACCGGATCATTACCCCAAGAAACCAATGCCGACCTGATAGTCACCCCATTCTCGATCTTGTCGCCCTGGTCCAGGGGTGCCATGGCAAATACGGCTTTCAACCATTCCTCACCCTTGGGGGGTGAGGCATGGCAAATACCGCTTTCAACCATTCCTCACCCTTGGGGGGGGGGGGGGGGGGGTGAGGCTCTTTCCATTTTTTACAGATTTCCCTTTGGGCTATTAAGACCAGGTATAGTAGTAACCCTTTTTGATTTTGCTGAAGATTCTTTCCATTAACACCATCATCCCCAAATATTACCAAGGGGGCGTTTACCATAATTCTGGTCTTAAAAATACCACTAAAAACTTCTGCCACTCCCTTCCAGAAAACCCTAAGTTCTGGGCACTCATAAAAGATGTGTATGTCATTTGCATTAGGAAGGTTACATCTGGGGCACTTAGGGGTAGATAGAGGGGCGAATTTAGCGATCTTTGCAGGTGTATAGTAGAACCTATTGATGACGAAAAAATGGTTCTTTTTGAGGCTAGCTGGTTTCACATATTTATAGAGAAGCTTCAATGAAGGCTCATAAAAGTCTTTACTCCCTGATTCACATGTAGACAGATTCCACACCGTGTGCAGTGGAGGTAGATCCATATCTTCCACCTCCAATAACTTTTTGAAACCTCCTTTCTTTTGGGACATACATTGTGCAAGGTTCGTTCATTCTCCCAGTCTCCTCTTATGTCCTCATTTTCTGCTGTAAACCAGGAAACTAATTGGAGGAATTTAAATCTTGAAAAACTACTATCAATCTTTGCTCTTAGAACCTCCCAGGGATACACTCCGTCAGTAGAGACGAGCTCCGACCAGATGGAAATGCCTGCCCTTTTAATTGTAACCGCTAAGCTATCGTTCAAACAGACTGGGGTGCCGGGGGCATCCTAGATCGGGGCAAAGTCTGAATAATACCCAATCCTCCATCTACATCAAACCTTGTACCAAACCCTAAGAGTGGTCCTCAAGACTTTCAGGCGCACCTTTTTGAAAAACCTAGGTTCCCCAAATTTGTACAAAAAACCTTCCCCGGCACCACCGCCCTCTGCCACCACCATTTCCCCTAGTAAACTCCCCCATGATGTTTCTTCTGGTTTAACAAGTAGCAGCCTTATGTTTTTAAATTGGAAAGCGACTGAATACCAGTTAATGTCCGGGAGGGCCAGTTCGCCTTTAGTGAGCCTACGTCTCAACTTTTTCCATGACAGTCTGGCCTCTTTGTTTTCCCATATAAAACTTCCGATCTTACTTTGTATTCTGCCAATATCTTTACTTGGGAATTCAAGTGGGATTGCGTTAAACAAATATGTTAATTTTGGCAAAATGACAATTTTTACCAGGTTAACCCAGCCGTATAAAGTTAAGCGAAGGTTGTTCCATCTATCAAATAGCCTTTCAATCTCTTTAATAATCCTATTTAGGTTGAGCTGGGGAATATTATCCAATTCTTTAACAATGGTGATGCCCAGGTATCTCAACTCATTACTCATAGTGCCTGTCCAATTGTCGATATTCCAACACATCACCTCTGTTTTAAAGGTGTTGGCGAGATAGCCTGAAAGGGAACCAAAATCTTCCAGCAAAGCTTCAACCCTGGGGATAACATCCCACGATCATTAGTATATGGCAGCAAGTCATCAGCATAGAGAGCCAGCTTCTGCTGTATTGCTGTGATTTAAAGGGAGAAATCTGGTTATCCAATCTTATTGCCTGTGCTAATGGCTCAATATAGAGGTTGAATAGCAAAGGAGAGATAGGGCAACCTTGTCTTGTTCCTCTATATATATTAAAACTGGAAGTTAACATACCATTCAACAATATTTTGGCTGAGGCTCCCTGGTAGCACTTCATCAATGTCTGACCAAAGACTGGGCCAAAGCCCATCACCCTTAGTACCTCCCACAGGTATACCCAGCAGACTCTGTTAAACGCCTTGCCAGCGTCTAAAGCCGCTATGGCCAAGGGATCCGAACGTCCCATAGCCAATTCGATGTTGCCAATTAGCTGATGGGTCTGTTCCTGGATAAACCTACCAGGGAGGAAACCTTTTTGGTCAGGATTAATGCATATCAATACACAGATCTGTCCCTTTGCCCCCAAAGCTAGCTTCACCGATGATGGTGGCAGATATGTTGCTGTTATAGGACTCCTAGCAGGCCACAGTATGCTGGTAGTTAACGACTATGCCCCAAATATAGATTCTCCGGACTTCTTTCAGGAGGTACTGTCCCTACTGGGACAAATGGATGCCGACCATGTCATACTGGGTGGTGAGTCGAATATAATCCATGACCCCTTGTTGAACACCACTGCCTCAGCACCTAGCGACAAGCCACACTCTCTGTGAGTCCTCCTTGACATCTGTGACACTCACTATTAGAGACAGCTGGTGCTGTATCCATGCTGCCACCCCGGACTATACATTCTACTCTGCACCGCATACCACATGGACCCGCACAGACTATTGGTTACTTTCTGACCATTTCCCAATCCAGATATTGCTAACGGTGCCCTTCGGGAGAGGTGTGAAGTGCTGTTGGCACTTCCTGTACAACTCCCTGCTTAACAAGGTTTTGCCAGAGGAGCTCCGCACACCCATTGTTGACTACTTTGAACTAAACTCAGGATCAGTCTCTACTCAGGGTACCCTTTGGGAGGCCTTTAAGGCCTACATTCGGGGGGATATTTGTCTTTAAGAACACCGGGCTGCTACGGGATATACGCAACATGCTTTCACAGGTTGAAACTGCACTGCACGATATAGACCTTGCTGATGCACAACAATGCTGCGGTCTCCAATTGCTGCACCACACGTCCTTGCTGGATGAATTTTGGGAGCTGTCCAAGCAAGAGGTGGTGCATTTGGGGAAGCATGCCAGGGCCAGACGCCATGGAGCGGGTGAGCATCCGGGCTGTATTTTGGCAAAACGACTCCACCCACTCTGAGGTAGCGGTTACATCCCTGAACTGCTCCTAAATGACGTGATGGGCACAACT
This sequence comes from Triturus cristatus, assembly GCF_964204655.1. Classification (NCBI taxonomy): domain Eukaryota; kingdom Metazoa; phylum Chordata; class Amphibia; order Caudata; family Salamandridae; genus Triturus; species Triturus cristatus. The sequence goes on from NC_140584.1 coordinate 1,192,337,064, forward strand.
GATAATACCACCATCCTGGTGGAACTGCTCCACTACTAGATGCATCTGTATACTTCCCACATCTCCGACGGAGGGGAGGCCATGGTGGATTACCTCTCAGAGCTTGCCATGGCCTGGCTTACGGACACCCAGAGGCAATTGCTCAGTGATCTGATCTCCAGTGAGCAGGTGATTCAAGCGCTTGATTCCCTTGATGGGTCCCAGGCCCAGCCTTTTGGGCATTTTCTAGAAGACCTATAAACAGCTCTTCACGCCACATCTGCTTGCAATGTACACCATATCCCTGGACGCTGGAGTTCAGTCCCCCACCCTACGCTGAGTGGTGGTCACACTAATGGTGAATCTTGGCAAAGACCTGCTGCGCTGCACATCCTACTGGCTCTTATCGCTTCTCAGTTTTGATAATAAAATACTGGCTAAAAGTCCCGCAACCCAGCTTTCACTGTTGCTGGATAACGTCACTTTGTCCTTGCAAGCTGGGTTTGTCCCACATCTCTCCACCTCATTCAATCTGTGCACAGTGTTCTCAGTGCTGAATAGAATCTCCCCAGACGTACCAGCGGCGGTGGCCTTACTGGATGCAGAGAAGGCATTTGATTTGCTAGAGTGGCCTTTATTGCGTGCGTCGCTCCAAAAATTGGGGGTGGCACGCGGGTTCATCTTCCTTATCATGCTTCTTTTTTCTGAGCCAGTGGCCCGTATACGAACCAATGGCTCAACACTCCTTTGATATCACTAGAGGGTCAAGGCAAGGTTGTCCTCTGTTCCTGTTACTTTACATTATTGCCATGTACCCTCTGGTCCGGCACCTCCAAAAGAAGCTCCTGCACTGAGGCTTGCAATTTAAACCCGGCCCTCTGCTTTTGTATGCAGACGACAACCTGGCTCTCGTCTGTCAGATTATAGGATTTTGTCGTTTTTCTGGCGTAACCATAAACTGGAACAAATCTGAACTATTCCCTCTTCCATACGCCACCTCTCCTCCGGCATGTGAGTTCCCCCTGAAGTGGCATGCGGACTCGGTTAAATACTTGGGTATTCACATTCTGCGAGAAACGGAGCAGGTCATCTGATTGCACTATGGACCTGCCATAGATAAGTTGCCCGCTCAGATTGAGGGGTGGATTCAGCTTCCGCTCTCCATGAAAACCTGCCTTTGTTCCCACTCATAATGCTTGGGTTGGTTTTTCCTTTTCTCGCGATGCAGCTTTTTCCTTTATGGCTAGCACTTTGACACCCTTGGGCATAATGCTGTGTACATATTACAAATGCAATACAGTGGCTGACTGAATCGCCATCATTAAAATGGAAGGCCTTGTTCGTTTTTTCTATCTTTTTGAAATATAGCGATCCCCCTTGCCAATGCTTTTTTCGCGCCGCTGAGGAGCCTCTGCTTGCAACTGACCTGGACGGGCCGCAGGCCTCGAGTGGGCTGGGACACACTTTGATGCTCCCTTATGAGCATGCGGGTTTGGTGAGCCGCATTTTCATCTCTATTACCTGGTCGCGTAATGTCCATTTGCCTCCCATTGGTACCACAGGGATGCTACATTCCACCCTAGCACGGGGAATGTTGCTTGACCCCAATGATATTCAAACACTCTCCACAACTAGTTGGGCAAAGCGCAAACTTCTTCGGTAGCTTGGTGGAGAGCTCCTGCCTTGCCCCTTGCGGATAATCAATGGCTGTCTCCTGGGCAAGAAGTGCTAGTCAAACATACACTGTCATGACATGCATTGCATAAGTTCAAGGACCTTTTCTCAGACAGTCACATTCTCTCGCACGCCGAGGATACTCAATGTGCTGATGCAACCCCATGGAACACTTTGTTTTGCGTCACCTCCACAGTGCGCTGCTCCAACCCACTGATGAGTTCACCCCGTTGGCCGTAGTAATAACTGACCGTGACGGGGGTGGCTTCTTTCTAAGCTCTATCACACTAGTGTGGCCTTGCTGCCGGGCTGGGAGGCTTCGGGAGACCTGGGAGCGCGAGCTGCAATGTCCCCTACCGGATACAGTCTGGTATTAATATTGCCAACAAATAAAGCTCATCTCCCCAAATCATAGCCACAAGCTCATACACTTTATATTCTTAAGACGCGTATATACCATGCCTAGCTCCCTGGCCAAAATTTCTCCCACTATGTCCTCGAATTGCCCTTAGTGCCATATAGAAGGTGCCGATTTCACAGACCTGCTATGGACTTGCAATCATGTAGTTGAGCTTCTGGAGCGCAGTCTTCTCCCGACTCTCCTTAATGATGGTGTGGTTCTGGTGCCCGACCCACTCCTCGCCTTGCTAGAGTATATGTGTAATGTACTGCGAGGGGTCGGCAGCTTTACTGCCATAGCGCTGCTGTTAGCAAAGTGTGAAACCGCTTAGCACTGGGGAAGCAGACCAAGCCCAACTGTTCCTGACTGGCTTAAAAGTGGGACTTTTTGTGATACCAGTTGTGAGATAAATGCTACATTGCAAACTCCCAGAGCATGGTGTCCTAATTTGTTTGTATTGCTTGAATTTAACTCGTAGATGTAGTAGTCCGTTTCCTTGGGAGGCTCTATGGAAGATGCAAAGTGCTGTGAGCATTGCTCATCTAGCTACGGGTAGCCCAATGAGAGGCTGCAGGACTGGAGCTATGCGATCTCTCTGGGTTCAGATTGGTATCAAGTCTTTTAACATTGTTTTTGATTAATTTTGTTTTGCATATGGAAAAAGGTATAGACAATTGGTATTTTCAAGAGTGTGTGGATAGCTTATAACTTTTCTTAGTATTCAAAATGTGGGAGGAAATGTTGCACTGTTTTCATTATGTATTAGCTGTGACCTTGATTTTGTTTGTTTGAATATCTTTTATTAGTACATTTTCCTGCATAATTTCCTGTTACAGCATGGTTATTATCTAGCATTAACAAGCAACACTTTCCATATAACATTACTTGGTCTCTGACTCTGTGAAAATAAGGCGTCAGCATACATATCTTTCGCATAAACTTAGTGTCACCTTTAACCGTTGTCTGGAGATGCTTGTCCATCTGCCAATTATCCTGGGCATCAACTGCCCGCACATTCTATTATCTCCAATCGAATCTAAGGCTGGGAATGGCCAGCCAGTCCATTACCCTCGCTATTCTTGATTGCAACAAAATGCAGGCCATCTGAACAAGTTTTTTTTTCCCAATACTTAACAATAAAACCAAAACAAATAAGAGATGTCAGTGTGCTAAGGGGATACGCCTTCAGTGTCTGTTGCGTTCGCCATCGTTTAGCGGCCATGTCATTATTGGTATGCCGTAAATGAACATGCGGAGCCTCTACTGTTGCCTCGGCGGGTGTGTAGCCGGCCGCGAACACTGAACATGTCTAAGGAATGCAAGGTGTCAATTCGCTCCTGTCAATCTGGGCGGGATGACCTGCAGCCGTGACTCCTGTTTTACTATCTGGCACCGGAACGTATATCAGACACTATCTGTTGTGCGGGCAGCAGCTGTTGTGAGGTATCGGGGCTTACTAGCTGCTTAAGCATACCATCCCAAATCTGTGCAATGGGATGCTTTCTCAACCCTGCCGTCTCCCCTCTGTGTAGGGTGGTGCTCTCCACCTGTGCCCACACCTCTAAGGACTTCTTCCAGTGTGATTTTTCTGGCGGGTCCTTGTGTTTCCAGCGCTTGGTTATAAGACGCTTCGCTGTTATCAACCCCAGGTCTCTAAATCGGAAGCTCGCTCTGTGTTGTTTGTTTCTTTTGTAGAACCCCAGGATGCAGACCTCCCAGTTATCCTGCACTACCATGTTTGTGCACATATTGATTGTTGCCAAAACCAGTCGCCAGTAAGTGTGAAGCTTGGGACAGGACCACAGCATGTGTAACAGATTAGCTCCTAGTAGGCGGCATAGCGGGCACTCGGACGTATTTATATTAAAATATTTATTGATTTTATCTGGTGAGAGGTATGCCCTGTGTAAGATATACGTCTGTATTAGCTTGAATCTAGAGTTACTTGGAATATGTGTGGCACTAGCTAATACCCGTTCCCATTCTTTGTCCGCCCAGGGGCGGCCTCTGTCTTCCGTCCAGGCGGCTCGGAGTCTTTGTAGCGGTCTCCGCGTATGACTGAGAAGAGCCTGCACCAGCCAGTGTATTATATGCGACCCCTCACCCATCACATGTAGATACTGCAGTAATTGATGCGTTGGTGGTTCGCACGTGAGATCAGCCCACGCTAGAGTAAGCGTCCGTGTGATAGCCGCGTATGTGAGGAATTGACCTCTTGATAGTCCAGTGTCCGCTACTAGCGCCTCAAATGTCAGCATGGCACCCTCCGCATATAGATCACCATGCGTCTCCACCTCCACCTCTAGCCAAGGCATTAATGTGTTGTCAGTTACGTAGTCCCTGCCCCTGGGCGTTCCTACAAGTTGTAATGCTGGTGCATATGGGAGTGTGCCCTTTGTGAGGTGGAGGCTCCTCTTGTAGCATCTATGTGCCAGCTCGATATGTATTTGCGGTGGCCGGGAGAGTTTTGCCAGTGGGTGAAACAGTCTACAGATCTGACTCTGTGTCTAGATCGCTGTCCCCGTCGCCGCTAGCTTTTTCCCACTGAGCCATTTCGTGACCCATTGTAATTGCGCAGCTACATAGTAGAGTTCTAGATTTGGCACAGCCAACCCTCCACTCTCCAGAGGAGCATATAGTGTCTGTAGCGCAATTCGGGGGCGCCCTGTGTTCCAGATCAAGCCCCGGAGTAACCCTTCCAATTCTCGAAATATCTTAACCGGGACATATACGGGCAAATTCGCAAAATGGTACAGGAGCCTAGGCAGTACGATCATTTTTGTCAGGGTGACGCGGCTCATCACATTAAGTGGCAGCGTCTTCCAGAATTGCATCTGTGCTCCTATAGAGGAAACGGCTCTAACTAGATTGCCTTCCAGCACGCCCTTGGGATTCGGTATACATTTATACCCAGGTATCTGAACGTGGTTGGATACCATTTTAGTACAGCCCCGTTAATTACTATATCTGCCTCTGCCACATTTTCACTGAAAGAGTAAGCGCCCGATTTGGCATTAGTAGGGGTGGGCGGAATTTGCGAAATCCACTTTCGCAAATTATCGCGAAAATGTTAAAAATTATCGCAAACACGCGGAAATATCGCGAAGATGCGGAAGTTTTTTTCCCGCATGTTCGCGAGATTTTCTGCATGGTTGCGGCTCGCCAACTTACCCATGTGGTTGCTCGCGGGCGCGGCCATCTTGTTTTCAGTTGTCTCGCGGTGCATGATCGCGAGAAGAAAGACGTGATCGCGCGACGCATGACGTCACTGCGGGCGCGAACTGTCTCGAGACAGCGCAAATGGCTAAAAACAATACAACATCTCATGGAGAACGCGACCGGATCAAGAAAACTTGTCGGCGAACGCAGGGATTCAGGTAAGGCGATCGCGCCCGAAAATGTATTATTTTACAGCGCGAGCAAGAAACAAATTATCGCCAAGCTGCGGAATGCGGAAATTTTGACATTTTCTAGCTTTCCGCGGAACGCGAAAATGTCAAATTATCGCAATTTCTGCGAACAGAACAACATTTTCACCCAGGCCTAGCTGTGACCTTGATGTGGATTCAAGGAGAAGTCTGAATCCATGCTTATACATAGGTTTCTTAACTCTCTTGATGTGATCAGAGGTGCCTCAAATTCCTTGGTCCATATGATGTTAAATCTCGGTTTTTGTGCCATTGTCCACAGGCCATGATGTCGCCCTTGTGGTGTTGAGCGCTATGTGTTTATTCATCATTCAGGTCTATGGTTCCTGGAAGTGATAGAGAACCAGCTTGTGGAAACAAATTTAAGAACTACACTGCAACTCTATCACCCTTTTCTGGGTTAGGTCCACCACTTCCAGGGCTTGTTAGGCAATGAATACTACATAGTGCGGACGCATACTTCCATTTCTCTATGGGAGCTTGTGCTCCGGCCGTAACACAAGCTCCCATGGAGAAATGTGACATTCTGTTAATCCCTATACCACGTGGCAGGCACCTTAGGGTGCCTGCCACGTGGTACAGGGATTAACAAGGGTACACTATAGGTGCCTCTTCTGCCCCCAACAGGATACTGTGGAGAAATAGGGGCCCCACTAGAGGCTCCCAAAGACGCTTTCTGACAGGCTTTCCATGTCGGAAACTGACATCGTAATCCCAACGGCAGAAACGTTGTCCTCAGGAATTACGTTGGGGCCTCTGACTGGCTGTCAGAATGACCAGCTGGTTTAAATTCCGACCGCCAACATTGTTATTGGGCGTTCAGAATTGGACCAGTAATAATCCGGCCGGAATGACTGGCCAGTTTTAATTGTGATCACCTACATTGTTATTAGACGGTCAGAATTGAAACCGGAGATGTGGTCGGATGCTTTCCAGCCAACATCATAATCTGCCCCTAAGTGTACCTGTGTCCTTGGACTTGCAGCTTTCACTGGTGCAATGCAAGGGCCACAACCTATCTAAACTTCTCTGCTGTGGCCTAGCTGAACTGCAAATGTTGTCAAGGGAGCATGTGTGGTTCTGAGGCAATTGATAAAAAAATCACAAGTCTACCAATGTCTGACAGACGAGCTGCTCATGAGTGATTATTTACTTCCACAACTGTGTAAACCCACCAGTTGATTAGTTAGCGATACACAGCAATTCCCATGTAGCAAAGGAGCCCGACCACTGGAATCATCTTTCAAAAGCCTAGAGGACTTCAGGCGAAGACAAGGACCCAGAATTGAAAATGAAAAAGAAGAAAGGTAAACCTCTAATGCACGTATGATACGGGAACACTGAGAAGCATATTCTCCAAGTACCAGGACACAATGGACTGCCCTGGAGCTACCAAAGGGATGATCACCTAGTAGGTGTCCATTTTGAAGTGTTTTGTTTCCCCCAACTTATTGATCCCTTGTTGATTTCTACCCCAAGCTCCCCTGGAACCCACAAAGTGATTCCCCTCTGGTAGTTCCTCAACAATGTCTCCCTTCTGCAGCAGATTACGAATACCTGTGCATAAAACTGGCTACACGATTGGGTACGAGAACCAAGGTAAGGACATTAGACCGACACTGGGAGGAACTGGAGAGAACTCCAGCCTGTAGAGCCTCTTCACATTTTTCAGTAGCCGCCTGTCTGAAGTAGAGCAGTCCGACTGATGCAGCGAATGGCTGGTCCTGCCTTCCACCAGAAGACTGGATCGAGGGAGTAGCTAAAAAAAATACCCTTGACCTTTGAGACAAACCCTGGATGGCACTGAGCTACCAAGTCATTTCAGTAGTCGTACAGGGACATTCTGTTCCCCTGAGGAAATATGAAATATACTTCCTTCCTTCCCTCCATCCTTTTTAGGTCTCGCCTAGCATTGCAGTGTGCATGTGCTGCTCGCTATGCGAGACATATTGTGGATGATGACATTTCAGAAGGGGACTTGAAGCCCTGCCCCTCATTTCCATTGGCTGATGTCGTCATTTATGTAAAATAGTGGCCTCCGATTGGAACTGAGGCTTTTTAGTTGCCCCCTTTTCCCGTTTTCGTCCGGCCCATCCGGACTGGACCGTCTGTCGTGAAACACTTTTTTATCTTCAGGAGGCATATACTGCCGGCTCATGTTTCCGACAGCTTGTTTTTCTTCTTCATGAGTGCCAGTTGCAGTGAACAAGTGTCCGTTCCGAGGAGGGCGGACTGCTGCCAAGCCGCGAGTTCTGTGTACGACTACAGAGTTGTGAGGGTGCGAACGCTGCTGTAGTTGATACAAAACTGGTCTAGTAAGAGAGGTACAGCTATGTGACACCAAGAAACCTTTTGTAATGTCAAACGCCGGCCGTTGGGGGCTTCACTGTTGCCTTGGCCGCCGCAGCCGGAGGATGCGTGCCCCGTTGGTCATGGCTCACGTGCGCAGCGGCGAGGACGAAGACTCTAGACGGAGCCGCGGACTTCCTTTACCCCTCAGGGCCTACACTGCAAATTGGCGCGCAGCCCGAACATGGTGCCGTTGATGTGCATGTTGGCACTGACCTTCATCTTTTTCACCGTGGAGGTGGTGGTGAGCCGCCTGACCGCCTTGCTGGCCATGCTCTCGGACTCGTTCCACATGCTGTCCGATGTCATTGCGCTGGTGGTGGCCCTTATCGCCGTGCACTTCGCTGGCTACACCCAGGCCACAGACAAGAACACGTTCGGCTGGATCCACCCAGAGGTGATGGGCACGCTGGTCAACGCCGTCTTCTTGACTGCCCTCTGCTTCACCATAGTGCTGGAGGCCGTCGAGCGCTTCAGGGAAGCGCACGAGATCGAGCAGTCGCTGGTGGTGATATGGGTGGGCGCAGGCGGACTGCTCGTCCACCTAGTAGGGCTGTGTATGTTCCGCGGGGGAGCCGGCCATGGCCACTCGCACGGCGGTGGAGGAGGCCATGGGCCATGGGCACTCCCACGCTCCCAAGAAGAGTTCACAGAAGCGGGAGAGGAGCGCCGGTGACAGGGATGTTATCGACCGGGAGGAGACCAACACCCTGGTGGGGAACGGCGGCTCTAAAACAATCGGCAGTGCCCAGAATTGTGCTGGAACCTACGGTGTGTATGTGACAGGAGAGGGGCATCATAAGCTCGTAGGGTGGTATGGAATCGGTATCAAGCACAACAGTTTGGAAATTGGCCCACATGATGAGGTCAGGAGTCTATGGTTTGAACCCTGACGACGAGGACACAGCTTCTGACCAGTCCTGTAGAGATGCTCATGCACCTATGGTGCACGGTAGAGAGGGGAGGGGGCATGATTGATAAATTAGGGGAGAAGAACTATAGAGTCTTTTATTTATTATCACCAGTGTTGTAGTCATAAGACATGATAGTGTGGGCACGAAATCCTGTTCCCGTGTGCGAGCACAAAGCAGTGGGGTTGGACATGACCGAGCAAATGGGACGCATAGACGTTTAAGGGAACAACGATTGAGCCAGGTGGACATTGCCAAAAGTCACCATAGTCGCGCTGTTGACAGGTTAATGATTCTAACACTGTTAATTTAGTTATTTAATGTTTTTTGCAGAGTTTTATATAGCGTGAACTTGACCCAAATCCAATCCGGTATCGGAGCGCTTTACATAGCACCAGTTACGTTACATGAGGACACACATTAATTTTTTGTTAGGCAGGGGGAGATTAAGTGATTTGCCCAGAATCACAGGATGTTCAGCGTCATTACCGAGACTCGAACCCAGTTCCCCAGGTCCGAGGTCGAGCGCCGTAGCCGTTAGGCCAACTCCTCTCCCCAATTTGTGGATAACACCTGTATCTGCAGTGATAGTAATCTTACACCTATCTAAACAAATACTCAGTCATAGTAACACCACATAGGTATATGTAATATCCACTCAGAGTCCTTATTCCAAAATGAGTGGGTATTAACATTTTTAATGATTTCGATCAATGTGATAGCAAAATATTACATTAATAAACGCCCTTGTCCCCTGGGAGCAGGGTTGTTAGCCTGGGATGTGCGTTGGGCCTCCAGAATGGGGCTGAGAGGCAAACTGGTTCTAAACCAACTTTCTCAAAGGCAGAATAAAGCGCGCTTTGTTAAAGTTTTCTTTCCACTAATGTTATCTGGAATCTACTTTCACCATTAAGTTTGATTTTTGAACTTGAGTGATAAATATTTTTTTTTTAATTCTTTAGCAGTTTTCCTACTAGATATATAAAATATTTAATTTATGTATTTATATTAAGGCCTGATTTTGAATAATGCAGCTTTACCTACACAGTGAAACCTATTTTTGCACAATTGTTTACTGTGAGGGCAGGCTATCTATAGTATGCCTTATTTTTATATACTAAGCACTCTGCCCTGTTTACTTACATACCACAACTTTACTATCCTGTTGGCTTCCTTAATGCTGTTGAATTTTACCATTATCTTGTTGAATACCGTTTCAAAATCCGCTTTCAATTTTAGTCCCTGTATGTTTTCTAATTGTTTTTTCCGTCTCAGGGATGAGCTTTGGGGAAGGGCAGGGTTGAGCTGATGATCATGTGTAGCACACACTCCAGGCACAGTCTTTGGCCCTTTAAATTCATGTAGAGAGATTGTAAAGTATCACCTCATCTGTTAGAGACACCTTGGCTGGCTGTGTCTCCCCAAATAGGTATTATTGGTGTGTTGTCTTGTGTTTAGCCAGAATTGGAAGCTACTGAAACAAGCATTGGCATACCCAATAGGTCTCGCTTTTGGAACTTTATAAGTATTTAGGTATGCAGCACAATATCCTTAGTGCAACAACACCAAATGTTGCATGGCTAAACACTTATAAGGTCCCAAAGGCGAGACCTATTGGCTATGCCAATGCTTGTTGGTGATGTTGTCGGTGTGAATAAGTAGTGTGCCGATAAATTCCTCTGCATACATGTGCCAGTACTGTTGGCATATGTGTTCTTTATGAGCGCCTTTGATACCGCCTCTCTGTGCAAGAAAGCCTTACATAACAGGAATGTTTGTGTTTTAGGAATGTACAAGTGTCATGAAGAAGGCACCTAGGTGCTATTAAATTGACCAGATTTCACTTAGGCCTTGATAGCAGCCTTCTGAGCGCAGGAGCTTTGGTGGCACCGGCATTCATTCATTTAAAAAAAAAAAAAATTTTAAACAAATTAATCACTGCTACACACTTTCATGCACCCATTCAGAGTCATTCTTAATTAACACCCAAATGTAAAATAGTACAGCAGTCATCCATTACAGTGAACGCTCCAGCAGTCAGGAAACGTAGTCCAGAGCAGAGCTCCACTCTCCCTATATTCCATGTCCTGTGCCGGGGCCTGAGTTTGATGAGCAGGGTTTAACTGGCCGTTTATTCCATTGGGCATTTCACCGAGGGCTGACTAAGTTAATTTCATTTTTTAAGGGCGCATAGCTTCCTGTCACCCTCTCCAGCTCCTATGGTTAACTGCAGCAAACACACCAGGGCATTCAGGGGAGAGAGGCAAGAGAAGGGAGAGGAGAGAGGGGCGAGAGACAGAAAAGAGAGAGAGGTCGAGTAAGAAAGGAAGGGGGCATGAGAAAGAGCGAGAGAAGTGAGTTAGGAGCTGGGCTTGTTTGAACATTTTTTGTTTGAAATTTTTTTTAACCAGGGCTACTTGTAATTCGCAGCCCGGCCCTGCTGATCAGATTCACCATTGAGTTATCTTAGATTTTTAAAATGAATTACCAATATGTTATTATACTGCTACATGTGTGTTTTTAATTTAAAACGAACGTGCCAAACAAAAGTCAGTTAGAATGCCTGTTATGGAAGAAACACCGACCCCGCCCCCAACAGTACTCGGTGGCTTGAGATTGGCCAATCACGCTCCAGTACTGACCTATGGCTGCATGGCATTTGTCATCACACAGGCCTAAATGCCTCAGCTATTTGCGTTCATTGCTTCCTGTCTGAGTAAGTTCACTCAGTTAAGAGTCCTTCAAAAAGTAATAATGTGTCTTAAACAGGGTTAGCGGTTCATATGTTTCCGTGTGAGCCAATGCAGGCACAGCACGGAATGACTACTCTCCTGGCAGTGTAATAAGCAGCAAAAGATTTTAATGACGCGCTATATATCTGCTGATGATACAAAGGCCGTGTACGCACTCCGTATTCCAGACCCATAAATATAATGAGAAGGGGGAATAAAAACAAAGTAAAAAATACAAAAGTACTTGAATCGAAAGCCACAGTTTAAGGACGATAGTCGTTTTTTAAACAGCAGCGCATTAATGTGCAAGGGCAGCTGTCACATTTTTAACATTATTACCTGCTTAAAACAAGCCCGGGAGTTGAAAATAAGCAATGGCCGCGCTTCGCGAAAGTGAAAAAACGAGGGATGCGCGTGCAGCAGTTATTGGAGAGGCGGAGCGTGGCGTGCGCACTTGTAGCGTGACCGCAAGCTGGTGGCCGCTTTGGTAGCACTTCGAAAAGCCGCTTACTAAATGTCTCGCCAGAGCAGCGCATACGCTGGCTCAGGCGAGACCTAAAAAGGCACACACAGGGCATCCCATCAATCACTGCTAAACCCCTTAGATCCGGTTCACAAAGAGATCTGTGTAAGTCTAGTTTGCATGCGTGAATGGCTCAATGTATGAGTAAAAAGCAGTCAAAGCCATCGCTGAGCTTGCATTTGTAAATCAATGTACCCATGCACCAATTATCCCGCTGTGCAGTGTTAAGTGTGAGTAAATCTACTTCAAGCACTTGAAGTGGGCACTTGTAGGTATTCTCAAACTTAACTATGATCCGTTTTCACCCTCACAATGGTAGATTTACTCCAACCAATTGTAAGGGTGGGAAAGTGAACAGAGACACATTGATAGGGCGGCAGGGTATGGGGTTTCTCAATGGGGAGCACATTTTGTCTGTGGAATAAATGACTGATGCTAATGTACAGGTGGGATGTCTCTTACCCATGCTCACTTATGCACTCTGCATAATCCACATCCCTTGTCAGGAAGCTGTGCAGGAAAGAGGGATCCAAACCAGCCTCTTTGTTAAAGTCCCAAGTTCTTCTTGACCCCGGAAGAGAGTGCTCTGTGGAGAACTCATAGAGCTGCGCTCCGTAGAGCACTCAGAGCGGCCGTGTGAGCAGAGCTGGTGTCTGCCTGACTGTCAGTGTCCCAGAGGCGAGGGGATTCACAACTTTCTGCTGGAGCAGCCAAGGACTTGCCTGAAGAAGCAGACCAGCCTGCCCGCGTACAGAGAGAGATGAGGAAGGCTCCTCGCCCTGCAGCAGAAGGGACTGTCCAGGACGGAGAGGTGCAGCATGTTCTGGTCGGAGGAGCCCCCAGAGGAAGCTGTCCAGCTTGATGGAGCGATCCGCGAGTGATCTGAGCTGAGAAGAGGTCACCGGCCTCTCTGCGCAGTATATAACGAGCAGCAAAATAGCCATCACCAGAGGGTCATCTTGAGTGGGCATGGCACCCTGCTGCAGGCCTAAGTGACTTGAAAGTGGGAAGCCCCTAACTGGCCAGGTGGGTGCAGCTGTCTTGACGCTGAAGAAAGCACAGGGGCTGCAGGCCACAACTCTTCCAGCTGAAGCAACAGTTTCCAGCTAACCTCGGAGGGTCCTACACAAAGCCATGGCTGCAGTGAAGAAGCTGCGGAGGAGTCCGCTCCATAGGGGTGTGAACACCCCCACTCCTGTAGTACAGCCCAGACGGCTGCTAGGCAACATTAGGTGACAGCGGATCCTAGCTGCATGTGGGAGGAGAGCAAGACTGATAAGTGTGGGGGTGAAACTGCTGCACTTGCTTGACTCTGTGGTACAAGAAGCCATCCTAAGAAGTTGACCTGAGTTTCAAAACACTAGCAAAGGTGCACCACAAATCAAACGTTCAGGAAAAGCAATGATATAATCATTTCCCACATCAAAATTATTCCAAAAATAATTCATTTTTATTCAAGGATTATAATCATTATCATTTCTTTTTAAAACACAGAGTTGTAAACACAATTTGGTCTTGACAGCACAGCCGACGCGTTTCGTCCTAGAAGCGGACTTCTTCAGGGCATGAGAAGGATGCAACAATCAATCAATCCCATACAGCATGAGCTAATATAGTGCCAGAGCCGTAGATTCTGTGAAAGTTTCCCTTTGTTTTGTAAGTCGGTTGAGAGTATATTGGAGCGTGAAATTCTATAAGATCACCATCATTTTCCAAAGGCTGACCAAGTCACGTCATTTAAGATTTTTTCTTGTTTTGTAAGACCGAGAGATAACAGTCTTCACAGTCAGTATTCAGCTGCGAAGAACGCCCAAAGGATCCGGTAATAACGGCCCGTTATTACCGGATCCTTTGGGCGTTCTTCGCAGCTGAATACTGACTGTGAAGACTGTTATCTCTCGGTCTTACAAAACAAGAAAAAATCTTAAATGACGTGACTTGGTCAGCCTTTGGAAAATGATGGTGATCTTATAGAATTTCACGCTCCAATATACTCTCAACCGACTTACAAAACAAAGGGAAACTTTCACAGAATCTACGGCTCTGGCACTATATTAGCTCATGCTGTATGGGATTGATTGATTGTTGCATCCTTCTCATGCCCTGAACAAGTCCGCTTCTAGGACGAAACGCGTCGGCTGTGCTGTCAAGACCAAATTGTGTTTACAACTCTGTGTTTTAAAAAGAAATAATGATTATAATCCTTGAATAAAAATGAATTATTTTTTGAATAATTTTGATGTGGGAAATGATTATATCATTGCTTTTCCTGAACGTTTGATTTGTGGTGCACCTTTGCTAGTGTTTTGAAACTGTTGGGTCCCCTTTGGGGATTAGCATTGTTACAGTGGGTGCGATTCACTGTGCACACATACCCCTAGCAACCACATGGGAATACAAATATACAAGGGATAGCAGATTAGGTGCTGGTCTATAGAGGGCTCCACTGTTGGGTGTGTTTCATGCCATTTTTTTTGCATAAGTTGACCTGAGTTGTCTATAGCAATTTTATTAACCCTAAGGAGTCTGCTCCTGAGCCCAGTCCGTGCCTGTTACCCCACACACTGAACGGTAATAACAGGATCTCCAACCTCAGAGGAAGACAAGGCGATTGCCAAGGAGGGGAGAGGACTGTAGAACCTCCTGATTCACACAACCCTGGATCCTGCAATGACTGAATTGTATAGTATTGAATGTTGCTGTGATGTTAAAAGTACGGCATTGTTTCTAAAAGACAAGGGCTGGACTGGACGTTCTAGTATTCTGCCTGATGGTTGAGTGTCGAGTTCTCAGCTCGTGCTCCCCACACTACCCCTTGAAAACCCCAAAACACCTTCCATCGCTACCCTGAGAATCAAGTGTGGAATGGGTTGTACTTGGCCCAGTTTACAAAGCCCTCGAACTGTGAGCCCCGCGACGCCAGAAGCAAACGCGACCTCCACGGTTGTGGCTCAGTGCCTCCTGTCTGCCCTGTGGGACCCCAAAGAGACACTCACAAATAATATCACTTATCAGTGTCGAATCACTTGCCCATATTACTATTTATTCGTTTTTGATTATGTCTTGTATGTGGTAAAATAACACTATTGTGTACCCTGAGCTCTCCACACAACTCTGCTATCTAAGAGACTTCGTGAAATCCTTGCTCACCGAGTTCGCCACCCAAGGGCAATTTGCACCCACCACAATTTCTTGTAATGTAACATTTTCTAACTTCTTGTCTGCTTCAAAAGGTGATCCTTGCTGAGACGTGTGCAGCCTGCGGCAAGAGAACACGGTTTGGTAAAATGTCCCTGAAGTGCCGGGATTGTCGATTACTGATTCACCCTGAGTGCAAGGATGCCTGCCCCAAGATCTGCGTCCCTGGCACCGTGATGACCCCAGTGAAGATAGGACAGGTGAGGTCCCCAAAATTCATTTTCCCCATTAAACACAGTCCCTGTGACAGAAATTGTGTAAACACATCAAGGGCACTAGGGTAAATGATCTTATACACTCCCACGTACAGTTATGTTCACTTTACAAGTGCAGCTCCTGCACGCCCCCTAGCATTGCTGCTGCACATACACTGGGTAGCACACCTAATACATTATAGTGGAAACACATCCTTTATAGGTTTTGCTAAAGACCTGTTGTGAGCCTATGGAGAACTTGCAGCAGGCTTATAGCCTGCCCACTGCTTACAGCTTGTTGGCTATGTGCTGGCTTTTTATTTGATGGCTTGCTTTTCTCTTCTTGCATTTGTCCATCCCCTGGAGCATACCTTCATTGCCATCCTTTTGATTGGCTGACTTCTATCCTTCCACTGCTCACTTTTAGGGATCTACTTTTTGGTTAAGCACTCTAAGGGGAGTGCATGCTTTTCAAGCACTCTTTCTCGTGTGCTTCTCTCCCGCCAAACTCCAGCCCATCCACTGTCTTCCCTTTGGTCTTTCCTTTGTTTGCTTCTCACCACCCATGTGATGCAGTCTCTCTCTTAAGTTTCTTCCTTGCCTCCCATGTTGCTCTAACCTCATCTGCTTCTCCCTCCACCCCTTATGTTGCTCTTTGCACCTTGTGCTTCCTACCCACCTCCCCCCACCACAGACCAGAGAGGGTCACAAGAGAACCTATCCCGAACTACGTTTTTAGAACCGTTATGCTGGAATTTAAGGGAAGGAAAATGGCAGGGAAACTTTGTGGCTGAAAAGGGACTTTCTGTGTTTGGTTGGAGAGACCAATGTAATATGACCTAATACTGTATCCCAACAGCCCTGAGAAGGTATTAGTAGGGTAGAAGTAGGGGGTAAAGTCTGAAAAGAGTTCCCAAAGAGGTTTACAGGAAAGACAAAGTCTGGATGGCTTCCAACATAGAATATTTGAAAGAGAATGCCAGTCCAGTGGTCCACAGCATCAGGACAATACCTTTTGGTGGTAAGGTAAAATATTGTAGTAGAGTTGAAGATAATAAGGGACTTTGAAAACTCATAAACAATTGAACCTGTGGAGTCTTCAGAATGGATTTCTCATTTGCTGGGAGCACAAAGGTTTATAGAGTTTGATGTGCGGACGGATCATAAACCACTCACCAACTTGTTAACATCTAGTGGACTGCAGAAAGCTTATCCGAGTATAGCAAGACTTTCTATGTGGTTGCAAGGCTGCCGCTAGAGTGTGTTATGCACTGCGGCAAAGAGCAGAGTGGCATATTGCCTAAGCAGATTGTCGTTCTCATTGAAGGAAACTCCTCAGGATGATAGGAAGACTGCCAGGTTGCGATGATTGAAGAAGGGTTGAGGAGCATTGACCAGAAAGAATGGTTGGAAGCATTGGAAGAAGAGGGTGACTTACAAGATGTAGGGTGACTTACAAGTAAAGGGTGGGCAAACTAAAAAAGAAACTTCTGATGTTCCTAAAGGGTTTTGGGAAGTGAGTGAGAACACCGGCTTTCTAATAGGAAGTAAGAATTAGAAGATTGTTCTACCATCCAGTTTAAGAAATAACATTTTATGTCTGTGCCATGAGGGTCATTTGGGCATTGTAAAAAAAAGAATCAAAAGTTCCTACCGGTGGTCTGAACACCTTGTGCTAGCCTGGATTCCCCAAACCCAACCATGCCAACACCCCATTACATCATCACATTCTCTCATCCACACTCACCATTCCTAGCACCAGCTCACACATGCAAGGATTGGCAAGACACAGGACACCACAAAGGACAGCTGGCTTCTGGACTACTTACAGTGTGGTGAGGTTAGAGCCTCAGGGGTTGACTTGTTGGTGGGGGGAGGGTGGCGCACTATAATTTTTGACCCGTGGTTGACAAAGCGTCCTGTTGAACTCTCCTGATGCTGCATGTGCTGATACATACGCTCCTGGTGCTCACTGTCCATTTAACTCTCTCTCGCCCCCTAGTGGTCCCTGGCAGATTTTGCCCCAACCACAGCCCCCAGGATTCCTGCCCTGGTCATCCAGTGCGTGAACGAGATTGAGCTCCGAGGACTGAAAGAGGTGAGGAACCACACGTTGTTTGTTGTGTTACTTGTCGTTTGCATTGTCATTTGTATGGTGCACGCCAACCACTAGTGTGAGCTTTCCTTGGCTTCTTTGCAGGCCGGAGCGTATATGCTTCATCCAAAGATTGGAAGGCCTGGGAATAATTTGAATTATGCTGAAGTAATCAGAGTAATTTCAGTAATCCCAAATTACTCTTTGATGTGGAATTACCAATAATATCACAATCAAGTTCACTCACATAATTAAGATTAATTTGGGGTGAAAAAGAAACCTACAGTAAGATCCAGTTTAAGGAGCGGCTGCTCGCTCTGTTTATGTTCTATAGTATTTAGCACTGTTTTCTCAGCGCAAAATGCATCCTCGTGTCCATTTGCACGAAAGGGTTCAATTTACGCTAAGAAAATAGCGCTAAATGCTGGGAGTAAGTTGGGGGGGAAATGTTACCCCATGTGCACATTTGGCGAGCGCGAGCAATTATCACACTTGTTGTTCGTGTTCTGGTGCATTTTTTTTTTTTAAAACAAACTTTATTGGGATTTCCATTTGCAGGTATATCATACTACACATCACATTGAACATTTAATTATTCCGGGAACACAGGATACAGTTCAGACTTTGTGCAGCATCCATTCAAATTGTGCTGTCGTCCACAATATATCACTATAATGTCTCAAGACCGCTAGGAAGGACGCCATTCTATCCCAGTGTTGTGCTCCACATACCTAGCCTTCAAACCATTGTTTACAGGATGAGCGGTGAGAAACAAGGGATGACGAGCCGAAGCGGAGGGCAACCCTACCCCAAACCCACGGATGAGGAAGGAAGGAGGCCAGTCCATGTATCATGCAAGGGGGAACCCGACCCCACGAATCACCACACCGCTCATAATCCGGAGTCAGGCACACACTCTCACTTCCAATGACCCATCTCCATCAACGAGCACCACCGCTTATGCGGGGGGATTCCGGGGGGGCAGACCCCACAGCCCCCCCTCCTCTTCCTCCATCTCGCTTTTGAAGGATTCAGTCAGGTGCGCCCATTCCAGGGAGATAGGCCGCTTACGCAGCCCCCGACTCTCCTCACGATACAGCGCCTCACGCTCCGCTACCGCCCATCTTAACACCTCATCACCCCAAGTCTCAACACGTGGCGGCGTGCGGGATTTCCAGCGCTGCGTTATCAGGCGCTTTGCCAGCATTAATGCCAGGTTGGCGAAGCGGCGCAGCAGCTTTGCCTTCAAGGGGAGCAGTAAAAGCCCCAATAAACAAGCCCCTGCCGTGTCCGAGGAGGGGCGCTCAGCAATCGTGCTCAAGACGTGTGTTATCCTACCCCAGTATCCACGCAACGTCTGGCAAACCCACAGCATGTGTACCAGGTCGGCGTCCGGCGCCAAGCAGCGGGGGCAGGTGGCATCCGCCGTGTTGTACATCTTGCCCAGTGTATGGGGAGTAAGGTACGCCCTGTGAAGGACAAATAGTTGAATAGTTTTCAATCTGCAGTTGCGGGATACTTTTTTAGGGTACTCCAAGATATAAGCCCACTCTTTATCACTAAATGTCCGTGACAAATCTGTCTCCCACCGTGTCCGGAGAGCGGACACAGAGACCTGAGTGTGCTCCCGGAGGCCCCGATAAAGCCATTTGACCAAGAATCGTCCATGGCCCATTATGTGGAGGGAACGCAGGAGGTGAAATGTGGAGGGTTCCGCCGGCGTCGTCCGCCAGTGTGTCCGAATATACCGAGTGATCGCAGCATGGAGCAGAAACTGGGTGTCGGGTACCCTGTTAACCCTCACAAACTCTTCGTGAGGCATCAAGTTGCCGTCTTGGAAAAGGCCCCTATAGTTTCCACCCCTTGCTGCGTCCATGCACGTACTTGCCCGGCACGCAAAACTCCCCGTCTCGTGGGGAGGCCGCACAGCGGCATATTTGGGGAGTATGGATTTTGGATTTTGGCTTATCTACATGCCTTGTGTTCTGGTGCATTTAGCACTATTTCGTAGCGCAAAATGCATACTCGCGTCCATTTTGCAAGAGAGGTGTAGTTTTGCACTAAAAAAATAGTGCTCAATGCAGCATTACTCTTTTCACGTAATTCCTTGTGATCTTGCAGAATTTGTAGGTAATTCCGCATGATTACGTAACGCAGATTTACACGAGTTACGCCTTCTCCTAATTTGGTTACAAATCCGAGCCCGTGGGAGTGTGGTCCAGTCTCAGCACTGGAATAGAACGGAGTATGGTTTTTATTCTAAAACATGCAGTGATATCTGCCTTCACAAATGTATGCTTCACACCCACGAATGCTCTTAAGGGCGCGTTGAAAGATGACCTGCAGGAAGAGATTGATTACACAGCCTTGAACTCCCTTCCGGATACCAGAAGGGCAGCGCCCTCCTACGAGCAGTTCAGAACTCTGCAACAAACGTGCTCTTCAGACAAGTTTACGAGTAATCTGCCTCTTCGCCCTCATGTCAGTGCTTGCAGCGCCTTGAAACCTTTCGGCGAACGTGCGCTCAAGAAGTGTTGGATAACATGACATTCTGCCCCAGGTGCCATGAGAGTCCAGGGCTCTGTGGTTTACCTTTGTGCTTCAGGCTGTAATTCAATGGGAAACAAAGACTCAAGCAAACCTACTACAAGGAACATAAAACCTCTTTAGGAACAGAAGCCAGGCTTGGGCAGCGATAGACTCATACCAACAAGCTCATATCACGTGTATTATAAGCAAACAATAATGCATTGTCAGTTTGGGATTTTGTATCAAATCTGGCTAAAACGAATCCGAAACACTTGCTTGTATCCTGGCACTTGTCTGGCCCTTAACACTGAGCCCAGGAAGTGCATCTGTGGCCCTTTCCTTCACTTCAGTGTTCTCAGATGCGCTCAGTCCATTCTGTTGTGTTCAAATGGTGAACACCCGCTAGCGGTACCAGATTTATAAGTATGGAAGTCGATAACTCACAAATAAAACAAAGACAATCAGCGGGTTTGAGATTTCTTCCGCCCCACATCCCTGTAATACATTTTTATAATTTCAGTATTTACTTGTCCACAAGAGCAGTTTCCATCTGATTTTTGTTTGATTGGTGTGAGATTTGTTTATTGTTAATAATACTTGTGTGTTGTCATTTTACAAGAACAGCGTTCATACTATGAAAACACGTATAAAAAGTGTCAACAGTTGTAGTGATAGACTAGTGCTTAATTTGAGCCGATCGTTTCAGGTGCTCAGCACCGGCACTTAATCTTAGCACCGGTGCTTGTGATAGTCTGCCACATGGGGGTGCTGTCTGCCAAATTTGGAAATGAGCACAACAATAGCAGTTTTTTCATTTAATATACATTAGCAATCACTAATACGTGCCACCCAAGCCATTCTCATAGCTTTGGGGGCCTTGAATAGTATGAATTGTCACACCTGTACGAGTGTGGTGATAGTAGTTGTGCTGGTGCGGTAGTTGGCAGCACTGGCAGGGGCAATGGATGGTGCCGTGTCCTCCTGACAAGAGCCCTGGCACTTATCGTGTTACAAAGTAACCATTGAACTCCTCCTGTATCATACAACGTTGACGCAGCCCAGAGCTGTTTCTTGAAAGATGGATTGCGACGACGATCCCCCTCGGCTCAGGCATCCTCACTTTTTGTGGCAGAGCGAGCTCATTGTGCTCTGGCACCGAGGCCCCCTGTAGGAGACCCCACGCACTGTGATAGCAAAAACACTTAACCAAAAAGACTAGGATGCCATCCTATGCGTTGTCCAGCAAGCCGGAAACGCCAAATTGGAGAACCATGTGATCCGCATTTTCCCAGGTTCTATGAGGTAAGTGTGGGGGAGTTGGGGTGAAACAGATGCTAAAAAGAAAGGATTACTTTATATGCGCCTCTACCTGGCAAAACTGACATTTTTCTACAATGACGTTCACATTTCTTCACTACGCCTAAGGAAGTGTGGGACTGGCTGGAGATTCAGGGTGATGGCCAGATCCCCTGTGGCTCTGGATTTTGGACTGGGGGTTCACGCTGCTTGCATCAGAGGTGGAGACATGGGTGGTGGAGCCCCCCAAACCTAGTCTAGAGTGATGGTCCGACAGGATGGCACATTAGATTTAGAGTACCGAAGATCAGAGAGTGAGGCATCGCGGGCGCTCCTAGAGGCAGTGGCGGCCTCCAATTCTGACAAGAGTGGCCCGGATGTGGTGGATGAAACTCCAGAGCTCAGAGAATCCTGAGTTTGAAGTTGGCTGCACAGGTTCATCACTATATCTCCATCCTGGAGTCCATGCACAGCATGAACTATCAATCCGAGACACGGAGCCAGGGAGTCCCTCGAGATCCCTCTGTGGCGGAATGCAGGAAACAAAAACAAGCATTTGCAATGCAATAGGTCATGCAGTACTGATAGTTTGAATAGCTCATACTTTCAGTAATGCAAGACCTACTGCATTGCAAATGCTTGCATAGTGAGCCAGGAACCAGCATTGTATGTCTCTGCCGTAACCGCAAGCTGCTCCTGGAGGTCCTAGTGAGCGTTTACTGCATGTCTCTCTGCCGTAAACGCAAGCTGCTCCTAGAGGTCCCTAGTGAGCAAGGCACCAGCACTGCATGTCACGGAGCAGTACCGCAAGCGGCTCCAAGAGGTGCCTAGTGAGCAACGCACCAGCACTGCATGTACAGGTGCTGTACCCCAAGCTGCTCCTAGAGGTCCCTAGTGAGCAAGGCACCAGCACTGCATGTCTCAGAGCAGTACCACAAGCGGCTCCTAGAGGTCCCTAGTGAGCAAGGCACCAGCACTGTATGTCTCGGTGCAGTACCCCAAGGTGCTCCTATAGGTCCTTAGTGAGCAAGGCACCAGCACTGCCTGTCTAGGTGCAGTACCGCAAGCTGCTCCTAGAGGTCCCTAGTGAGCAAGGTACCAACACTGAAAATATGGTAAATCCACTCTAACCTAATCATTGCATGCAAGACAGTACTACGAGTACATTCAAATAATGATGTCCATATATACAATTAGAAGCTTTGAAATGTGAAAAAATAATTATTACATTAATTTTGGATTAGGTTGTACTCTGTGTGGAGCTGATGAAGCTAAATTTATAGACAGTCTCGTATAAATGTGAAATGTTCTAGTGAGTGAAGTAACCACTGCCAGCCTAGCTTAGGGTCAAGTGCTTGTCCTGCCTGAAGCCTTTTAAAAAATAGTGCCTTGAGGCTGTAAGTACAAGAAGAGACATGGCGGTACTAAGGAGGGACTACTAAGCCTATTGACCAATGAAAAGCTACCATTTACAAAGGACAGGGACAGGAGACAATTAAAAAGATGGGCGGAAAGTGGGAGGAGCTTTATGCCTGTATCCTCAATACAGCATATCTCGAAGAAACCGCGCAAGCGCTGCCTAGGCGAGACATAAAAAAGGACATCATGTTCTGAGTAAGACGTGTAGGTGGGGGAATGGGTGGCATGTGCGGAGTAAAACGGGACGGGCCAACTTTTCCCTAAAGTTAGTTTCAGACCTTTGTTACTGGGGTTTATTTTACTCTCAATTGAATCGTTATAGTGGGTTATGACACTGGGTGGTGTCTTGTAGAAACTTTGGGAGCTGGTGGTTGTATGCGTTGGCAGTGTGTGAGAGTGCCTACTGCTTGGGCTGTGGGATTGAGGTGGCGTTGTGCTCGTGGACTGCAACTGCAGTTGTGGTCAATAACTGTAGCTACCTCGTCACTATTATATTTGTGGACTGTTTGTAGGTTGTGGGGATTTTGTAGGAGTTAAGGGTTATCGTGGAGTAGGAACCTTTGTTGCGGAAGGTATAGTGGGGTTTAGATGATTATGGAGGCACATGGTGTTCATCCTAGTTTACCCAGTGGGTGGGATGGGGCATTTTGTTTTTGTTCAGTTTTATTCAGCAGTGGCGGTACACGTGATGGGGGGGTGGCGCTGGGCTGGGGGTGATCACTGGGCAGGGCTAGGTGGGGTTCTGAAGACTGTTGTCGAATGTCTGCCCGATTTAAAATGGTAAAATGGACTTGCGTGGGTTCAACTCATTTGTTAAGGGATATAGAGTACAAACCTACCTGCAGAGGCAGGGCATACCTATTGCTCTGCTGCAGGAAGCACATCTGGTGGAGAGCGTGGTTCAGAAGGTGCAAAAGAAGTGGAGGGGGCAATTATACTCCACAACATACTCTAATTACACACTGGGGTCTTAATATGGGTCCATCCCTAGGTCCTTTTTCAGGTTCGGAGCTTTGAAGCTGATGTGGAGGGGAGATATCTTCCATTGGATGGTCTGTTGTGTATGCGACTAGTACCAATGATGGGACATTCTATCTTGAGGTAGAGCGCGAGTTACTCAGATATGTCAGGACCCTCATTTTGTAGGCAGGATACTTCAATTTTGTGCTTGATGGGCGTCGGAATTGACTCTGAGACCCCGCTCTAAACCTAATATGGTGGGCAGTCCAGGAGGTGTAATGTAGCTTTCATGCTGTTTGGATATCTTGTGCACAACACACCCGGAGCACAGGGAATTTACGTGCTATGTCCCGGCACATGACGCATATAGTCACTTTGATAGGTTCTTGGTGTCGGAGGACCTTGCCACTGAAATAGTAGAAGTTCAGATTTTGGGCAGATTCCTCTCCGACCATGCCCCACTGCTCTTGGAGTGGGGTGTGCAAGCACCCAACCTAGAGTGGCGCTGTGCTGGTTACGCCTATAGGCATTCGAGACTACGAGTTCTGCGAGTAACTTAAGATCGTGATGACCAGTTACTTCGAAACCAACTGACTGACATCAGAGTGCAGGGGAGTTGAGTGGGACTCTCTGAAAGTTGTGACTCTTGGGGAGAGTGTGTCCCATATCGGTGGTACTAGATGCCTCCTGGAGGCACAGCTGACTGGGGATGAGCAGTTGCTGGCAGACCTCCATCATGATGCGCATGCAATGGGGGAGAGTTGAGAGGCACCATTGCCAACCCAGAGGATTGTAGAGAAGACCTGGGATAGACTGGATCCACTGGTTCGGAGGGACTATCGTTAGCAACCACTTAGGAAGAGTTATAAATCGGGGCACACTCTGGCATGGTTGCTTGAAAGGGAACACCCTCCCCCAGTCATTCTCTCACTTAGGTGCCAGATGGCACCTTTGCAGGGACGCAGACCAGTGGCAATTACCTCCTATGGGAACACCTGGTCACTGTGTATAGAGAGGTGGAGGGTAGCTGGATAATGGAGGCCTGCTGTTTCTTGGACAGACTGGCGCTCCCACGACTCATGGCTGACAAAGTGGAGGGACCGGAGAGGGAGATCAGGTGGAGGAATTAAAGAGGTGGTCCAGGAAATGGGACGCTGAAAATCACTCCACAGAATGCCACTTAAAATGTAGTCAGTTCCTCACATACTGTATCTTGCATTAAACTCACATTGCAGCTGATGGTACAATGCATTTAGGTTGAGTTTGGAGAGCTAGTTACTCATATTAAATTCTGGAATCTTGTTGGTTTTGGGGATAATTTTTCTTTCTCTCTATTGATAGGTTGGTATCTTGGGTCTATTCAGAGTCTTACATCTGTTGTACATGTTTTTAATGACGACAACTGGGGATACCCATGGTGTTGTGTCCTTGACATTTTCAATCACCTTCCTACTTAATTTATTTTTTCATATTGAATGGAACTGACTGGATGCATTGACGTTTCACGCCCACAGGCTGCCTTTTTGTCAATGTGTTTTGCAGACAGCTTGTTGCAATAAACACTATTTTCTAGTGACCAATTAACGCAAGAAAATATGGAGGCTTGGTGGGATTAATGACAGCTGCTTACAGGATAAGGTTTGAGTATTTAAGTGCCAACCAAACATATCCCTAAACATTACCGAGGGCCCAGACACGCAGTATCTTTAACAGGAGGGCGAGAACTCATTAAGCATGAGGCCACATCCTAGGGGAGCTCTGCTGATGCAGTTTTGACCTCATGTCATGGTTGGCTCTTAAGGCAGGCAACTGGTGGTAGCTTAGCAGTAGAAGCTGCCGCACCTTTGTGGGGGCTTCATCCCATGGCAACCCTCCTACTCTAGAGCCACTTCTCCTCCAAATGTACTACCCAGGAAGTGGCAAGCTGGCGTTGCCAGTGCCGGCTGGCCTCTAGGCGCACTCTGCAGGTGCACATGGATACAATAATTTCTGCTTTGCTTTTCGGAATTGTCAGTGAGCGTTTTTGGAAAAGATAAAGTAGGCAAGCACGGTGTGGGAGGTAGAAAGTTGGAGTGGTGTGACCTTGTTTGAAACCACAAGGGCACCTCAGTTCCAGAGTAGATAATTTCCCTCCTGACGGCTTGTAGGTCTTGGCTGCACATCTGTTTAATATCAATAAAAAAGCAAAATATAAAAAGAGGCAGAATATTCATCAGTGGTCTTCCTATCATGTAGAGGTGTGATGCTCTCTCAAGAGGTGGGTTGCTAGAACCTTTCTGAAGAGTAGAGGCCTTGGGACCATTGATGGAGAAGGCTTGCATCATGATTTTTCATTGCTGCAGTCTTTAGTATCTAATCTGATGATGTCCTCTTTTCTGGAATAATGTTGTCTGGACTCTGCTTGAGGTGGTTATTTACCTGCTGAAGTGCTATTTCTGGTTACCTTGTTAGTGATGCAGCTGGTGTTGAAGATGCTGCAGGCTTAGAGGGGAAGCCAATGTAATTCCTTGAACGATTGAACTGACGCGGTCAGGTGTGTTCCAGCCTTTGAGCTGCCTTTGTGCTGAGTGCTATTCAGCACAGTTTCTATGTTGGATACACAATAGAGAACAGTGTCTCAGTCAAGGTGGGAGAGGGCTGTAATTAAGACTTCGACAGGAAATATTTAATTTCCTTCAGGAGGATGAGACGGTACTAGAAGAGTTGTAGGCTCCTGCACTGTTGCAACTTGAGTATGTGCCCTTCCCGGCCTTTGAGAAATAGTTTGGCCTTCACCACTGCCTCCCCATGGAGTCTGTTTGATTGATGCAAAGTTGCCTATTAGCAATATGGATGTTATATCTCTCGAAGCTGAGATTTAAGTTGTAGTGTTGTGCGTGGGCTTTCAGTTTGAGGAATTGCTCTACTCCTATATTGGTAAATACAGTTCTCTCCAGACCTTTAATGCCATCCTTCTCCTTGGAGTAGACTGCATCATTTCTTCTTGTTGTCGACAAGGGTGATAGTTAAACTCTCTACGTTCAAGATCATTACTCTCAGAAGATGGTATCTCATTGCACATACTTTTTCAGGATTACATCACTATCTACTTCCATCCATGACTTCTTAACTTAGATTAGACTTATGTTGTAAACATTTTTACACTGTGGTTAAACTTTCTGGCTGAGGAGCATTTCTAATCATTACCTGGGCTTGTGCTGTTGTGGAGCAGCTTTCTTCCACAGTAACCACTTTTGGTCTCTTTTTTTCGTGTTCCTTTTCCTTCCCCACTTAACTTTGAGAAGCTGGTCAACTCCTGGTCCTCTGATGCAGGGTCCTCCTTTATGATGGTGATACTAGGAAAGGTGTTCCACCCCAGCATTCATCGATCTTGTTTGATCTCGCCAGCTCTCATATTTCCCCAGCTATAACCACATCTTCATGAAGATGACCTTTTGAAGCACTGAAAATCTGGAGCCCTGAATACTCTGGTGAAGTCTTTCTTCTATTGGGTCAACCTCCACGTCGGTGCTAATTGGCTCCTTCAGCCTCAAGTAAAACAGGTTGATGGATTTCTCTTGGGACTCCTTGGCTGCCTCATAAACAAATACTCATCTCTACACCTGTTGGAGCTTGGAATGAGCATTTATGGCCGTCACCTGGACTACGTCATAGTTGTCTCAGAAAGTGTGTGTGTGTGTCTGTTGGTGTCCTCAAAGTGAAGGAGCAAGGAGTGAGTAGCTGCATTCTCAATCTATTCCGTTGCTGTAGAACAGTTGGAGGACATGCTCATCTAAAGCAGGTAATGTTCAATGTGGAAACATGGGGTGGACTAACCCTCTGAAGAAAGCAGCACACTGTGAATAATATGTGTTGGCCTTGGCCCTCTGTGCAGTGTCACCCCCATACCATTTGCTTTAACCATTCCTTTATTCTGAACTTGTTTTTGTTGGCTTTTAGAACTCTGTGCAATTTACCACTGCTAACGAGCTTGTGCTCTCTGCATTAAACATGGTAAAATATGCGTATTCCTAATTGACACATTTAATTTATCTGTAAGTCCCTAGTAAAGTGGTACTGCATCTACTCGGGGCCTGTAAATTAAATGCTACCAATGGGCCTGCAAAACTTATTGTGTCACCCACTTAATTAACCGTTTCAAACCGGTCTCAGGCCTGCCATTGCAGCCTGTGTGCATGTTTGAATTGCCATTTCGGCCTGGCAAAATAAACTTTTTGCCAGGCCTAATCCCTCATTTTTATTACATATAACTCACTCCTATGGTAGAACCTAAACAACTCATAGAGCAGGGTAATTTGTATTTAAAAAGTTGGGCGTGTACTTTTAAGTTTACATGTCCTGTTAGTGAAAAACTCTCATTTGTTTTTACCTACCTCTCCCATAGCATAACATTGGGATCCCTTATTACATTCAGTAAATGATAACTTTTGTTTGGGAGTAGGTAGGAATATCATGCTTGGTGTCTCAATAATTGTAATTTAAAGCTCTCTTTAACGGTCAAATCAGATTTTAAGTCCCAGTTCTGAAAATGGCACTAGTAAGTTGTCACTTTATTGTTCTAGCCATTTGGGGCCTGATGTCTGTTGCCTGGGTCACATGACTAGGTGTAGTTGGCAGATGACCTTTGTGAAATTCTCCCAGGCAGTATTGTAATAGAGAGTCTGTATATTGGCAGGATGGGCCATCCTTGCTTGATAGGGTGGGGGGGGGGCAGAGCTGTCACCTACAACACTTGCTCTTCAACAGCACAGGTCCAACTCACACAAAGGACTTAACACTAGGCTATTGAGCCCCAGATAGACTGGGACTAGGGCATGAATGCAGGATATTCCAGACACGTCCCTGAGGGGGGAGGGAGGGAGTCCAGAAGCTTCTCCTACTTCAAAGGGTATAAAAATGAGACCCTTAGTCCCACTCTTCAGTATACTCCTGGACCTGTGGATACTACAGAAGGAGGAACCCCTGCTGCTTTGGGCCTGCCCTGCTTGCTAAAAAGGAAGACTGGTCCTGTTTCTTTCATCCCAGGCCGAGTGACCCCAAAAGTCTGCTGTTTGACCTCCTGTTCTGAGCTACAGGCACACAACAAGCTCAAGAGGCCTCCATGCATCTGCCCAGCTGACCTGCTGCCTGGACCTGCAACTGGAACTGCAGAGAGAGCTCCATTGGCCTCTGCAAGGGTAAGTCCCTGATCCCCAAGAGGTGCCTCCCCAGGTCCTGGATTCTTGGCTAACATCAGAGGACACTCCTCTGACTCAGAAAGCAGAAATCTTGCATTTTTGGGTTCTTCGCGGCCACAAACTAGCCAGTTTGTGCCAAGATCTTGCCACCTGCCAGTGCTAAGCTTCGGTGAACCTGACTCTTCGTGCTACAGCAACCAGCAGTGACAACCAGCAACGCAAGATCAATACTTTGCACTACAGCATCGACAGCCTGTGGTGACTGCCAACGCAAATCTCCATCGATGTCCATGATGCCTGACAGTATCGTCGTGCTGCAGCGTCGACCATCCGCAACATTCTCACTGCTCCTCGCTGCCTCCTCCACCATGAAAAGACCTCTTAGCGCTAGGCTTTAGAAGGTACATTTTTCAGCTGGACTAACCTGACCCCAGTGTCCATCCTGAGCTCCATCACAGTCGGCCTGACTATGCTACTTTTACCTGATCTCGCACAACCAGATAATCGCGAGTGGCTTTGTGCTTTTAGGCGCTATACTTACCTCACACCTTTGAAATTGCATATCTCCAGTTCTACTGATTGGATATTTGTTGTTTTGGTGACAAATCATTTATTAATTTTTACTCTATTTGTCTAAATTGGTGTTGGGTTTTTCTTGAGTTCTTTCCACTTTATTACTGTTTGAGTGCTGCATAAATACTTCACACATTTCATCGGACTTTGGTACGGAATGACGTTTTCTGGGAGGCAGTCTCTTGGGAACAAAGTCCAGGGTAGTTCATCTTAAGGTGCTGCTTGGGATGTCTCTCATGGTTAGGTCAAAAGGCGCCTGAAGCTCCTGGTCCATGCCCAAGCTGGGAGAGTTACTCATTGAGATGCTGAATTGCCAGTGGGGAGAGTTAAATCCCAAAGTTTTATAGGTGATAGATCAGGATCTTACTAGGCAGCTCTTAATAACAAGTTCTCTGCAGACTGGCAGCAAATAAGATGGATGGTTTAAGGTATGATGAGCCCACTCTGAGATGCGGATCATGGCATGGGGTACGGAGAAGGGCAGCATCCAATGTCCACCACCGCATATGCTACTGTCCACTGGAGTCTGACACTGAGGAATTAAAGGTGAGCCGAGTGCCTATTTGCTGGGTACTTTCATGTCACTGCATAGAAATGTACAGTTTCTTTGTAATCACTCATCACAATGTAATTAATCAATTATTGGGCTGATCATTGCTCACAGCATTTTTACCACTCACAGATGTATTTTTTCCGTTCCAATGAGGTGCCCAGGGCTCCAGGAAAATGGGCACGGAGGAAATAGTCCCATGGGTTGAGGATTCTGCCTCCACCAAATGGATTTTCAAGATGTTTGCAATTCTGAGTTTTGGTCTGCCTCACATTGCCTTCTCTGTAGCCAGAATATGAAACCGAGACAATTTTTGAGTTCTTTTTGGAGCAATCGGCCCACGGGTATAGCAAAAGAAACGGACTCACCACAAATAACCCTCAGTGACTATCCTTCCTCTAGGACCCAGCTGGTGAAGATGGTAGTTTTCCCCTTTGAAGAGCTCCCCAAGGGTCTTTAAGTAGCTGGGTTGATACTCTCCTCCGGAAGGCTCCCTTGTATAGGCGCAGTCCAGCAACCCTTCCTCCCAGCAGGCAGGGCACTCCTTTCTCCAGGCCATCTAGCAGCTCTTCTTGTGAGAGTCGAGTGCCAGGGTCAGTTTCTAGCCTGCTAGGACAGCCGTCCATCCAGACCCTCCCTATGATCAGGATGTTCTTAAATGTACGTTGTTGTGCAGTTCCTTCTTCGGTCTCTGGGAATGTCTGGATACTTTGCAGAGAGACCGGATGTTATCCACAGAGTTGAGTAATTGGCTCTTGGTCACTGCACTGGGGGGCACCTCCGATCAAAAGATGGTTGGTTACTGCATGATCAGTGCATGCCAGGGTCCTGGATATTAAAAAGGCCTCCTGATCTGGTCTAAGCCAGGAGATGCAAACCGGTCAGATGTGTTTTAGGTGCCTGTCTTGCAGGGGAGTAACCCCTTTACTCCAAGGGAGATTCTTCAGCCATCCAGAGTCATGCAGCTCATCGAAATACTTGGTTTCTATAGCAGAGTTTATGGTTGGCTGCATCACAGACCACCCCGGAAAATAGGTTTCCCGAAGGCTGCAGAGGGGCTCTGCTCATGCAGGTGCACCCTCTCACATAAAACCCAGCACCCTGCCTTCATGATTGATGAGGCATGCCATAGGGGTGACTGATAGGTTTATATGTGCATTGATATAGAATAGCTGTAGTGAACCTATATGTAAGTAAGGGGTGCATGCACCACCTTACACAGGCTGCTGTAGCAGACCTGTGGTGTTATTTTGAATGGTCTCTCAGGGGTGGCACAATACATGCTGCAGCCCCTGGCCTCTGGGGTACCTATGTCCTGGGTACATGGTGTACCATATACTAGGGACTTATAAGGGTACCCCAGAATCCAATCTGGAGTGTACCTAAAGTACATGCAATCAATTTAGAGGAGAAAGCAGCTAGACTGGGGTCCTGGATAGCAGGATCCCCGTCAGTCTAAGTCGAAAACAGTGAAACATCAGCAAAAAGTGGGGGTAACTATAAGAAGCAAATCCTACTCCCCTAAATACATTACTTGAATCTGATCTGAGAATTATTTGGTGGATCTGTCCTAAACTCAAGAGCCACTAGATCACCTGCCAATCTTGCATTATTTAGAGCTAGTTCTACCGTGTCGCAACTGAAGTTCTTAGGAGAGCTCCTCCGAGCACAGAGGATGTCATCTCTAATGATCCAACGGTAACCTCGTATATGTCTGATCCAGTGTATAGTTTTATTCAGATTCAAATGTAAAGTTGGGCTGTATTTTAGGTACCTACAACATGGCAACTCTTTTTTTTAAAATCCGGAAGCCTACTTCTAGGGCAAATAACAGTCATATGGTTCGGCACTTTATTAATGGAAGCATGCAAAGAGTTGGTAATCCTCGAAGAATTAGGAGCCTGCATCTGATGGAAATTAGGCAGACTAAGATTAGTCGAGGTATTGTTACTCCACTGTTGCAGGATGTTATCTCTAGTGTTGTGCTGGGAGTGCGGATAATGCTGTGCTTGTGACGGGTAATTCAAAGGTCTACAATTTCTGCTTCCAGCCTTTTTTATTCCATCGATTCCAAGGAAATGAGTGACAGAGTGGTAATGCAGAGTGTTGCGAATCTGACTTGGCAGTAATCTGATTGGTCTGTGTAGACTGGCTGCACAAAGTAGTGGATGTGTTGGTATCTTTTACACACTTAAGCTTACTAATTGTGGAAAACAATTTAGATATGAAATTTTTTAGCTCTCCTACTTCAGTTCTTAGTTTATTAGGGTAATACATTCCTTACTTGGTTGAGTCGGGGATTCAGGTAAAATAATCTCCAAACCAGGGTTACAAGATGAATCAGGAATTATTAAACCATCAGAGCCCATCCATTATAGTAGCCAAGGGAGAAATTCTGTTACTGCACTGACAGTCTCAACTATAGTAGTCGAAGGAGTTTGTTCCAGTGTTTCCGGGCCAGGAAATATTTTTGTTTTTAAAACCGCGTTCATAGGCTCTTTTACAGCCTTTCCGAACATGCTAGGTGTACGTGGTTGTGTAATTGGGGTACCCTATAAGGTTGAATCCAGGGTAGTTATGGTATCTCGCGATACCGTTGGTTCCGCAGTCAACAAATCCTCACTTTCGACAATAAGACTGTCGATGCGATCTATAACACAATTCCCCCCAGCTGATTTTCCTATTCTCTTGGATTTTTTAGCTTTCAAAGTGCCGAGGACCCCTCGGTTGCCTTCCTCTTCCCCATAATTAAAATAATAATAAAACACACAGTGAGTGCTACACGGGTATACTAATACAATAGGCAAAAAGAAGACCCAAAGTACACACGTCAAGGGATTAAAACAACAATCCTGGCATTGCCTCCCGGTGCATAGTCTTTTAAAAATTAATCAACAGTCAGCAGTCCGTCTCCAGGGCTCAGATATGGCACCCAACAACCATAAAAATTAAATAGTGCACGTGAAGCAAAGTCTTGCTAGCAGACCTCCTGGTAGACATATGTTAAAGGGGTGGCCCAGCCCAGCCTCCTCCAGCCTCTGACGGGTGTGGACGGGCCCGCCCTTGGGAGCTGCGGGACCCCTCGACAAATTTTAAAGCACCTCCCGCTGTGATTTGGCGTTGACGGCAACGAGCCGCAGGGGGGCTGGGACTCGCAGTCCAGGTCCTAACCCCAGCAGGAGGGCAGCAACTGCGGCTGCAACAGACGTCCTGCGCTGCAGGAGCCCTCGACGAATTGTAAAGCGCCTCCCCCACACTGTGATCTGGCATTGGCGGCAACGAGCCACAGAGGGGGCTGGGACTCTCAGTTCAGGTCTTAACCCCAGCAGGAGGGCAGCAACTTCCTGACTCGTCCGTTACAGCGCTCTGCTCTGGCACGGCTGATACAGAACCCTGCCTTCTTCACCGGATCAGCTGTTTGTTGGCGCTGCAGCGTCAGGACCGCTCCAATCCATATAACAACAAGCATTGAAAATGCAATAGGTCTTGCCTTTGATTAAGTTAAAGCCATTTGCTTTGCTAATGATATTGTATAGCAAAGCAAATGGCTTTAAGTTAATTAAGGCGAGACCTAATGCATTTTCAATGCTTGTTATTTTAGAACGCTCTCTGTGCAGATACTCTGCCTCTGGGCCTTTAACATGCCATCTTTCTTCTCTTGTTTCGTCAGTATTGCAGAAGCCCCTGCCAACTTATGGCTTGGCAGTTCGGGCTGGACTGTTCCCATGAGGCACAGGGTCAGACTGATTTGCATATGGCCATGTCTGAACTGGGGTGGCAGAGTGGGCTAAAGAATGGTGATGGATCAAACCCAGATCTGTTGACTGGGTGTGAGTGTTTGATTGGTTCTGATGCTCCGTCCATCACCACCCCCTTTTGTACCGCTTTGTTCGCCATAAGTTGGCAGGGTATGCTCAGATGTGAGTCCCTTGCTCACTTTGCCACTGGATTTAAGCAAGCCTGGCTGAAGACGGCTGAAATGCCGGAAACCGGTCCTAGGAAGCTTGTTTCCGGTCCAGGGAAGGCATGGCTTGGCAGTTCGGGCTGGACTGTTCCCATGAGGCACAGGGTCAGACTGATTTGCATATGGCCATGTCTGAACTGGGGTGGCAGAGTGGGCTAAAGAACGGTGATGGATCAAACCCAGATCTGTTGACTGGGTGTGAGTGTTTGATTGGTTCTGATGCTCCGTCCATCACCACCCCCTTTTGTACCGCTTTGTTCGCCATAAATTGGCAGGGTATGCTCAGACGTGAGTCCCTTGCTCACTTTGCCACTGGATTTAAGCAAGCCTGGCTGAAGACGGCTGAAATGCCAGAAACCGGTCCTAGGAAGCTTGTTTCCGGTCCAGGGAAGGCATGGCTTGGCAGTTCGGGCTGGACTGTTCCCATGAGGCACAGGGTCAGACTGATTTGCATATGGCCATGTCTGAACTGGGGTGGCAGAGTGGGCTAAAGAACGGTGATGGATCAAACCCAGATCTGTTGACTGGGTGTGAGTGTTTGATTGGTTCTGATGCTCCGTCCATCACCACCCCCTTTTGTACCATTACTATATTTAAAAGCAGCATTGTAGAAATCATTTTAATTATGACTATTTGTAATGCATTTGGAGGCTAGAGGCTAATTATAGCTTTTGTGGTTAATATGTGATGGTGGTTGCACGCAGGCGGGCAACTAGAGCCAAATTTCGTGGGGGGGCTGAAAAAGATTTCGGGAGGGGGGTGCTAAGTCTTCCAGCCATAGGCAGAGTGGCTGTAAGAAGGGGTGAAAACACAACAAAAGCCTCATTAACGAGTAAATGGTCTTTTAAAGACCTGTGAAGTACTCGGGTGCGGCTGCAATTAGACGGACGCCAGCTGGGCTGACACACATGACGGGGGGGAGGTGAGGGGGGGGATGAAGCCCGGTGAGCCCAATGGGTGTTGCGCGCCTGGTTGCACGTGTTTGCAAAAGCAGTAGGGTGACCACCATTAGTCTGATCAGATCAATGGAAACAAAACGTCGCTCTGTCCCCCGATATGCATAGGGACATGAAAGTCCAAATAATGTTGTGCTCAACAACCTTTTCATTTTTTTCACTCGAATACCAGAACTTCTCCTCGGACAAGGAGTACCGGTACTCATAGGGGCCCAGCATCAGTGCAGGTAAAGATGTGCTCAATAATGACATGGTTAGCGCCAAAAATGTATGCCGTTCCACAACCATTGGCTGAACCTCGCAGAGAGCAGATTACAATGCCATCACTGTGCAGCGCCTGCTCCTTACTTCTTATGGCGCAACAGCCTACCCCATTAGCAGTGTGGCCAGATTTTGAGACCCGTTCCAAAGCTGCCCAAGTACAACCCCAAATTCAGCCCAACGCAGAGCAGTATCAGACAAAAAAACAACCCAAAGGTGAAACTCTCAAATTTGACAAAATAGCCTTCAGAAAACATTTAAAAATTGATTCTAAAGTCTAGTCACCACAAATACATGATATAACTGATGGGAAAGCGGTGCAGAAAAGTAGGGGCTTAAAAGGGCCCTCTCAAATACAAAGCTACATCCAAAGCAATCGCTGCCTCTCCTCACGGTGCGGAGTGCAGTTTTATTTTAATCCCAACCCAGAAGCCTGAGGCCAGAAATGGAAAACAAGGCTGGGCAGGAAGTTGGTCTCAACTTTTCCAGGATTTGGTGGGCCCTCTTTAAGTACTGGTAGAGTAAGATAGTCTCTTCGTTAGCATGCCCAGGGCTTTAAGTGGGCCGGTTCACGCCTGTGCTAGGGACAGGCAGGTCTAACAAGCATTGAAAATGCAATCGGTCTCGCCTTTAATTAAGTTAAAGCCATTTGCTTTGCTATACAATACCATTAGCAAAGCAAATGCTTTAACTTAATCAGAGGCGAGGCCTATTGCATTTTCAATGCTTGTTTAACATAGTGTGCATATGTACAAGAAGAGAGGCTGAAACGAGTAACGCTAAATTGTTACAGTAACACCTTGACCACGAACAAAGCCATAATGCATGCGCTAACGACAACAAAAAACAAGCATTAGCATAGCCAATAGGTCTCGCTTTTGGGACCTTATAAGTATTTAGTTATGCAGCAGAATATCCTTCGTGCAACAACAACTGTTGCATGGCTAAACACTTATAAGGTCCCAAAGGCGAGACCTATTGGCTATGCCAATGCTTGTTACATGATTGTATTTCATACCCAGATATAGGAGGGTGAGTTGGGTATACCCTTTAGGTATATATCTGTTTTGTGCCCTGGCACAGGCGGTCAGTGACAGCAGGCACATCTATGTGCACCTGCTCACTTCTCACTAGTGGAGAGGTTACGGCATGACGTCCTGCCAAGTGACCGTTGTAGGGGTAGGGAAGTCCTTTTGAAGAGAGGCATTTTCTCTCTGGATTGCCCTCCTTTTTTTGAAACTCAGGAGCAGCAACATTGTGAGTCACCAGGGCTTTACGTAGAAGCTTCTTCAATATTATATTCAAACCATCGTTGCTGCTTATTGCTTATGCAACTAACAACCATTGACAAAGCCAATAGTCCTGACTTGCAGGTGTGATGTTACTTGTTGTGTCGTATATCTGAATGCAATGACAGTAACAGCCTAATAAAAGTCGGGCGGCACATTATGCTAAGCACAGATTTTAGCTTACGTGTTTTTAAGCCACATCCTTAATTACATTGGCCATGCCCCTTTGAGAGACCCCCCCCCCAGTTTTTTCATGCCTTACTGTATAATAAAATCTCGAGATACTAGGATTACAGATAAATGCCCTTTTAGACACCACTGTTATAACGTTAGTTGCAATAATGGATTTGTTTGGTTAACATACATCTCGAGTATACAGGATCGGACAATGGCAGTCGTGGAGAGTGTAGCTGTGACATTGAATCAGATAGGAATATACAGCGATAAGGAGCATGGCATGGCATGAGGGTTGATGTTATTTTACATTATTTTGTCATTTATTTGTAGAGCACTCATACATAGATGCCTCTTGACACTTTAGGAAGACACAACCTTAAAACCTAACTGTGACCAGGGAAAACGGCCAGAAGATGCTTAATTATTTTCCAAAAACAGGTTTTCATCTGGCGTTTGAAGCAGTAGATGTATTTCTGTCTGCCAACTCAAATTGAGCAAGTGCCACAATTTGGGCACTTCTGTATGACTGCTCTGGTCCTAGTGCTGGCAAATAAAAATTGGTTTTCCAATCTGAGCCAGTGTGACAGTTAATAGTAAGAAAAAGTGTTGGCCAGAAAGGAGGGTGACGTGAGGTGTAGGGTGTTATGGGCAATTGTTGGATCCTTAACGGCTAACTAAGATCGAATTGGTAGCCAGTGTAAAGGGAGAGTTTGAATGGCCTAGTATACTCAAAGAATGTTACAGAAACAAGGAGGAACTTTGAAGCATGTCACAATTCACAGGTCGCGGGCAGTCATGGGAGGACCGCAATCCAGAAATGCTCAGCAAACCACATGAGTACTTAAGAATCATAATGTATTGTGTGAAGCGCTGCTGACGATGAACAAAAATACACAGAGCCACACCATGTCCATTAAT
This sequence comes from Triturus cristatus, assembly GCF_964204655.1. NCBI lineage: Eukaryota > Metazoa > Chordata > Amphibia > Caudata > Salamandridae > Triturus > Triturus cristatus. Next base: position 1,192,374,616 of record NC_140584.1, read on the forward strand.
ACACCTGAGCAGCTCATCAGAATAAGCGGAATGACTCAGTGAGCTGTTGCCTGCTATGAACTATAGCCGATTCACCTTCCGATCCAGATTTTGTTTGTTGCTTCAGGGCTGCACAACATTTAATCTCCTCAAAGAAAAAAAAGTTTCTGGGAGTGATGCCAACATGAAGAGTGGTAGTGAGGCAGCGGGTCATTTTGATCTAAAAGCCAGGCACATCCCTGAAACATCTGCTAGCTAAGCAGTGAGTTTAATGAAATAGTTAAAGTCTGTGGCACATGTTTCTCCAAAGCCAGCAGGATGTAGTTTGCAGTTATCTCATACGACAAGCACCATACTCGAGAGATGATGGGCTCAATCTAGCGCAGTCCGCGGCTGCAACACTTTGCTATCAGTAAGAGGTGGCACTTTGGGCCTCAGCCAAGCTAAGGCATGTATCTAACCCGAGTGTCATACTCAGAGTAGAAAACGAGCGCCCCCCACGCGGTCAATCAGTAGTCTTTCCAGGGCAGGCAATACGGTCTATACAGCCACGACACGCTGGCAGGAAGGACAGAGGCGGCCTCAGTCGCATTACAAGGGGCGCTTCAAGATATATCCCTGCGCTCTTTAAAAAAGAACTTAACATCTTTACATTGCTTGAAAAGTAATGCCAAATAGGTTATTTTAGCTAATAAATATCATTGGCTAATAATGTACATTAGTTTCTGTCAAAATGTTTTCGAGGATACCCTCTGCTGACTCACAAGCTGGTAACATTTCGCCTCATTGGAATATCCGTTTATTGAGAAAAAGCAGCAAATAATATTCTTAGTCGATTTTCAAAGCATTGCCTCAATCCTTTAAAATCTTGGGCCATTCACATTATTTTAGATGGAATACGTTTATTGTCAAAAATCCGTTTTTGTCTACAATTCTTGCATGAAAGAAATACCAAACTATAATATTTTTTTGCTTGCTGGCAGCATTCAACCGTTTTCATATTAACTGCGAGAAATATTACCTGTTACTTCGTTTGTGAGAGTAGGAACAAATAGTCTTTTGCAGGATGAAAGGCGGGGAGCTCATTGAGGCACGCAAGGCTTAATGAGCCTTGACGGAAACCCACATGGCGGCTGCGCGCGTGCATGCTCGCGTGAACGCAAGCGCTAGGCCACTAAAAGCCTGTGGCAGCACTTTGAAAACCCACACACTAAATTTCTTGCAGAGCAGCGCATGCGCTGGCTCAGCGACACCTAAAAAACAATGAGAGAAAGTGGGATATGGAGACAGAAAGAAAGAAGACGATGACAGAAAAGAGGAGAAATAGGTCGGAAAGATATTTGCTGCCCTCCCTTGCTACTGCTGGTGAATAAAATGTGACAACAGACGCTTTTCACCGGCCAGACTCCAGCTGGTTACATCAGATCAGCAACTTGCCTCCAAACACGCATCTTCCCCGTTTCACCTGCTGGGTTAGGGAGGGGGTGTTGATGTGTGTCCATATCGGGATAGAGATAGATGGGTGGGAACAGAAGGTAAAGGGCCGATAGGGTACTAAAACAGTGACGGCAGCACAGTGAGATATCCCGTGCTTCCGTCCCCTCTGCCAGCTGGAAAAGTTAATGGGCTGAGGGAGCAGAAATAAAGGGAGGTTTAGTAGTGCTTAATTTGAGCCGGTGGCTTCTGGGGCTCAGCATCGTCACAGCACTTATGACAGGTGCCACATGGTGTCACTGTTTGTAAAATTTAGAGATAAGCAAAACAATAGTTGTTGTATACACAGGCGAGGTCTCGGTACACCGGCATATCACAAAACCGGCATTATATGAGCTTGGGGCTTAACGAAAGTGACTTCTAGTGTACAGAAGGCAAGTTCCAGGCCGTGCAAACATTGTGGGTTCTATATTCATTGGTTCCATGTCAAGGGACACTCGCAGTTGAAGGCCCCGCGCATCACCACTCAGTGTCATCCACATCCTGCTCCAGGTGACCAGTTATTTCAGCCCTTCAACCATCCAGGCGCCTAAGGTCTGGCATTTAGAACAGACCCCCGACACCAGGCTCAGCCTGGATTCATATCCGTGCGCACCCAGAGTCCGAGACTCAGGAATGCCCTCACTAACGGGCAGATTTACAAGCCCCTTGCGCCACTTTTGCGTCATTTTTAACATGGGAAAGGTGACGCAAAAGTGGCGCAAGGGGCTTGTAAACAAGCCCATGAGTATCTGAGACGTGAGGAAGTGCCCGTCTCTGAGATGAGACCGCGCAGGCACAATACCAGGGGAGGGCTCTGTGTGTGTCGAGACTCCCTCGGGTTGGGTAGCAAAATACAGCAAGAGTTGGGTTGGCCTGCGGGCCACGGTGCCACTGTAACTGCTGCACGATAGGTAGTCATGCCCCTGGGCGGGGTTCACTGGGTCTCTCCTCAGCATACAGTGCCTCGAAGCCAGTTATCTGAACCGAGACGCCCTCGGCAGGCCCAGTGTGCTCCTCTCACCTGAGTTTATGCCCCAGGCCTGAACCCCACTACACGACGAGAGCACCTTGTATGTGAACACAGCCTACAAACCGCGGCCTTCACTCTTCCAAGCTAACAAGTGTTGGTATCAGCGTTGGTGACCGGGTTGGGGTACCACCACCATTAACCTGACCCAGCACAGGGGCGACCCGCCCCCCCGAGATGAGACCCCCCTCAGCAGGCACAGCGATGGGACAGGGAGAAGTGCAGCATGTGGCCCACAAGATCACTCTTATTTATTAACATATCGCGCTTGCCACAACAAAAACACCTCGCATGTCTCGGGTAAGAACGCTGCAACCATTTTAATGTTTACCATATTAATGACTTTAAACCACAGATGAAAGTCCCGATTCTTTTGAATTGTTAATCGCTCAGCAGACTTAGCCCTATACCCCGCCCCTTAGCAAGTTCGAAGGGGAGCGCACTGCCCCTGAGGTGTCCCCTCCCCCCCCCCTGCTGGGCACCACAGACGCTGGTGTACTGCCCCTGCACGGAGCTCACTGGTGCCGCCCTTAAAGGCATCAGAGCATCCCCCCCCCCCGCCCTGTGTGGGTTCTCTCGTGCCAAACAGGCAGGAGCGAAGTGTAGGTGCAGTGTAAAGCGCACATTAAGTAGTTTCTCACCCGTCGATACCCTCCGCCCGGTGCCACCATGCCGGGCTAAGGTCCAACTGACACTGGAGGCTGTGAGTCACCCAACCTCGCCCTGTGGTACCCAGGGTACCTGACCCCTCCTAGCAACGGCTACCAACTGAAAACATAGAGAAACCAAGGCTTGCTGAGGAGATAAGCCCACACTTCCCAGGCCGCATTCCGGCACTCCTCACGACTGGTGTCGAGCTGCGTGCCTTTTGCACACTCGCACCCCTTTTAAACTGGGGCATACATGGGCACTGGCACCTCCCATAGTTCCATTATGGGCACAAGACCCCCACCCACACCACAGCAGAAGAAGCATGCATGAATAAAAATACCACACACTTTTTGTTTGGGAGAAAATTATTGCTGCAGGTTTAATCCATACAAAAGTATGCAACATACGGTGGGTTATCTTACGGGCGATCCAAGGGCAGGCAGCCATACTAACCTATGCTGCCCTGCCCGCCTGATGAGCCAAGCACTGTGGAAAAAACCCCAACCAGCACTACCCTTATCGGGGTGATCCCCTTACTGGATCACGTGACACATTGGTCCCTTATTACTCACGCCCCTTTCAGGGCGGAGCGTAGCAAGGCAAGCCCCCGGTTGTTCAGGCCCACAACCACCCGAAGGACTAACGGGGCGCCGACGTCATTGTTCCAGGACCCTCCCCTGAGTCTCCTGTGGGTTTGGCTCTAGCACCCCTATTGTGCTCTTGCAGAGGTATTTTCTGTACCCAGCCTGCTTCCAGATCGCCCTGTAACTCCTCCACAGTTCTGGAGGCGGCCCTCGTCGCCTACCGAGCCCCCCACCAACCATCAGCACTTTAATCACTTGCACCCGGCTCACTCCAGTGTCTCTTGCATGTCCAAGAGGAACAGGTCCATTCCAACCTGTGACAAGTGAACCATATCGGCATCAAAATAGTCTCTCACCTTCATTTGGATCAGCTCGTGTCTGATAAACCCAAGACCTCTTTGGTCTGTGAACTTGCGCATTGCACTGTTCACCCTTTTGCGGGAATGTTCAACCGCTTCGTTGGACTTCGTCCCGTGCCAGGCCAAGCGTGGCACTATTTCAGACCAAAAAAGCTGGCATTGTCCCATGCGCTTACTAATCTCTCCCAGGTCAGTCTTCATCGCCTGTAAGAGAGCACCCCTGCCCATGGACGTGAGATCGTTGCCTCCCAGGTGTATTATCAAGATGTTGGGAAAGCCTTCCCGCCCTGCCAGGCCCTGTTCTAGCCTATTCAGCAGGCTGGACTATCTCATGCCGGGGAAACCCCACCAGACCACGTTAGTATGAGGGAAACCCTGCATCCACTTCCTGCGCGATGAACGAGTGGCCGATCACCCACACTTGGAATCCTGGCAAAGTAAATGGATGCAATTTTCACACACTTATTTAATACTTTCCGTATTTGCAAAAGCATTACATGTCATGCTGTTCATCTTCACTGCACACATATAAACACAGGATGCAAAATCCTTCACCGTAGTTTACTGCACACACATTACAACAGTCCCTTGTTGCGGGGGCGGGGGGCAAGCGCATGACACGCTGCGCAGTAGCTGTCCCACTCAAGGACGAATGTAGCGCTTGAAGCAACGGGATTCCCATCGACCCACTTTCTTTATGCCTTCCTGTCCCATGCCCGCCTTAAATGCTGTAGTAGCGGCCCAAATCCTAAATGAATGACTCGAAAACCTCCTGCCGGGGCGGGAAAGCCCTGCACGTCCGAGACAAGCCCCCATCACCTTATCCATTTGAAATTTAGAGAGAGGCACTTGATCCACATGAATCAGAAAGTAACCCGGGACCTTAGGGCGGATAGCCAAGTACTCTTTGACTCTCGCCACGGGCAGTACCTGGGGTCGCCCAGTGGCATTAGTACTATGTCCCTCCACTTCCCAGCTTGGTCGGTTTTAGACCTCCTGAGGTGGATCACCAGCCTATCTGACACACATACGTAATGGCTGCCTAATGCGTCTCCTGACTGGTCGTTTTTTGCCCTAGCCACCAATTCGCTAGTTCGTAATGCCCCAAAGAACGCGAGGCAAAACGCTGCTGCGAAGAGTCGGGCCTCAAAATGTGAAACGGTGACCTGTTCTACTACGTCTAGCATCGCCTTGAGTGTGGGGAACTCGATGGGGGGCCCTGGTGTCGGGTACTCTGACTTCTTCTCTAGCCCACCCTTTTAAAGCTGCTGAGATCAGGAAGGACTTAGTGGGATCTTGATCACCTCTCAATTTGACGTCATGGGTTACAGCTGACAAATGACCCCACACCCACGAGTGATTCTTCCCCTGCCTTTTAGCCCAGAGTATGAAACCCTGCACCCGTTGCTCTAGGGGATGCGCGGCTTGGCCCAGTGTCATTGAAATGTTATTAAAAGTTGATAGCTGATTTCTGTATCTTTTCCTGGTCCCTGGTGCGAGAGAACATTCGCCCATCGCTCTTAGCTGCTGTTCCATCGCAGAAGTCTCCATAGCTGCGCAGGGAAAGGGGTCATCGTCGCTCTCGCTCGTGGCCAGGCCTCCTGGAAACGGAGCCACTGAAATCGAGAGAGGGCATCAGCCGCTACGTTCTTTACTCCCTCAATGTGACGTGCCCTAAACTCTACGTTGCAGCGCATGCAGGCCCTGATCAGCTCCCTTAACAGGCACAGAACCAGAGGGCATTTGGCTGTCTGCCCATTGATGGCTTGTACCACCGCCATGTTATCAGACCAGAATACCACCCTCCTGGCCGACAACGCCTCCGGCCACAGATGTAGTGCAATGACAATGGGAAAGAGTTCTAGTACTGTTATTTTTGCTGTTATGTTCTTCCTGCGCCAAGCATTGGGCCATTTTTGAGCGCACCATTCGCAGTCCATTATGACGCCGAACCCCTCCCTGCCTGACGCATCCGTGAACAGGCAAATGTCTGGGCTACCAGCCCAGGGGGATCTCCAGATGACTGTGCCATTAAAACTCACCAGAACCTCATGCCACATGAGGAGGTCCTACTTTAGACCCTTCGTTAGTCTAACCATGTGATGCTTTTTTCGCACATTGGCTGTCGCCCTCGCTCGTCTCCTTGCGAAGACTCTGCCCGCCGGGACTACCCTGGATGCAAAGTTCAGTTTCCCTAACAGGCTCTGAATGACACCCAGGGGGGCTTTGTCCTTGCCCAGGAGAGCCTGGATATCCGACTGCTGTGGTAAATAATTTAATTACCGGTACTTAATTTGATGCGGAAAATTAATAAGAATAGCTCAGTAAAATAAGAGGCAGAATCCGTGGTATTAGAGGTTCGGAACGGGCTTTATTCCAATAACACAATTCGAATTGTGGACTCCATATTCCATCACCACGAAGGTTCAGGAAGTGAAGGACCATACTTTATTGACAGGTAATCATTTTTATAGAAGAGGCATTACAGTGAAACAGATGCAGGAGGCGTAACAGTTGATAACAGAGATAAAGACATACATGCGTAACTAAAATGGGTGTAACTAGGCGTAACTAAAGAACGTCATTAGGTATGATGTCACAAATGGGTGGTTCCATGAAAGAATTTCGCAATGTCAGCAAAAATACTTGGCAGAGATGCGCGCGCGGCAGCATGACGTGTGATTGACGTGCAACTAGAGGGTGAAGGGGACTTGACATTTAGCTCTACATGTGGAGACAAAAGTCTGGGGGTCAAGTCAACCTAATCCCAAATCATATCTAACATCCTATGTTTAAAGAACTGTGTTATCCAAAAAGAGAGGTCTCTTAGGGTAGAATCTTATTCTATACTGACTATACTGACTGTTAGTGCGTGTACAAGCGTCTAAGTGTCTACACTAGATGCAGGGGCAGAAATCTTCCATAGTAACAGGGCTATGAATTACTTGCATAAAGACAGAGAAGCCGGGCCCTTTGCTCGGTAGCTGGAAGAATGTTTACTTAAGCTACTAGACAGGAATGCATTGGATGAGGAGCGGAGCAGAGCAGATAATCTTGAAGGTGAAATACAGTTTTTGGCAGGCAGACAGGCCGAGTCAGGCACCGTTAGCCGCGCAGGGAGTAGGACAAAGTTCATGGTCACAGATGCGAGCTCAGACTGGAGCTTTCAGAGGCAGAAGGCAGGAAAAGGCTTAATGGCAGAATCAGGGCCTACTCGCCTGGACTGTAAAATGGGATAAATGAACCATATAAAGCCGGTGGCCTTTCATACTTAGGAATAGAATATCCGGCCCATTCATGGCGGATCTGAAAGAGGACATGTTGACGGTGGACGCACATGTGTTTGCGTCTTCATAACTGGAACTGGAGGGAACATACATGTACTTGTGACTTATACATGAAACCGTTGGGGTCCAAGATAGGGGACATAACTGATCATAAAAATCCATATTTCCACATTCCCTCCTTGTCCCCTACTGGCCCTTAAGAGATATCAATCTTCATCAATCCGTCGATCTGGTCATATAGCATCATTTGTTCTTCTTTCTTCTTCCGGGATGAATGAAATCTTGGTGGTGGAATACACGATGTGGCACACAGACCACAAATCGCTGGTCCACATTGTAGGCATAAGCAGCAACTGAATAGTATGAGAAAGCCAATACCTAGGAAGGATAGGACCCTCCATCCCCAGGCTGACAACACGCCCCAGAACCAACCGGACCAAGTCCAGGTGCCTGGACTCTGGTGTATCTGGCTTACAATCTTATGAAGGCGAGTTATGGCTTTATATACTGACGGCGAATTTTCTGGTATGAAAATGCAACAACTTGATCCGATGACCCTACAAGCTCCGCCCCTATCGGCCATGATGACGTCAAGGACAAGACGATTTTGAAGCACAACAATCCGCATAGCAGACTGCTCTTCTGTTAAATTGCCTAAGGCGGAAATAGTTTCGTTCACTACTGCTTCAAGGGTTCTGGTTAATCTACGTATCAACTTACTATTAGTGACTGTACCTATATAGGGGAAGAAACCTTTATTGAAATCTGTGTATTTTTCCCATGCTGTTTCAGTGTAATCGACGATTGGGAGATCTCTCTGCTGTCTATTGTGTACTAAATGAGTATTTCTATGATAATCAGGAGGAGCTAGGAAAACAGGTGGTAGGAGGAATGCTATGTAACAGGTACCATCCCAATCTAGAGGTAGGCGTATATATGCGATCTGGCCACATATAAAGTAGGAATGGCGAGAAGCTCTAAATGTAGACTTGCCTTGATCACTGAATTCTAGTACAGTGGTGCATCTACTATGGCCCATATGTATGGAACCATTCTTTCTTACACATAATTCACCTTTAACTGGAAATACTGACATAGCGGGCAAGATTGGTGCAGCTTCGGATTCAACATTCAGGATCATGAGATTAAGCGTGAAATTACCTAATCCGTATACTTCATTTTCTAGATCAGTTCCTGTTCTTTTGGGAAGTCCCTCCTTGTTAGGGTAGCAGACTTTAAGCAAAACTAAGTTCAAGTTTCCCCATACCCAGTTGTCTTGATAAACTGCGGAATTCGAATCTAGGGAATTAATTAAACTAAACCATGCTCCACAGGAGCCATTGTGTGTGAACGGATATGGAAAGAGAGGCAGAATTCCCTTATAGTTCTGATAGGGAGGGAGTCGGCCACATATCCAACAATTTGTGGCATTGCTGGTTTGATGGGAATGATGTAGCATACTAATGAAAGTGTTATTGCGCAGCGCAAATCTATAGGACAACTCATGCGGGGGTAATTCACTAAAAGAATGTTCAGCAGTAACATTGTAAACATGTTTAGAAATAGGATAATATATGTGCAACAATATACTTGCAGCGATTATTAAAAGACTTAAGAAAAACAAAATTAATAACGTCACTGTGCAATGACTACGCAGTGATTTACAGTACGCATGTTTTTTCAACTGCATCTTTCGGTTTCTTTCTCTATTCAGGTCTAGGGGATACATGTCAGAGACAAATTCGACCGATTCACCTTGGAGAGGACTTAAACAATCAAATTGTCTGACTTATTAGACCGTAATTTTAGTTTGTATAGTTCCTTATCGCTTTGTTCAACCAAAGGAAGCTTTGAGTCAATCGGTGAAGACACGCGAGGTGTAACGTTTACATCAGACGGTAGTCCATGAAATTTCTTGATATGACTTGAATGTAACCATCCTTTGCGACCTTCGATCTTCACGGCTGTCCTCGTGGTGAGTAGTACAAGTTGAGGCGATTTCCACCTAGGATCCAGCTGAGTCTTCCGGTCAAAATTCCGCACTAACACCAGGTCCCCGGGAACTACGTCATGGGGTTTCACCTCGGTGTTGTCGGGAAAGGCTGCAGCTACCTGTGAACGACAAGATTGTAGTGCAGACATCAAGGAAGCCAGGTAATCTGTCAGCATATTACAGTCAACATCAGTTATTTTGCGTGGTATAGGCGTCCCCCACATATTTGGTGGTCTGCCAAAGATCACCTCATAAGGGGATAGCCCTGTTCGAGAGTGCGCTACCATTCTCATGTAAAAGAGTGCAACTGGTAAGGCTACTACCCAATCGACACCTTTTTCCCTACATATTTTGGACAATCTAATTTTCAGAGTTTGATTATGTCGTTCCACGAGACCTGCTGCCTCGGGGTGTCGGACACAGTGAAATCTCCATTGATAGCCTAACAAAAGTGAAACGTGTTTCATTAGTTCGGATGAGAACGGCTGGCCGTTATCTGAGTAGACAACACGTGGTAAACCGTACCGTGGGAAGAATTCTCGAACCAACTGTTTGGCAGTAGTCGGGGCAGTGTAATCTGAAACCGGGTATGCTTCTGTCCAACGGGAAAGAGCACAGACAACTACGAGAACATATTTGAATCCTCGACATCGTTCCATCTGGATATAATCCATCTGGAGGACTTCAAAAGGGTGATCAGGAGGCTGAAATCCACCCTGTTCTATGGGAATGCTTTTACCTGGGTTAAACTGACAACAGATCATACAGGTACGAACTTTTTGTTTAGCTGCTGCTCGTAAATGTTTGTTGAACCAAATGTGTTGAATGCTGTCTAGCATAGCTTTTTCTCCTAGGTGCGCTGGACTATGTATTGTATTAATGATAACTTGAACCATTGAGTCAGGAAGGAACCATACAGATTTTTCCTTCGTCATCCATCCTTGATCCGTTTGGATCCCTCCTAATTCAGTCCATTTCTTTATTTCATCTGGTGTAGCATGTGTCTGTATGTCAATTACGTCAAGAGCGGGATCCTTAACCATCATGCAATGTGTTGGTGTCAGAGCTATTGTCTTTGTCATGTCAGATGTGTGAGTTTGAGCAGTCTGTTTAGCTGTTCTGTCAGCTAGATCATTGCCTTGGGAAACGGTATCAGTAACTTTCGTATGAGCTTTACATTTCATAATTGATATTGCAGTGGGTAGATGTATTGCATCTAATAAGGCATGAATGAGGGGTCCGTGCTGAATGTGGGCACCGTGAGAAGTTAAATAACCTCTCTCTCGCCACAGCACGCCGAAGTCATGTACAACTCCGAATGCATAACGTGAATCAGTGTATATGTTGACTTTCTTATTTGTGGCTTGAATACAGGCTTGTGTCAGAGCGATGAGCTCTGCTGCTTGAGCTGACAAGGTATTTATGCAATTTGTTTCAATGACTTCAGTGTCTGTTGTGACTGCATACGCGGCCACTAGCTCTCCTGTACTTGTTCTCATACATGAACCATCTACATACAACGTCAGGTCTGGATCTGACAATGGGACGTCTGTCAAGTCTTGTCTGGGTTTCGTCGTGATAGTAATAACTTCAATACAATCATGTGCTAGTGGGTCTGTTCCGTCTATTGGTAACAGTGTGGCAGGATTTAACGTATTACAACGTCTGATTTCTATGTGTGGCTGAAACAATGTTAATTCGTAACCGGTGAGTCTCGCTATAGTCAAGTGTTGTGTTTGTGTGCGGTTCAAGAGAACCTCTACTGCGTGTGGTACTTGTACTGTCAGTTGGTGTCCTAGTACTATGGCATCGCTTTGTCTGATTGCTAAAGCTGTTGCTGCCACTGATTTTAGGCACGCTGGAAGTGCCTGCGCTACTGGATCTAATGTACTAGAGAAATAAGCACATGGTTTGTGTGATCCTGCTTGTTCCTGTGTGAGTACTGACAAGGCAGTACCTTCGCGTTCTGTAACAAAGAGCGTAAAATGTTTATTGTAACATGGTGTTGCTAAAACAGGTGCTTGACATAAAGCTTTCTTTAGGCTTTCAAAAGCTTGTGTATGTTCCTGAGTCCAAGGGAGGACAGTCGATGGGGCCGCCTCCTGTGTTGTCAACTGAATGAGTGGTTTTGCTAGAAATGCATACTGAGGGATCCACTGCCTACAATATGAAGTGAGGCCTATAAAAGCCCGTACCTCCTTTTGTGTCTTGGGTATTGGCATGTTAGCAATTAACTGGATGCGATCGGGTGTAAGCTGCCTTCCCTCCTTGGACAGCGAGTGCCCAAGGTAAACAACTCGCTGGACACAGAATTGCAGCTTAGAAGGGGACACCTTGTGCCCCTTTTCGGCCAAAAATTGTAAAACCGTCAGTGAGGCTTTTTCACATTCAGGTTCGCTTCTAGCGGTGATCAGCAGATCGACATATTGAAGCAGGGCAGTGTTGACTGGCATGTGGATACTGTCAAGTTCTCGTTTCAGTGCTTGGCTATAGATGCTGGGGCTTTCTGTGAATCCTTGAGGTGCGCGTGTGAATTTAAAGCTTCGTCCATTTAAACTAAATCCGAACAAGTATTGGCTTTCCGGATCTATTGGGACGCTGAAAAAGGCATTCTTGAGATCAATTACAGTAAAGAATGTTGCTTCGGAATCAATGGCTGTCAGTAATGAAGAAATGTCTGGGACTACGGGGTATTGTGGTACAATACATTTATTTAATTCGCGCAGATCAATAACCAATCGATATACTGGCGGGGCTTTTGGATCAGTTCGTTTAAGAATCGGAATTATCGGGGAATTACATACATTGGAGTCGGTTTCCACAACCACTCCTTGGGTAATAAGCTCGTCAATGATTTGCAGTAAAGCCACTACAGCATCTGGGGGTAACTTGTATTGTCGCATTCGTGGTAGTACCACTCCTGTCTTTAGTGTGACTCGATATGGTGTAATGTTCATGCAACCAACATCTGTAGGGCCTTGTGCCCATAAATGTGTGGGTAAAGTCTGCAGTCGGTGATCCATGTCTCGGGACACATAGTGCCCTTTGAAATCACGTAAAAACAATCTTACTCCTTCCGGAGAACAACATATTATAGCTCCTAGAGCTTTCAATGTTTTTATACCTAACAGGTTTTCTGGACATGATTTAGTAAGCAATAAATCTGTAGTTCGTGTCAAGGGACCAATCGTAAGTGGAAGAGGCTGTGATACTTCGTTAATGATAGGTTTTCCTGAAAAACCAAGGGAAATATTCTGTGAGCCTGAGAGGGGTGCCCCTGGAACTTCACTACGTTTTATGGTTGTTCGGCTTGCCCCTGTATCAAGTAAAATTTTTCTATCTTGGCCTAATAGTTCACTGTGTACATAAGGTCCTTCTTGATCTACAGGGACCTCGATAAGGGGTAAGCCAACTTCCCTCTCTAGGCTGTTTCATGAGTATCGTTGATAATCAGGATAGTCATACTGTGCGGTCTGGTACATCTGTTGTGTGGTTGTTTGTGTGGCAGCAATAGGCTGCGGTGGTGGAGCTGGCATAGACTGTTGCGGAGCTGGCATGGACTGTGCATGCTGCGGGGCTCCTTGTTGGTTCTGATCCTGTCTAAGTGGCCGTGGTCTTTCTTTTGTATTACCTATGGCGATATTATGTTTTAAAACTGGACAATCGTGTACATAATGACCTGGCTGTTTACAATAGTTGCATGTCCCTTTTACAGGACCTGCTGAAACACTGGACTGTGTCATACCCTTTTTATGACCGTCAGCTGGAACTGTCTGGGAAACTAGCATTTTCATTTTCGTGTCTTTCATGCGTCTTTGTTCATGTTCTTGTTCCTCTCTAATTCTATTGTGATGGTACTGTAGCATTTGTCGCAATCAAATGAAGGACGAATAAAATGTTGAAGACAGATGGGCTATATTTAATGAGGTCCAGTATACAAGCCCTGAAATAGTTAAACGGAAAGGGTATACAGTTCCTCTATTGGTAAAGGAGAGTGTGGAGCACACTCTCCTTGGAATTAGACTAAGTGGGGGGTAATGTTCGGTAAGCCTGAAGGGTATAGGACTGTGTGGGGTGGGGGAACCCACATTGGTGGAACTAAAACCCTCACACACCCAGCAAGCTAGGTGTCATGCTTCATCATCTGGGTTTTGCTCCTCGTCGGGTCGGCGCTGCAATTCCCGACGGGCACCCAGGGATGGGGCTCTTTGGCGGAGATCTTTTGTTCCTTGCCGAGGGTGAGTGCAAGTGAGGGCCAGGAAGGTGTAGATGTTTGTGAGTGTGGTTAAAAAGGGGTTGGTTAGTCTGGATAAATGATTTTTTTCGGTCAGTAAACCACCCTGTTAAAAATGAAATGAGAGGCGGTAGTCTTGACTAAATGGGTCAGGGACTACTCTACTCTGCTCCGGTGGTCAACATGTTTCATGCCTACAAGGTCAGGGGGATCCAGCGGCAATTCATCAGGACCAGTGATTACAACTATCTACAAAATTGTGAGGGTGTGATGCTAATTATTTACAGTGATGTATAAAACTACCCTAAGTAAGTGTCGGAAAAACTAGACTCTTACATGCTGGACCGGCCTATAGAAAAGGGAAAAAGGAAACAAAACAGGCACCAGCGTACATTAAGACGCACACTTAGTCAAAATTATACATTAAAAATAAGAAAAGGAGCCAGAGACTCCTCCTATGCATCTTCACTAGACAAACAATTTGCGTTACATACTGGTGATCATGCACAGGTGGATGCATGGTGCAGGTACGTGTCAGGTGATCAAATCTAAAATATAAAATTAAAAATTAAAAACGCTCAGAATCTTACGTTAAGTGCGGTAATGCTCACCTAACGTATTAGAAAGTGCCACTCCAGTCGGTACTTGGCGAGCCTCTTGGGGATGCGAGATTGCCTAAGTTTTGTCGCCCAAGGGTGGTTTGTAGACCTACCCCGCTCCGCCGAAACCGGGAAGTGAAGTCTGATTCCCGCTGCTCAGTTAAGAGTAAATCCTGTGAGGCTAGGACGGTACTGATTGGTCACCGGACACCGCCGGAAAGAATAAACAGGCAGTCTAGTTTCCAAGGTAAACATGGGTGCCATCTTGGAGAGGGGTATGTCACTACGTAGTGGATAGTGTATAGGGCATGATGGGGTCAAGGGGTCCTTTAATGATTACAAAGTGCTGACAAAATATAATCATCTAATATATCCTTCTCAACAATATTGAATAGTCATGCTCGTATGTATGGTCGTATGGATGAGACTCAGACACATATATGAGCATATGTCTTATAACAAAGTGATGTAGGAGGTGTGGCGGGTTAATGTTACCACTTGTCATCTAGAGCCAATAACGCCAGATCTGTAAGTAATGGTAGGTGTATTAGGGACTGACATGATGCTGCCGACGGCAGTCTCGTCATAGAGGATGATTATAGGCGCCATATTGGGATGGGAAGATGCGTGATGTGATATTCATGAAAAGTAGCAAGGCGCTGAAGGCCGTCGTTCTCCGATGTAAAACTCACGACTAGTGTATTAATGTCATGGGAGAAACGCGATTGGAAAAATATGTGAGGTGACTCCGACAAGGCGGTGTATGCCAGAGAAGTATAGTAAGGGTTGCCAGAATTGCCCAGTTACTGTCACTAATTAGGAGATGGTGCCCCTCCCTTTCTGGGGTATTACTCGCTGGTAGGATGAAATATAGGTATCATAAGAGTCTAGGGATATGCCCTATCGCTATCAGTCTTATGCGATGATGTTCCTCCCTTGCTTAGGTCAAACTTGTTAGTAGGGACTGGAATGAAATGTAGGTATCATCTAGGTTTCAATGAGTTAAAGAACCCCATGGTATGTCATCATTAAGACCCCGTGTATCCGAAGCCAGTTTGTGGACCCATCTTTGTTCCAGTCTGAACAAAGATTGTGGTGGCATGCCTGGATGTGATTCAAGAACAACCCATCTCAAGGAGTCTGCTGTGTGGTGGAGATTTTTGAAATGACAATACAATTTTGTGGTCTCCTTAGAGCATCTGATATTACTTTTGTGCTCTGTGATGCGTGTCTTAATTGATCGTGTCGTCATCCCTATGTAATACAAAGCGCAAGGGCATTGTAATAGATAGATGCAATTCTTTGTATTACAATTTGTGTGACGTCCCAATTTCCAGGTCAAATTATCAGATAAGACCAATTCCTTTACGGTCATCGTCTGATAACAAGATGTGCAACTGCCACACGGGAAATGTCCTGTGACTGGTGGAAGGCCCCAAAGGGTCGCCTGGGTGTTCTGCGCTGTTTTTTTGGGTCTAGTATGGATCAGAATATCTTTAAGGTTTTGCGTTCTCTTAAAGGCAAACCTTGGTTGTGGTAGAGTTAGATCCCCAGCCGCCAGAATCCCCCAGTGTTTCTTAATGACTTTTTTTATGTTGTTGGAAGATGGGGTAAAAGAAGTCACACAAGTCAAGATTTCGGTTTGTTCACGGGTCCTAGTCTCTAGTAAAACCTCTCTAGGGTTATTCCTTGCCCGTTTCATGGCGTTGTTAATAGTAGCGGGGGGGTACCCTCTCTCTTGTAAATTATTGGCCAGGGTATCTGCCTCTTTCTTGTAGTCCAACACAGAACTACAATTTCTCCTTAATCGGAGAAACTGGCCAAACGGAAGGTTGTCCCTCAGTGCTTTGGGGTGGTGACTGCTATACAACAACAGGCTGTTTCTGTCCGTTGGTTTCTTGTAGAGACTAGTGGTTAAGACTCCTGACTCCAGTCTGATATCTAGGTCCAGGAAGGCAATGTGTGAGGGGGAGATGTGGTTGGTAAATCTCAGGTAAGGATTCTGGATATTAATCCATTGGCAGAACTCTTCACATCTGCTCATAGAACCCTTCCAAAGGATAAGGATGTCGTCAATGAATCGCCTCCACAAAATCAGATTCTCATTAAAGGGGTTGGTTGGGCTCTGAATGATTTCCTCCTCGAAGGCTGCCATATAAAGGCAAGCTAAGCTAGGGGCAAAAGTACTGCCCATAGAAGTCCCTTGGCATTGATGGAACAGTTCATTCCTGAATTCGAAAAAGTTCTCAGTTAATGCCAAGGATGCTAGGTCCATGATAAAAGACACCGGAGTGGGTGATGTCCATTCTTCCTTACGTAGGACCTCTTCGATCACAGTTAGGGTGGCTTGTTGTGGGATATTAGTGTAGAGTGCCTCCACGTCTAGTGTGACGAGGAGGCTGATATCCCCATTAGGTGCCAACCCTTCAATTGTTCTTAAGATATCACTAGTATCTTTGATATAAGATGGTATCCTTTGGACCAGGGGTTGCAGGTAGTGATCCACAAATCTGGATAGAGGCTCCAGGACCGAGCCAATTCCGGACACAATGGGCCTACCTGGGGTGGGAAAGGTTCCCTTATGGACTTTAGGCAAGGTGTAGAAATATGGTGTTACGGGATTCAGTGTGTTGAGGAAGTCAGC
This sequence comes from Triturus cristatus, assembly GCF_964204655.1. NCBI lineage: Eukaryota > Metazoa > Chordata > Amphibia > Caudata > Salamandridae > Triturus > Triturus cristatus. The sequence goes on from NC_140584.1 coordinate 1,192,391,449, forward strand.
CTCTTTCTTAGAGATCCATCCATTTGTCTCAGCCTCAAGCGTGAGGCTGTTGATGGTGTCCTTAAGCCTAGGAGTAGGGTCTAAAATGATCGGAGTGTAGTATTTCCGATCACTTAGTTGTCTCCGACATTCTCTCTCATAGTCAAGGGTGGACTGGATGACTGTAGCCCCACCCTTATCTGCTTGTTTGATGGTGATCGAGGGGTCATCTGCCAGGGCCCTGGCTGCATTCATTTCCTCCTTTGAGAGATTATAGAAGGTGTTAGACCTATCTCGTGTCATGGCTAAATCCTTAAGTATTGCTTTTTCAAAGGTTAGGACTTCTGGGGGGACCATGCCAGCGTTGGGAGTAAAGGTTGAGGGATTGTGCAGCCCAGAGTCTGTATATTCAGTATCGTCATTAGATTTGTTGTGAAAAAAGGCTTTGAGGCGGATCTTTCTGAAGAAACTGTGCAATTCGCAAGCTTCCCTGAATTTATCAACTTTAGGAGTTGGTACAAAGCCTAATCCTTTGCGCATCACTCGTAATTCAATGTTATCGAGTGATCTTTCAGAGAGGTTGATCACTAGGTCCTTCTGCCCCTGCGTTGGCTCCGGGTTTCCATTGGTGGCTGAGCTTGATCTTGCCACTGAACATGTTGTGTTCCTCGCCTTCGCCCTCTTCCTCTGCCCCAGCCTCTGCCTAAAAAAGGTTGGGGATTGGTTCCTGGGTAGAATTGGGGAGGACACGGGGGAAACGTGGGGTATTGCCAAAATTGAGTTTGTGGTGGTGGACCAGGGAATATCGGTGCCCCTTGATTATAGAAGGAACGGTTGTTCTTTCTCCTCTGGTTTGAGAAATCCCAGCTACCAGAGCTTGAGTTACTGTTGTTGGAGCCCCTCCTGCTATTGTTGCTAGATTCTTCATCGCTCGAATAATTGTTCCTGTTAGGTGTGAAGTCTGGTTTAAGGTAGGGGAAGATTTTTTCCTTATCAAACCTAGAGATGTCCTTCTGCAGTTTAGTAATCTTCTGTTTAAGAAGATACTCCCTATTTTCCGTTATTTCTGAGTTGATTTCAGCTAACTTCGTTTTGTATGTGCTGTTAGGCACTGCAGATTTCATATTGGACTCAGCAGTTTGTATCCGTAGTAACAAGGCATCAGCGAGTCTTTTTGCAGTGTTAATTATAAGAACTAGGAGGTCACGAGTACATTTCCAAGAGACTGAAGACCAATCTTTCTTGAATGGGGGATCCTCCAGAAATAAACGGGGAAAAATGTTCACGATCAGTCCATTGGGGGCAATGTTCGCCCTCAAATACTCAGTCATAACAGCACCATGCATTGTTATTCTGAGCCATTCTTTTTTGAGGGATACCAGGTTAGACCAGTCATCTGAGTGTGACACGTTTGCTGTTGCACCTTCTACTCCTAGGAGTGATGGTGTTCTGAGGATGTCTGAGACTGCATCCTCGCCATAGCTAATCCCTAGTTCTCCCTCCATTGTGTGGAAGACGGGAAGCAATGGCCACTAACCCAACGTGGGGGGTTAGTTGGTTGTGGGGTGGGCCTACCAGTGTGGATTGACACTGTAGGTAACCTCAGTCTTATCCTACGGTTTTCCAACCGCGCAAGGGATCGCAATCAAATGAAGGACGAATAAAATGTTGAAGACAGATGGGCTATATTTAATGAGGTCCAGTATACAAGCCCTGAAATAGTTAAACGGAAAGGGTATACAGTTCCTCTATTGGTAAAGGAGAGTGTGGAGCACACTCTCCTTGGAATTAGACTAAGTGGGGGGTAATGTTCGGTAAGCCTGAAGGGTATAGGACTGTGTGGGGTGGGGGAACCCACATTGGTGGAACTAAAACCCTCACACACCCAGCAAGCTAGGTGTCATGCTTCATCATCTGGGTTTTGCTCCTCGTCGGGTCGGCGCTGCAATTCCCGACGGGCACCCAGGGATGGGGCTCTTTGGCGGAGATCTTTTGTTCCTTGCCGAGGGTGAGTGCAAGTGAGGGCCAGGAAGGTGTAGATGTTTGTGAGTGTGGTTAAAAAGGGGTTGGTTAGTCTGGATAAATGATTTTATTCGGTCAGTAAACCACCCTGTTAAAAATGAAATGAGAGGCGGTAGTCTTGACTAAATGGGTCAGGGACTACTCTACTCTGCTCCGGTGGTCAACATGTTTCATGCCTACAAGGTCAGGGGGATCCAGCGGCAATTCATCAGGACCAGTGATTACAACTATCTACAAAATTGTGAGGGTGTGATGCTAATTATTTACAGTGATGTATAAAACTACCCTAAGTAAGTGTCGGAAAAACTAGACTCTTACATGCTGGACCGGCCTATAGAAAAGGGAAAAAGGAAACAAAACAGGCACCAGCGTACATTAAGACGCACACTTAGTCAAAATTATACATTAAAAATAAGAAAAGGAGCCAGAGACTCCTCCTATGCATCTTCACTAGACAAACAATTTGCGTTACATACTGGTGATCATGCACAGGTGGATGCATGGTGCAGGTACGTGTCAGGTGATCAAATCTAAAATATAAAATTAAAAATTAAAAACGCTCAGAATCTTACGTTAAGTGCGGTAATGCTCACCTAACGTATTAGAAAGTGCCACTCCAGTCGGTACTTGGCGAGCCTCTTGGGGATGCGAGATTGCCTAAGTTTTGTCGCCCAAGGGTGGTTTGTAGACCTACCCCGCTCCGCCGAAACCGGGAAGTGAAGTCTGATTCCCGCTGCTCAGTTAAGAGTAAATCCTGTGAGGCTAGGACGGTACTGATTGGTCACCGGACACCGCCGGAAAGAATAAACAGGCAGTCTAGTTTCCAAGGTAAACATGGGTGCCATCTTGGAGAGGGGTATGTCACTACGTAGTGGATAGTGTATAGGGCATGATGGGGTCAAGGGGTCCTTTAATGATTACAAAGTGCTGACAAAATATAATCATCTAATATATCCTTCTCAACAATATTGAATAGTCATGCTCGTATGTATGGTCGTATGGATGAGACTCAGACACATATATGAGCATATGTCTTATAACAAAGTGATGTAGGAGGTGTGGCGGGTTAATGTTACCACTTGTCATCTAGAGCCAATAACGCCAGATCTGTAAGTAATGGTAGGTGTATTAGGGACTGACATGATGCTGCCGACGGCAGTCTCGTCATAGAGGATGATTATAGGCGCCATATTGGGATGGGAAGATGCGTGATGTGATATTCATGAAAAGTAGCAAGGCGCTGAAGGCCGTCGTTCTCCGATGTAAAACTCACGACTAGTGTATTAATGTCATGGGAGAAACGCGCTTGGAAAAATATGTGAGGTGACTCCGACAAGGCGGTGTATGCCAGAGAAGTATAGTAAGGGTTGCCAGAATTGCCCAGTTACTGTCACTAATTAGGAGATGGTGCCCCTCCCTTTCTGGGGTATTACTCGCTGGTAGGATGAAATATAGGTATCATAAGAGTCTAGGGATATGCCCTATCGCTATCAGTCTTATGCGATGATGTTCCTCCCTTGCTTAGGTCAAACTTGTTAGTAGGGACTGGAATGAAATGTAGGTATCATCTAGGTTTCAATGAGTTAAAGAACCCCATGGTATGTCATCATTAAGACCCCGTGTATCCGAAGCCAGTTTGTGGACCCATCTTTGTTCCAGTCTGAACAAAGATTGTGGTGGCATGCCTGGATGTGATTCAAGAACAACCCATCTCAAGGAGTCTGCTGTGTGGTGGAGATTTTTGAAATGACAATACAATTTTGTGGTCTCCTTAGAGCATCTGATATTACTTTTGTGCTCTGTGATGCGTGTCTTAATTGATCGTGTCGTCATCCCTATGTAATACAAAGCGCAAGGGCATTGTAATAGATAGATGCAATTCTTTGTATTACAATTTGTGTGACGTCCCAATTTCCAGGTCAAATTATCAGATAAGACCAATTCCTTTACGGTCATCGTCTGATAACAAGATGTGCAACTGCCACACGGGAAATGTCCTGTGACTGGTGGAAGGCCCCAAAGGGTCGCCTGGGTGTTCTGCGCTGTTTTTTTGGGTCTAGTATGGATCAGAATATCTTTAAGGTTTTGCGTTCTCTTAAAGGCAAACCTTGGTTGTGGTAGAGTTAGATCCCCAGCCGCCAGAATCCCCCAGTGTTTCTTAATGACTTTTTTTATGTTGTTGGAAGATGGGGTAAAAGAAGTCACACAAGTCAAGATTTCGGTTTGTTCACGGGTCCTAGTCTCTAGTAAAACCTCTCTAGGGTTATTCCTTGCCCGTTTCATGGCGTTGTTAATAGTAGCGGGGGGGTACCCTCTCTCTTGTAAATTATTGGCCAGGGTATCTGCCTCTTTCTTGTAGTCCAACACAGAACTACAATTTCTCCTTAATCGGAGAAACTGGCCAAACGGAAGGTTGTCCCTCAGTGCTTTGGGGTGGTGACTGCTATACAACAACAGGCTGTTTCTGTCCGTTGGTTTCTTTTAGAGACTAGTGGTTAAGACTCCTGACTCCAGTCTGATATCTAGGTCCAGGAAGGCAATGTGTGAGGGGGAGATGTGGTTGGTAAATCTCAGGTAAGGATTCTGGATATTAATCCATTGGCAGAACTCTTCACATCTGCTCATAGAACCCTTCCAAAGGATAAGGATGTCGTCAATGAATCGCCTCCACAAAATCAGATTCTCATTAAAGGGGTTGGTTGGGCTCTGAATGATTTCCTCCTCGAAGGCTGCCATATAAAGGCAAGCTAAGCTAGGGGCAAAAGTACTGCCCATAGAAGTCCCTTGGCATTGATGGAACAGTTCATTCCTGAATTCGAAAAAGTTCTCAGTTAATGCCAAGGATGCTAGGTCCATGATAAAAGACACCGGAGTGGGTGATGTCCATTCTTCCTTACGTAGGACCTCTTCGATCACAGTTAGGGTGGCTTGTTGTGGGATATTAGTGTAGAGTGCCTCCACGTCTAGTGTGACGAGGAGGCTGATCTCCCCATTAGGTGCCAACCCTTCAATTGTTCTTAAGATATCACTAGTATGTGGACTTACACGTCATAACTGTATTGAAACTTTGATTAATACGAGTGCTGGGGATTCGTTTATCCTTGCTGGGCTAGGAATATAACAAATAAAACATACGATAACCTTGCAGGGGATCTATCTACAGAGGACTGCATCAAGCCACAAATTTGCACCAGTGACAAGTGTATACAGTCAAGGGACACCCGCCTGCAAAGAAGACATTAACCCCCTGACCTTGTAGGCATGAAACATGTTGACCACCGGAGCAGAGTAGAGTAGTCCCTGACCCATTTAGTCAAGACTACCGCCTCTCATTTCATTTTTAACAGGGTGGTTTACTGACCGAATAAAATCATTTATCCAGACTAACCAACCCCTTTTTAACCACACTCACAAACATCTACACCTTCCTGGCCCTCACTTGCACTCACCCTCGGCAAGGAACAAAAGATCTCCGCCAAAGAGCCCCATCCCTGGGTGCCCGTCGGGAATTGCAGCGCCGACCCGACGAGGAGCAAAACCCAGATGATGAAGCATGACACCTAGCTTGCTGGGTGTGTGAGGGTTTTAGTTCCACCAATGTGGGTTCCCCCACCCCACACAGTCCTATACCCTTCAGGCTTACCGAACATTACCCCCCACTTAGTCTAATTCCAAGGAGAGTGTGCTCCACACTCTCCTTTACCAATAGAGGAACTGTATACCCTTTCCGTTTAACTGTAGCATTTGTAACATTTGTGACGGAGTGTTACCTTGCCAGGTACTCTCGAATTTCAATACTCTATTCTTAACTTGGGGCAAGGCATTTTCAACTAATTTTGTCACAAACAGATGTGGATATGATTCGCTACTTGCTTTTATTCCACTATTTATACCAAAACATTTTTCGAATCGGGCATAGAAATCACTAGTATCTTCATCTTGCTTTTGTTTACAGGCTGAGATTGTACCCCAGTCTTCCTTTTTCGTAGTTAATAAACGTGGCAGTACCTGTACTAATAAACCTGGTAGTATTTTGGTCTTTTCCCCAAGCCCTAGACCTGGACCTCGAGCTGTTTCTTCGTTTTCTAATGCTGTCCAATCTATCTTTTGGTCTCCCACCTCCCAATCCTTTTCCTTGAGTTTTTCGTAAATGCCCGCAGGCATTAATACCTTTAATATTTTCATAATGTCGGGATAGGTATACTCTCCCATGAGCAACATGTCTTTAATTTCACGGTGGAAACCCGCTGGGTCTTTGTCATGACTGGGTACCACTTTCTTCATTTCTAATAGTTCCATTTTAGATATGGGTGTGTATACAAACACACGTTTAAACTGATTGTCATCACCTTTTATCGGGTGCACTTCGCGTAAGGGATTCTGTCTATCCATATAATACGTCGTTCTTTCCTTGATGGGTAGTGAGACATGTTCGGGGCATACAAAAAGAATGTACTGCTTTCTGGATTCTAGTATTTCTCTAATTAACTCAGTACCTGAACCTCCCCATTTATTCGTGAGTAATTCAGTCAATATATCAGGTAAGGGACCAGGATCGGAGTGTTGGCTTTTATATAATATAAGGAGTTGTTGAATCATGTAGATACCAGCTAAACGCTGTTCATCTGGGGTGAGGTTCAAAAACGTGTGCGCTAGTGTATCATCACTATATTTTCCGGGACTGTCAACCCAGTGAACGGCTGACCTGGCTAATTCTTGTTCGTCCATAGAATCGAGTATATGATAACCCCTTCGTTCTCGGAGTAATTTGTCAGCGGCTTGGAATGAATGTTCGGGGGACCTTATATTTATTATAGGGGTTTGGAAATTTCTGTTATTATCTGGACGTATCGGACGTATCGGATCAGTAAAGCATCTAGTATTATTACAAGATCTTCCTCTACCTACATAGGCCATGGTTTCTAACTGTCCTGTGGGCAGTTCTAATTCTTCCTCCTCCTCGTTTTGTTCAGGCTGGTCTACCGCTAATCTTTCTTCGTGTATTCGTTCTACTTCTTTGCGGATCTTTCGGCACATAGCTACTATACTTAATAGTTTATCATGTCTCCCCTCTGATATATTCCGACTCCATGTGGTAAGAATTCGCATTTCTTCCGGATTTACCCCTGGTCGGTCTTGATTTCTGATCACACAATTTATGAGGAAACGTAACAGTTCCCCCTGTATCTCCACTTTCTGGTACTCCATGGCTCTATTAATACTCTCAGAATCTCGCCCTGACTGGACAAAGTGATATATATTTTCTAAATGTGTAGTCATTCCTGGTAGCCTCCCTAAATATATTGCAGCTCGTCGGATACGTAATGATGCCAGCAGCATTTCGTCCTCTTTGCCGGGCACAGGATCATATCTACAATCTACTAGAAGTTCCTTAAGCATGTCGGGAGTTACTAGTTTGGGCGTACGTTGGTGGGCTAATTCTTGAAAGGAAAGTTTATTTACTCTGGGTGGCGTGGAAAAAATGTTTGTTGTACCTCCTGTAGCACCGCCTGGGGTGCTGGATGTGAAAGGATTCGTTGAACGTGATATAGCAACCATAGGTGTGGGTACAGCTGTAGAAACAGATGTGCTTGCCGGAACTTGTGTCGGAGTTTGTTGTTGCGGAGGTACAGACGGAGGGTCTTGGCATTGAACCCCCTCGGCAGGCGGTCTATGTGGTGCAGTATTAGCATACTCGGGAGCTGCGTCATCTAAATAAGAGGAAAGGAAAACATCTTCTGCGGTTCTGGGATGCCGTTTGGGATGTGCTTTTATCGGAAACAATGGAGGTGGCAAGTCTTTGGGTATCTCCGGAGTAGCCTTAGGTAACCCTTCGGCCAGAAGAGGATACATACCATTCATAAGGGCATTTCTTTGTCTGTCTACTTGTTCTGATTTCGCTCGGGTACTTTATTCAATTAATAGATTTTCTCGGACTTTATTTGAATTCTCCTTACTTTTCTCTTCCTGTCTGAGTGCTTTTTCTGTACGTCTATATGATTCTTTACGCCATAATTCAATGGCATCTTTCTGTGATTGTCTAGCTTTCTTTTTCCATAATTCTTCCTCTACTTTCATGATGCAATCTGCATCCCAGGTCCCAGGTCCCAGCTGCAGGCCACCTCTGACTTTCTGGTAATTCCTTGGTGTAGTCTACCCATAAATCAAGAAATAATATGGCGTCTAGGCCATGTTTATGATACATGAAGTACCCTGGAGTGTCCCTAGGAGGAATGGGAACAGCTTCTTCGAGTACCCCTTTTCTAGTTTTGATCTGTCTTAATTTCGAAAAGAGCGGCATATTGAGAACTGATCTGATACCTAATTTTGAACACGTTTAATACAACAAAACACAATAATGAACAGTCATTCACACCACAATATGCAGAACGTATTTAAAACATTTAACATTTAACATTTAATGAACAACAATGATGGCCATTTAGGGAACTAGTCACTAAGCATAATACTCGGCACTAACTAGGTAATTCTGAATTATATACTATACATACTAGATATACTGCTAAACAGTACAGATACACTGCTGAAACAGTGCAGACCGGATTTGTGTACCCAAACCCGTCTTGACCGGCACAACCTATGTGCACGTCAGAACGCCTCCCCGGCAATTGTACTCACCGGGTAGCTCGGAACGGAAGGCCTCGGAACTGAACTGAACTGGACTTGGACCGGACTGGACTCGACTCGAAACTTCGGAACCTGGTGGGCCTCTGTATACCTCGGATCTTGCTCTCTCAGCTAGGCTCTGGTCGGGATACTTTGCACTTCTCACCGCCTCGTCTGGGTGTTGATCGCAGCCTCAGTTACCCCCGCTCGGCAGGAGGGAGATACAGGAAATCCTGTGGGTACGCGTTGTTGTCCGTCCAGCTGTGGCAGGAGACCGGGCCTGCAACGCACCTCCGGCGCGTGAGATGAGAAAGTGTCCCTATTCGGGCGCCATATATGTGGTAAATAATTTAATTACCGGTACTTAATTTGATGCGGAAAATTAATAAGAATAGCTCAGTAAAATAAGAGGCAGAATCCGTGGTATTAGAGGTTCGGAACGGGCTTTATTCCAATAACACAATTCGAATTGTGGACTCCATATTCCATCACCACGAAGGTTCAGGAAGTGAAGGACCATACTTTATTGACAGGTAATCATTTTTATAGAAGAGGCATTACAGTGAAACAGATGCAGGAGGCGTAACAGTTGATAACAGAGATAAAGACATACATGCGTAACTAAAATGGGTGTAACTAGGCGTAACTAAAGAACGTCATTAGGTATGATGTCACAAATGGGTGGTTCCATGAAAGAATTTCGCAATGTCAGCAAAAATACTTGGCAGAGATGCGCGCGCGGCAGCATGACGTGTGATTGACGTGCAACTAGAGGGTGAAGGGGACTTGACATTTAGCTCTACATGTGGAGACAAAAGTCTGGGGGTCAAGTCAACCTAATCCCAAATCATATCTAACATCCTATGTTTAAAGAACTGTGTTATCCAAAAAGAGAGGTCTCTTAGGGTAGAATCTTATTCTATACTGACTATACTGACTGTTAGTGCGTGTACAAGCGTCTAAGTGTCTACACTAGATGCAGGGGCAGAAATCTTCCATAGTAACAGGGCTATGAATTACTTGCATAAAGACAGAGAAGCCGGGCCCTTTGCTCGGTAGCTGGAAGAATGTTTACTTAAGCTACTAGACAGGAATGCATTGGATGAGGAGCGGAGCAGAGCAGATAATCTTGAAGGTGAAATACAGTTTTTGGCAGGCAGACAGGCCGAGTCAGGCACCGTTAGCCGCGCAGGGAGTAGGACAAAGTTCATGGTCACAGATGCGAGCTCAGACTGGAGCTTTCAGAGGCAGAAGGCAGGAAAAGGCTTAATGGCAGAATCAGGGCCTACTCGCCTGGACTGTAAAATGGGATAAATGAACCATATAAAGCCGGTGGCCTTTCATACTTAGGAATAGAATATCCGGCCCATTCATGGCGGATCTGAAAGAGGACATGTTGACGGTGGACGCACATGTGTTTGCGTCTTCATAACTGGAACTGGAGGGAACATACATGTACTTGTGACTTATACATGAAACCGTTGGGGTCCAAGATAGGGGACATAACTGATCATAAAAATCCATATTTCCACACTGCAACGCCTGCACCTTATCGGCAGGGAGCCTGGACACGCCCTTGACCGTGTCCATCTCGACCCCAGGAAAGTGAGGACCTGAGCCGGACCCTCTGTTTTTCCCGGGGCCAGAGGAACCCTTAGGCGCCCTGACAGTTCCTGAAAATGATGAAGTGCTACGCTGCAGTCCTGGGTCCCTGCTTTCCCTATGAAGAGGAAATCATCCAGATAATGCGTGACTCCCCTTGTGTTGTATGACCAAATAAGTGCCCACTGTACAAAACTGCTAAACGCTTCAAAGTAAGCGCAGGAAACTGCGCAACCCATCGGCATGCATTTGTCAAAGTAAAATTTGCTCTGCCACTTAAAGCCCAGCAGATGGGGACTATCAGGGTGCACTGTGAGCAGGCGGAAGGCTGACTCTGTCAGCCTTCGCCAGCCATGCACCCCTCCCTGCTCTTCTTACCATGTCTACCACCATGTCAAAGGAACAGTACGACACAGAACATTTTCCTTCCTCAAGCCAGTGATTCACTTAGTTGCCTTCTGGGTAAGATAAGTGATGTATGAGGCAGAAGGACCCGGGTTGTTTTTTGGGGACCACCCCCAGGGGAGACACCAAGACATTATCAAGTGGGGGGGAAAGAAATGGCCCTGCCACCCTCCCCAAAGCCCACTCCTTCATGATTTTTTCATGCACCACATGCGGAAGTTCCCTGGCTGACCTCAGGTTTTCTGCGTCCCTGACAACTAGGGGCCCCTGGTTTGGAATCCTGAATCCATCTATGAAACCCTCAGCCAAAATCTTGCTGTCCTTTTCGTTGGGGTACGCCCTGAGCAAGGGGATGAGGGTGTCAATGCAAATTGGTGAGGGTCCCTTTACTGCGGAAAACTTACCATCAGTGAGGTCAGGCGCTGTAGGGGTGGCTGGGGAATCGGCTTTGGGAGGGATAGGGGGCAGAAAGGTGGGAAGGAAGGGTGCCGCTCTGTCTGCCTTGCTACTTGGGTGGCACACTGGCAGCTGGCTGGTTGTTGCAGGACAATGCCATATGACCGTCGCCACACTTGCTGCAAATGTGGGCAAACTTGCAGGCCTTACCCCAAGAGCAAGCCCCTGCGTTGTACAACCTGCAAGAGTTTGAGTTAAATCGCTTGCCCCCCTTCCCTGACTGTTTACACCCCGGCCTCCACGAAAGGACTGTTTGAAGGGACGCTTCGCCAATTGCTTCTGGCCCTTGTAATTTACCTGCCCCTTCTGATTCTTTGATGCCCCCTTGATGTCTGCCGTAAATTTCCCCATGTGTTCCACCCAGAGTGGAATTTCTTTCTGGTCCCAGCTCAGGTCTGGACACATCGCCATCCTCTTGCGGAATTCACGATCGTAGTTATACCACCCGATCCCCCCTGTTTTTTCTACCTCATCATGTATTACGCGAGAATACTGCCACATTGCGAGCGCCTGTTCTGGGAATTTCTCAGAAACCACTGCTGCCAAAACAGCGAAGGCATCACCCCAGTTCTTAATTGTCTTTTCTGGCCAAGACTGAAATTTCACCTTTTTATCCTCTTTTTTCCCCCCATTTTCCTAGTATCCTGACCCTCTACCCCGTGCATCAGAAGGGTAAAGATGTCCACAAATTCCCTTCTCCATATCCCTTCCTTAGCTGCCTGCGGTACTTCCCAGCCAGGGAGCAGCGTCCCGATTTCAGTGGTGCTACTGTGACTAACGGCACCGCTGCCCCTGTGCCTACCTTGTCTGATGCTGACGGCACTGCGGGCTTGGGAGCGTCTAAGGTTTTACCCGCTGGCGGGGCCGCTTTGTCTGTCAGGCTGGGGATGGGGAAGGGAGGGACTGCTGGTAGCTGTGATACGGGTGTAGCTGTTGTTGGCGCGCTCGTGGTAGCATTGTCGCTCGCTGCTGGGGTCTCCCTATTGTTGCGCTCTATTGCTGTTTGCGCAGTGTAACCTTGCTGTGACACTGCTGTCGCTGCGGCGGCTGCTGAGCCGGGTCCTTCCTGAACACCTGCGTGTCCAGGAACTTCGCCCCACACTCGCACAATAGATGATGTACTTTCCCCCCGCGTCACATCGGTCACTGGAGTGGGTGTCTGTACTGTATTCACCAAACGTGATTTAAAGTCGTCCAAGATGCTCAACATAGAGTCCATCATCTTACCGAATTTATCAGAGTTCGTGTCGCTGACTGGGATCAGCGGTGGCGGGCCGGCCGGGATGACTGCTGGCACTTCTGCCCGTGTGGGGGCAATCACCCTAACTCTCTGGGATGGAGGCTCTGCCAGGAAATCCTTGTTTACTGGGCCGGCGTGTACGCTTCGACCTCCCGGGCGCTGCCTCAGCTTGCCCAGCAGAACCCGCCGCAGGTACATCCTCAACTATACCAGAATCTCCTTGTTTTCGGGCGTCAAGCATCTCTTTAGCCCAGGAGACTCCTCTGGTCTTTGCCATTTCCCAAAAGTCTGCCCATATAGCTTCCTGCGACGTGCTGGGCTGCGACTCTTCCACTGTGGTTGTTTGGGAAAACAGGAGGGAGGGGATCCCTGGCTATCCATGCCTCTGCTTCGTAGTGCCGAAACTCTACTCGGGTCCTGCAGAGATAAAGGATCATGAGTATCTGACCTCCCAGGGCCTTGGTGCCGACCTGCGGGTTGAAAACTTTCCCCCATAACCGCTCTGTGTATCCGCGTCCCCCCCTCACCTTTTGCCCTTACTTACTTTGATCTTTGTCACCTGGCTCACCCTAGCCTGTCGACACATCCACTGTCGCTTCCGTACGTCCGTTAACGGTTGCCCTTGTTAGGGAGGGGTGCGATGTCTGTGTCTGCCGGCGAGTGGGGGGGGGGGTTGGCTTCTCTATGCTGTAAATAAAACAACAGGTAAGTGCTTATCCGGTTTGCCGACATTACCTGGAGGCGATGTGAACATGGGGGGGGGGGGGGGGGGAGGGCTTGGCGATCATCGAGAAAACGGAAGAGGGGGGGTGTAAGCGAGGGGTGTACACTTGCTTTACTTCAACCAATTCTGCTGCTTGGTACCACACCTGCCCTGCCTCCCCCGGTACTAACGAGTCCTGCTTAAAACTTACTGATTCAGACGTTAGAGTGGCCTCCTGACAGTCCTCCTGGTTGTAGTGTGCGAACTGACGGTGAAAACTTGGTGATAAAAATTACAATCATTAAATCACCCTCGATAACCTCCCTGAGGCGATCCCCGCAGGACTTCCTAGGCGGGGGTGGGGGCTATTACTGTATGATGAAAAGAACATGTACGTAGCGGCGGTTCCAGCCCGCCACCCCCAATTGCTCTTTATAGACTGTTACAACCAGCTGCTCGACCTTCCTTCCAGACTTAGCCAACAATACTGCTCTCCATAGTGCCCTAATGGTATTTACAGATAAAGGTTGACTGCTGCTTATAACCATAAGGGACAGGTTGGACTGGTACAAGGCACCCACTGGGACTGGCAGCCAACAATCAGGCCAACTGCTCCCAGGTGCGACGCCACAATATGCACCTGTTCCGCGTTCCTTCCTAACCGGAAGATCCATGCCAGGCCCTGTCTTATCCTAAGCACAATATTTTTCCAACCTTACTGAAGGAAATACCATTGTCTACATTGTAGACTGAGTGCCCAACAACATTGAAAGACCAAGGGTTGCACACCTAATCGTCAGTGTAAGAGGTTACCTTAACCATTAGGCCAGAGTGACGCTTTTGAAACCTTTTTCATTTTTTCACCCTTACGTCGCTGTACCATCCCCCATGCCACCGGGCATTGAAATACCTTAAAGCTTGTGCCTACGGCGATCAGCTGTGCCCCAATACCTGCTGTGTACTTGTGCGAAGTGAAATCCTGCGATAATGGCGCTGAACGTCTGGAGTGGACCTGGCCCGGGAGACAAGACATACATTAAGAGACTTCCCAAGCACTGCTTGTTTTAGCGATAGTACAACAATCATTTGTGGGGGGGTGGGTGGGGAGGATGGTCGGTAGCTATGGGTGTAGATTTAGTCTTTGCGGGCACCCGCTGAGTCCGTTGTCGAACAGACTCCCGCCCCCACGTGGCCTGCATACCTCCTGTAAAAGAAAACCAGCATCGTTAATTCCACATTATGCCCCCGGGCAAATTACCGGAGGTAGCGTGGCCTGCACGAGTGAGCTCACAAACACATACTGGGTGAATAAGCAACCATCCCCATAGCCCCCACAGGCCCCCCTAAAAGCGGACAATGAAACGCTTGCACTCGACCCGAGCGGGTATCCGAGTGCTTTTACATGGCGCCAGTTACTACCTGGGGATCAAAATAAGAATTAATAATCTTGCCACCTTGTGACACTTTGACTGCGTTTGCGGGACTTGAAACCTTGCCCTGTGAGATCCTTTGCAACCACAGGCACAAGACTTACCATTGAGCTATAGCTCCTGGTAGTTACTGCATGATTATACATTTTCATTTTGTCAGGCACTGCGAAATTAATTGATTTACACAGCATCCGCCGCCGCAAGGGGAGGAGGGGGGGGCAGGCATGTCCCCGAAAGTTGGTGCGGAGGCCGCCCCCCCGCCCCCGGTCAACCCAGACGCGCCAATCGTTAGACTTTACTTGAACCAAATAAACAAGACTTTTCTTGCATATTATATAGCGCGCGCCGACCCGAAGGTATTGGAGCGCTATACATGAGCACCGTATTGACATTACCGAGACTCCGCGACCGCGAGCCCAGTATGCGATGTCATGCCCCAGATCTATAATCCAAGCGGGAGTGGGGAAGGTGGGTGGGGGGGGGGCCACAATTTGTGCCGGGGCTGCTGCGGTATTGAAGGAGCCAATTTGCGCACGCTCGCGCACCCCTTCGCAATACCTCCCCGCTAGCCGCTACTCGACTGCGTGGGTCTAGGCATGCACCCAGAGGCGTGGGCCCCGGACTCTCCCCCGCAGTGGCGGTTCAAAACAAAATCACATTATACGTCGCTATTTTAACCTGTGTGCATATTTATATAGCGTGAACTCGACGCGAAGGTTTTGGAGCGCTTTACTGGAAATTACATTCAAATGGACTTCATTGGCATGCAGAGATATACCAGGCAGTGCTGCCACAATTTCTTAGACACGGAGAGATTAAAAGATGTGCCCACAATCAAAGGATGTTAGAGCGTCCAGCTAGACTCGAAACTGGTTCCCCTGATACAAGGTCCGTCTCTTTAGCCCTTAAGCTAGGCTCGAACCTGGCTACAATTCCTCTCATTGCCTCTTAGTGCCCGCGAAAGCGGCTCTCGCCGCCGACCACAACTGCTACCCGCCTTTAAGAACCTATGCTGCCCAAAAGGAAATACATTGACAAATCGTGCTCGATCCCCCCGCTATATTAAAAGGGTGAGATATAGAGTGACCTGGTCACGGCGCGGCCTCGGAACGACCGCAACCCTTTCCCCCCCGGAAGCAAAGCAGCCTATGCTGGGCCTCCCCGCCATGTTGCACCAGACGGGGCTGATCAGGCATGGGGGGGGGGGGGAGAGGATTCTCGGCACTTACCGAAACCACAAGGCGCTGCGGCGACACACGAGCACGACGTGAAGCACGGCGTGAAGGGCAGCAAGGAGGATCCACGGTAAGCGCTGGGGGGACACACGACGTGGAGAACGGTGTGAAGGCAGCAAGGAGGGTCCACGGTAGGCGCTGGGGCGACATACGACCACGACGTGACGAACGGCATGAAGGGCAGCAAAGAGGGTCCAAAATGGAGGGGAGGAAGCCTAAATACCCCTCCCCAACCCCCGGCGCGCCGGACATGACGTGTCCGGCACACCCTGTAAGGGGCCTCCTCCTGGAGACCCGCAGGAAAGTGGGGGGGTGGGGGAGGAGCCCAAATGAAACTAAGGGTGGCCGCCCTCTGAGGTGGCCCCCTGCAGGGGCCGAGGGCAGCAGCATACTCGGGGCCTCGCATACTGACACCTTTCTACACGAGATACTCTCACGCACTGGTAATGGCGTCCTGCACGCGCAGTGCCCCCCCATAGAACACTTGTGTCACACGCTGGCACTCATCCCTTCTGTACAGGGTTACCCCTCGTGCACCCCCTTCCGAACACTGCCGCTTCTGTCCTGGCACCATTCTTCTCTCTGGCACAGGCCTAGTAGCCTCTGTGAACTGGTGGGCATGGAATACTGGCAGCCCCTTTAGAATGCCATCCTCCGTGCACTGCAACCTAATACGAGTCCAGAGTGCACCCGCGCGCCTTGCGACTTAGTAGAAAGGCGCCCCTTGAATCCATCCCGGACATTGGGAACGTTAACCACCCACCTATTCTGTCACACCTTCTACCTTGGTGTCTCTACTATACTGGCACCACTGCTAGACTGCAATCCTTCATGCCCTACCCTTTCATACGTGGCCCCAGCTCACGTGTCATCCATGCTGGATTCTCACCAAGCGCCAGGTTCCCGTGCCCATAGCTTTTTAGTGCTCTGTGGATCCCGGCTCCTTCGTTTGTTTCCGATTCGTCCATCAGCAACAAAGCCTTAAATAACAAGCGCTCCGAAAAAACGCAAGCGCTCCGAAAACGAAAGAGGAACGCGCTGGAGCTTGTCTTTATGGGGCCATGTGTTTGAAACACATGGCCCCATAAAGATAAGAAACCTTTAGCGACGGGAGGAAAGCAGGCGAGCCCGTCCAAGTGGGCTGTCTGAAAAAGCCAAAAGTACACATCATAAAAAGCTATTTTCCAATGGCTGGCCACCGTTTAGCATAAACGGTGATGCCAGCCAATGGAAAAGAGGGGCGGGGCTTAAAGCCCTTTACAGAAGTTACTCAAAATCATTAAATCTCACCGAGCGAGCTGCGCATGTGCGCAGCCACGCCAGCCCAGACCTAAAAAGGATGTAGCCATTTTTCTCTTTTTTGTTTGCAGTTCTGCTTTCTTGTATGTAGAGTTCCCCTTCTCTTTTCCCAGAATTGTGCTCCCGATTGTGCGGTAGAGCGGCCTTCACATGTCGCTGCCTTGGTGCTGTCTGAGGTGTATTGTAATTCACATTGTCACCACTCCCAGTCTCACGACGCCGAAGCAGAGAGGACACTAATCACTCTCTTAAAGGGGGGCACCTTGCGTCTCCCTTCGACCTTATAGCCACGCTCTGGGGTATCTCAATCCATTAAATAAATAGACTCGCCAGGGTGCTCGCAGGATTGTGAACTCAATGGGGAAGAAATAAATGACCCACAGTGACTTACTGGGGAGAACAACATAGGGCAGGGGTGCATGCTCTCCAGAGCCATTCT
This sequence comes from Triturus cristatus, assembly GCF_964204655.1. Lineage (NCBI taxonomy): Eukaryota > Metazoa > Chordata > Amphibia > Caudata > Salamandridae > Triturus > Triturus cristatus. The sequence continues at coordinate 1,192,408,886 of NC_140584.1, forward strand.
GGCCACACTTTCATCCCGACATTAATCACTAGGTTGCAAATCAGTTGCATCCATCATGGGTGCCCATAGTGGATTGCATCTGTACTTTACAGCCCCTCACTTCCTTTGTCTGTAAATGAGTAAAGGGTCACACATTGATTGTGAAAATAAACGTAGGTAGTGTTTGTTTAAAGTGCCTGGAGACACGTGCTTCACAGGATAAAAGAACAGCAATAATTGTCTGCATCAATACAACATTTTGCTTGTTGAACGGAAGAGTGTTGGAGACAAGACAACAACAACATTCACACATGTAGGCCCAGTCATCAGATTTACCACTCTCTCATCTCATATCATAACGCACTGTACTTGAGATACACGGGGAGAGAAGGGTTGAGACGAAAAGCTCAATGAAAAGTTATCCAAAACTAAATGGGTTGTTTGCGGAGCAATCTGATGTTCGTCTCAGATGAGAAAGCGGAAGATGGTTATAAGTGGTCGAGACAGTGTTGAGAGGTCAGATTAAGGCCTCTTGGTGAGTGGTAAGGTGTGGAAAGTTGTGAAAGGTAATCAAAGTTATGCCAAGCAAGCCTTTGTGTACCCTGGTAAAGGCTTTGAATTTTGTCCTCTGCTTGACTAGTAGTCAATGGAGTGACTTTAAAGCTGGAGTTAAGGGATCAGCCATATTCAAATCGGCCCTGGTCATGGTCCAGGCCCGTACCCCTGCAGACAGGAGCACACGCAACCCCAGACCCATTTCAGCCTTGTTGGGCCTTCCAGTGAAATATAGTTTGATTCCCATGTCATAGTGAGCTCGAGCGACCTCTCGGAGCACCGGTAGCACTTGAGGCATCTCTCTTAGAATGCCATAAGTCACTGGTAATTACTCAGGCCACAGTTCAGCTCAATGTTGTACTTTTTCCCACTGTGCAGCAATCTTCCTTCTTCAGATGCACACTTCTCCCCCCTCAATTTTACATGTAGTGATAGACACTGTCAATCCAGTCATAAATAAGAGAATAAATGCCTCCCTGTTATTAGCCAAAGATCCCAATGAATGGAAGCCGGCAGCAGTCAAACCACTCCAAAAGAAACAACTCGCCGATCCGACCACCCTTACCAACCTTCGACCCATCTCCCTACTCCCATGTCTAAGCAAAATCACTGAAAAACTAATTAATTCCCAATGTATGACCTTCATGGAAGGAGCAAATATCTTACACCCTAACCAATCAGGTTTCAGGCCTCAGCACTCTACAGAACACTGCTGAATCTCTTAAAGCCACCCTTGATCAAGGAAAGAATGCTGTACTGGTCTTAGTAGACCTATTGGCCGCATTCAATATGGTCTCACATGCCATCCGCCTGGACCGTTTTGAATCCTACGGTATCTCTCATCTTGCCCTGGCTCAAATCGTTTCTGTAAAACCGCAGACAAGTCATCACCCTTAGCCAATATCACTCTGCAGGAAAACCCCTGCTTTCTGGGGTTCCACAAGGGTCCATCCTTAGCCCAGTGCTCTTTAATGCCTATATGGCCCCATTGATTAATCTGATATCGTCCTTTAACATCGAGACCATCTGATATGCGGATTGCACGCAGCTAGTCTTGGTTCTAGACAAAAATACCACACTGGCGGAATTAAACCTCTGTCAATGTCTCAACGTGGTTTTTCACTGGATGAAAGCCAACCACCTAAAATGCAATTCAGAAAAGACAGAAATTATGCCTGTGGGGAAAGGGAACACCTTCTACCCCAGTCTATGGTGGCTATCTGACATCCCACCTCACCCTAATACAGTAAAGGTAGCCAGAAATTTAGGACACAAATTTGACGCAACTTCCACCAGCAATCATTAGCAGTAGCTGGGACCTGCTTTCACATGATAAAATCACTTAAAATGTTTTTTGGGCTTACTCCCCAGTTCAGCAAGACGAGCAGTCACAGTGGCCCTAATTAAACCTAGATAGGACTACTGCAACAACCTCTATGCGGGCGCCAACAAGTTGCTCCTGCACAAACTCCAGATGGTACAACACACAGCTGCCCGCCGAGTACTAAAGTGGCCCAGGAGATCATTGGCTGCTTTGGAAGCATTACACTGGCTACCTATTCAGAAAAGAATCCTGTTCAAGATCCTGATAATCACCTTCAGAATCTTCCATTCCTCGGGTCCTCTCTACCTCCTGCCCAGGTTTGCGCGCTATGTACCTCACCGTACTCCTAGATCATCTAACGCCAATCTGCTAAAACCCCCAGTCTTTAGATGTGTCTCAAAAGTGGGTAAATCTCTCGCAGTGATCGGCTCCAAAGCCTGAAATCAACTCCCCAACCACCTTCTTTTTATCCGATCAGAAACTTTTAAGAAAATCTGAAAATTTGAATTTTCACAGCCCCTGATGCACTATGCAATGCACTCATCTAAATCACTTCTCCACCTTAGTCTTCCCTGTCTTTCTAATGATTCATCTAGCACCACGGAGTGATAGCTGCGCTGTACAAATACCTGTTAACATATCATAACATTATGTTGTTCAATATTGTTTTTGACTGAAGGCGATATCCTGTGATAGTGATCTGTTATCGCTGATAGATTTCCCCACACTGACCCCCTGTGTGTGTATTTTTTTCGGTAGAATAATCTATAAACTATTGTTTTTCACTGACCCCTGTGTGTGTATTTTTTGCGGTAGAATAATCTATAAACTTTTTTTTTTCTCGGGTCCCAGACTGTCCTGTCTATCTTTAATCGTTTGAGATTTACACTGTTCCCCTCACCCTGTTTCATGATTGTTCTGGTGACTCTTTAGCAGAGTTAGATGTTTGCTGTCTCCCCTCAGTTCCTGGCCTGTTCTAATGTTTTAATGTTTTGATTTGGCATGAGAGTTGTACCGCTTCCTCTTCTGCCTATTTCCAAATCTGTCATTTAGTCTTGCTTTGTGAGAATGAGATGTGCCTGGCTCTCTGTCCGATACAATACCTGACCAATTAATTACTACTTTTAACAGAAAGGGATATACCGTGTTCCTGGCTGCGACCGCCTGGTGAAAGACCTGAAGCAGAAGTTCCTACGAGGGAAGGGACCACTGCCTCTGAACAGAGTGGATGACATCCACGCTGTGTGTGGGTTGCTTAAGGACTTCCTCCGCAACTTAAAAGAGCCCCTAGTCACTTTCTATCTTCATTCACGTTTCCTGGAGGCGGCTGGTAGGTACAGAGTTTAGATTTTTCTTTGAGCTTGGACCTATCGCATTAAAAGATATTGATTGATTCCTATCCATTTCATAGTGTTTAAAACATCTAACCTACCATCTAAAAGACTATACAAGACATTTTTATTTCTCATGGTTTCTTATGAGACATTTTGCCTACCTACAGTGTGCTTAGTCCGCCCACTGCTTGCCGTTGGTTGGCTTCCTTGTCACTCTCATTTCCTTGCTCCACTTTGATCAGATTGTGGCAACTTCACATCATCCTCATGTGTTTGTCCCGCCCCTGGAGCATGGCTCAAGGACAGCTTCTTTGCCCAGTGCAGTGTCCATCCACTGCTCGTGCCTTCTTCAGAGACAATTATTTTCTGTTTACTTGCAGCACCTCATAAGAGTGCATGTGTTGGCCGGCCATCTCCCCCTCTCCCTTCCCCTCTGGCTCCACATCATTGCTTGCCTGCTCTACTCATCGTTGCTGCTGGACCCATCCCCCTGCACACACCTCCACTCGTTGCCATCTGTCTTCTTTAATTGTTCCTCTCATAACTCAACTCACACTGCCCCTATCTGAAATGAGCAGGTCTCAAACTCTTTCATCAGTAGGCTCGCTCTAGTAGGACATTGTCTTGAGACAGTTAATAACTTGTTATGATTTCTACCATTCATCTTCGATACCTGAACACCGGGCTAGGACTCCCACCGCTCAGCGCCTCACAGTGTAATGATGACACCATTGGACCCCTTGCTACATCCTTTTGTGCTCACACCATTATCTTCCTAGTTCTAGTTCTCTTTTATCTTGTCAACTTAAGGCATAAGATTCGAACTGAAGGTTCTAAGAGGCAACTTAACATATAATCAAAGTATATATAGCACACATGCCAAACACAGACACTTTGAACCAGAGGAAGTAGATTTCAGATTCTTTATTTTGAATATTTAGGCAAAAGGCAAGTACAGCCAACGCGTTTCACCCGTGGCGGGCTTCTTCAGGGCAAAGCAGAGAGATACTCCTACGGAAAATCAAGTTCTATTTCCGTAACGGTTGCACTAATAAGCTGGCAGCTCACTGTGTATATTGTGGAAATATGGATTTTTATGATCAGTTATGTCCCCTATCTTGGACCCCAACGGTTTCATGTATGAATCACAAGTACATGTATGTTCCCTCCAGTTCCAGTTATGAAGACGCAAACACATGTGCGTCCACCGTCAACATGTCCTCTTTCAGATCCCCTATGAATAGGCCGGATATTCCATTCCTAAGTATGAAAGGCCACCGGCTTTATATGGTTCACTTATGCCATTTTACAGTCCAGGCAAGTAGGCCCTGATTCTGTCATCGAACTCTTCTTGCCTTCTGCCTCTGAAAGCTCCAGTCTGAGCCTGCATCTGTGACCATGAACTTTGTCTCATTCTCTGCGCGGCTCACGAAGCCTGACATCAGCTTGCTGCCTGCCAAAAACTGTATTTCACCTTCGAAGTTATCTGCTCCGTTCCCTGCCCGATGCATTCCTGTCTAGTAGTTTAAGTAAACATTCTTCCAGCTACCAAGCAAAGGCCCGGCTTCTCTGTCTTTATGCAAGTAATTCATAGCCCTATTACTATGGAAGATTTCCACCCACGCATCTAGTGTAGACACTTAGACGCTTGTACACGCACTAACAGTCAGTATAGTCAGTATAGAATAAGATTCTACTCTAAGAGACCTCTCTTTTGGATAACATAGTTCTTTAAACATAGGATGTTAGATATGATTTGGGATTAGGTTGACTTGACCCTCCAGACTTCTGTCGCCACATGTAGAGCTAAATGTCAAGTCCCCTTCACCCCCTAGTTGCACGTCAATCACACGTCATGCTGCTGCGCGCGCATTTCTGCCAAGTATTTCTGCTGACATTGCGAAATTCTTTCATAAGAACCACCCTATTATGACATCACATCTGATGACGTTCTTTCATCACACCCAGTTACGCCTATTTCTACTACGCACGAATATATTATCCACACTATCAATTGTTACGCCTCTTGTATTTGCCTCATTGTAATGCCTATTGTATAAAAGTGATTGATTGTCAATAACGTATGTACTTCACTTCCTGAACCTTCGTGGTGATGGAACTTGGAGCAACCGATTATAATCGACCATTGGAATAAAGCCCATTCCGAACCTCTAATACCACGGATTCTGCCTCTTATTTACTGAGCTATTTTATTATGTTTCTGTATCAAATTAAGTCCCGGTAATTAAATTATTTACCACATGAATGGCGCCCGAACAGGGACACTTTCTCATCTCACGCGCCGGCGGTGCGTTGCAGGCCCGGTCTCCTGCCACAGCTGGACGGACAACAACGCGTACCAGCAGGATTTCCTGTATCTCCCTCCGGTCAAGCGGGGGCGACTGAGGCTGCGATCAACACCCAGACGAGGCGGTGAGAAGTGCGAAGTATCCCGACCAGAGCCTAGCTGAGAGAGCAAGATCCGAGGTATACAGAGGCCCACCAGTTTCCGAAGTCCCGAGTCGAGTCCAGTTTCCGAAGTGTTCGAGTCGAGTCCAGTCCGGTTCAAGTTCAGTTCAGTTTCCGAGGCCTTCCGTTTCCGAGCTACCCGGTGAGTACCATTACTGGGGAGGCGTTCTGACGTGCACATAGGTTGTGCCGGTCAAGACGGGTTTGGGTACACAAATCCGGTCTGCACTGTTTCAGCAGTGTATCTGTACTGTTTAGCAGTATATCTAGTATATCAAGTATATAAATTCAGAATAATTCAGTTAAAGTCGAGTATTATGTTTAGTGATTAAGTTTTCCTTAGATCGTCATCATCATTGTTGCTCGGTTAAATGTTAAATGTTAAATGTTTTAAATACGTTCTGCATATTGTGGTATGAATGACTGTTCATTATTGTGTTTACTGTATTAAGTTTGTTCAAAATCAAGTATCAGATCAGTTTTCAATATGCCGTTCTTTTCGAAATTAAGACAGATCACAACAAGAAAAGGGGTACTCGAAGAAGCCGTTCCTATTCCTCCTAGGGACACTCCAGGGTACTTCATGTATCATAAACATGGCTTAGACGCTATATTATTTCTTGATTTATGGGTAGACTACATCAAGGAATTACCAGAAAGTCAGAGGTGGCCCGCAGCTGGGACCTGGGATGCAGAGTGCATCATGAAAGTAGAGGAAGAGTTATGGAAAAGGAAAGTCAGACAGTCACAGAAAGACGCCGTTGAGTTATGGCGTAAAGAATCTCATAGACGTACAGAAAAGGCACTCCGACAGGAAGAGAAAAATAGGGAGAATCCAAATAAAGTCCGAGAAAATCTATTAATTGAAGAAGGCACTCGAGTGAAAACAGAACAAATGGACAGACAAAGAAATGCCCTTCTGAATGGGATGTATCCCCTTCTGGCCGAAGGATTACCTAAGGCTACTCCGGAGATACCAAAAGACTTGCCACCCCCATTATTTCCAATAAAGGTACATCCTAAGGGGCATCCTAGAACCGCAGAAGATGTTTTTCTTTCCTCATATTTAGATGACGCAGCTCCCGAGTATGCTAATCCCGCCCCACATAGACCGCCTGCCAGGGAGGTTCAACGCCAAGATCCAGTACCCGTATCTCTACAGCAACAAATCCTGACACAAGTTCCGGCAAGCACATCTGTTTCTACATCTGTTCCTACAGCTACTTCTATAGCTGTGTCCACACCTATAGTTGCTGTATCACGTTCAACGAATCCTTTCACGCCCGATACCCCAGATGGGGCTACGGGAGGTGCTACCAACATTTTTTCTACGCCACCCAGAATAAATAAACTTACCTTTCAAGAGTCAGCACATTCACGTACCCCCAAACTCATAAATGCCCGTACGCTTAAGGAACTTCTTATAGATTGTAGATTTGACCCTGTGCCCGGCAAAGAGGACGAAATGATCATGGCATCATTACGTATCAGACGAGCCGCGGTGTATTTAGGGAAGTTACCAGGAATGACTGCGCATCTAGATAATATATACCATTTTGTCCAAACAGGGAGAGATTCTGAATGTATTAACAGAGCTATGGAATACCAGAAAGTGGAGATACAGGGGGAACTGTTACGTTTCCTTATAAATTGTGTGATCAGAAATCAAGACCGACCGGGGGTAGACCCGGAAGCAATGCAAATTCTTACCAGATGGAGCCAGAATATATCAGAAGGGAGACATGATAAGCAAAATTGTATAATAGCCATGTGCCGAAAGATCCGTAAAGAAATAGAACGCCTACACGAAGAAAGATTAGCGGTAGACCAGTTCGAACAAAGCGAGGAGGAAGGATCAGGACTGCCCACAGGACAGTCAGAAACCATAGCCTATGTAGGTAGAGGAAGATCCTGTAATAGTACTAGATGTTTTATTGACCCGATACGTCCGATATGTCCAGATAATAACAGAAATTTTCAAACACCTATAATAAATATAAAGTCTAACGAGCATTCATTCCAAGCCGCTGACAAATTACTCCGAGAACGAAGGGGTTATCATTTTCTCGATTCTATGGATGAACAAGAATTAGCCAGGTCAGCCGTCCATTGGGTTGACAGTCCCGGAAAGTATGGTGATGATACAGTAGCACACACATTTTTGAATCTCACCCCAGATGAACAGCGTTTAGCTGGGATTTATATGATTCAACAACTCCTTATACTATATCAGAGTCAGCATTCGGATCCTGGTCCCTTGCCTGATATATTGACTGAATTACGCATGAATAGATGGAGAGGTTCAGGTACTAAATTAATTAAAGAAATACTAGAATCAAGAAAACAGTACATCCTTTTTGTATGCCCAGAACATGTCTCATTGCCCATCAAGGAAAGAACCACGTATTACATGGACAGACAGAATCCCTTACGAGAAGTGCACCCAATAAAAGGCGAGGACAATGAGTTTAAACGCGTATTTGTATATACGCCCATATCGAAAATAGAATTGTTAGAAATGAAGAAAGTGGTACCCAGTCATGACAAAGACCCAGCGGGTTTTCACAGAGAAATTAAAGACATGTTACTCATGGGAGAGTATACCTACCCCGACATTATGACGATATTAAAGGTATTAATGCCTGCTGGCATTTATGAAAAACTCAGGGAAAAAGAGTGGGAGGTAGGAGACCAAAAGATAGAATGGTCAGCATTAGAAGCAGAAGAGAAGGCCCGAACTGCAGGAGCAGGACTTGGGGATAAAACTAAAGCACTACCAGGTTTACTAGTACAGGTACTGCCACGTTTATTAACTACGAAAAAGGAAGATTGGGGTACAATTTCAGCCTGTAAACAGAAGCAAGATGAAGACACTAGTGATTTCTATGCCCGATTTGAAAAATGTTTTGGTATAAATAGTGGCATAAAAGCAAGTAGCGAATCATACCCACATCTGTTTGTGACAAAATTAGTAGAAAATTCCTTGCCTCAAGTGAAGAATAGAGTATTAAAATTCGAGAGTACCTGGCAAGGTAACACTCCATCACAAATGTTACAAATGCTACAGTACCATCACAATAGAATTAGAGAGGAACAAGAACATGAACAAAGACGCATGAAAGACACGAAAATGAAAATGCTAGTCTCCCAGACAGTTCCAGCTGAAGGACATAAAAAGGGTACGACACATTCCGGTGATTCAACAGGACCTGTAAAAGGGACATGCAACTATTGTAAAAAGCCAGGTCATTACGTACACGATTGTCCAGTTTTGAAACATAATATCGCCATAGGTAATACAAAAGAAAGACCACGGCCACCCAGACAGGATCAGAATGAACAAGGAGCCCCGCAGCATGCACAGTCCATGCCAGCTCCACCACAGTCTATACAGTTTGTGCCAGCTGCACCAGCGCTGCCTGTTGCTGCCACACAAACCACGACACGACAACTGTACCAGACCGCACAGTACGACTATCCTGATTATCAACGATACGCATGAACAAGCCTAGAGAGGGAAGTTGACTTACCCCTTATCGAGGTCCCTGTAGACCAAGAAGGACCTTATGTTCATAGTGAATTGTTAGGCCAAGACAGAAAATTTTTACTCGATACAGGGGCAAGTCGAACAACTATAAAACGTAGTGAAGTTCCAGGGGTACCCCTCTCAGGCTCACAGAATATTTCCCTTGGTTTTTCAGGAAAACCTATTGTTAATGAAGTGTCACAGCCTCTTCCACTTACGATAGGACCTTTGACCCGAACTACAGATTTATTGCTTACTAAATCATGTCCAGAAAACTTGTTAGGTATAAAAACACTGAAAGCTCTAGGAGCTATAATATGTTGTTCTCCGGAAGGAGTAAGATTGTTTTTACGAGATTTTAAAGGTCACTATGTGTCTAGAGACATGGATCCCCGACTGCAGACTTTACCTACACATCTATGGGCACAAGGCCCTACTGATGTTGTTTGCATGAATATTACACCATATCGAGTTACACTAAAGGCAGGAGTGGTACTACCACGAATGAGACAATACAAGTTACCACCAGATGCTGTAGTGGCTTTACTGCAAATCATTGACGAGCTTATTGCCCAAGGAGTGGTTGTGGAAACAGACTCCAATATATGTAATTCACCGATAATTCCGATTCTTAAACGAACAGATCCGAAGGCCCCGCCAGTATATCGATTGGTTATTGATCTGCGCGAATTAAACAAATGCATTGTGCCACAATTCCCTGTGGTCCCAGATATCTCGTCATTACTGACAGCTATTGATTCCGAAGCTACATTCTTTACTGTAATTGATCTCAAGAATGCCTTTTTCAGCGTCCCAATAGATCCGGAAAGCCAATATTTGTTCGGATTTAGTTTAAATGGACGTAGCTTTAAATTCTCCCGCGCACCTCAAGGATTTACGGAAAGCCCCAGCATCTATAGCCAAGCACTGAAACGAGAACTCGACAGTATCCACATGCCAGTTAACACTGCCTTGCTTCAATATGTCGATGATCTACTGATCACCGCGAGAAGCGAACCCGAATGTGAGAAAGCATCACTGACAGTTTTACAATTTCTAGCCGAAAAGGGGCACAAGGTGTCCCCTTCTAAGCTGCAATTCTGTGTCCAGCGAGTTGTTTATCTTGGACACTCGCTGTCCAAGGAGGGAAGGCAGCTTACACCCGACCGCATTCAGTTAATAGCTAACATGCCAATACCCAAGACACAAAAGGAGGTGCGGGCTTTCATAGGCCTCACTTCATATTGTAGGCAGTGGATCCCTCAGTATGCATTTCTAGCAAAACCACTCATTCAGTTGACAACGCAGGAGGCAGCCATATCGACTGTTCTCCCTTGGACTCAGGAACATACACAAGCTTTTGAAAGCCTAAAGAAAGCTTTATGTCAAGCACCTGTCTTAGCAACGCCATGTTATAGTAAACAGTTTACACTTTTTGTTACAGAACGCGAAGGTACTGCCTTGTCAGTACTCACACAGGAACAAGCAGGATCACACAAACCATGTGCTTATTTTTCTAGTACATTAGATCCCGTAGCTCAGGCTTTGCCTGCGTGTCTGAAATCAGTGGCAGCAACGGCTTTAGCAATCAGACAAAGCGATGCTATAGTGTTAGGACATCCATTGACAGTTCAAGTACCACATGCAGTAGAGGTTCTTGTGAATAGAACGCAAACACAACACTTGACTATAGCGCGACTTACAGGATACGAATTAACATTGTTTCAGCCACATATAGAAATCAGACGTTGTAACACATTGAATCCTGCCACACTTTTACCTGTGATCGGAACAGACCCACTGGCCCATGACTGTATTGAAGTTATTACAATCACGACGAAACCCAGACAGGACTTAACCGATGTCCCATTGTCAGACCCAGACCTGACGTTGTATGTAGATGGTTCATGTATGAGAACAAGTACAGGAGAGTTAGTGGCCGCTTACGCAGTCACAAAAGACACTGAAATCATTGAAACAAATTGCATAAATACCTTGTCAGCTCAAGCCGCAGAGCTTATCGCTCTGACACAAGCCTGTATTCAAGCCACAAATAAAAAAGTCAACATATACACTGATTCACGTTATGCATTCGGAGTCGTACATGACTTCGGCGTGCTGTGGCGAGAGAGAGGTTATTTAACTTCCCAGGGTGCCCACATTCAGCACGGACCCCTCATTCATGCCTTATTAGATGCGATACATCTACCCACGGCAATATCAATTATGAAATGTAAAGCTCATACGAAAGTTACTGATATCATTTCTCGAGGCAATGATCTAGCTGACAGAACAGCTAAACAGACTGCTCAAACTCAAACATCCGACATGACAAAGACAATAGTCCCGACGCCAACACATTGTATGACGGTTAAAGATCCTACTCTTGACGTAATTGATATACAGACACATGCTACACCAGACGAAATAAAGAAATGGACTGAATTAGGAGGGATCCAAACGGATCAAGGATGGTTGATGAAGGAAAAGTCTGTGTGGTTCCTTCCTGATTCAATGGTCCAGGTTATAATTAACACTGTACATAGTCCAGCGCATCTAGGGGAAAAAGCTATGCTAGACAGCATTCAACACATTTGGTTCAACAAACATTTACGAGCAGCAGCCAAACAAAAAGTTCGTACCTGTATGATCTGTTGTCAGTTCAACCCAGGAAAAAGCGTTCCCGTAGAACAGGGTGGATTTCAGCCTCCTGATCACCCTTTTGAAGTCCTCCAGATGGATTATATCCAGATGGAACGATGTCGAGGATTCAAATATGTTCTCGTAGTTGTCTGCGCTCTTTCCCGTTGGACGGAGGCATACCCGGTTTCAGATTACACTGCCCCGACTACTGCCAAACAGTTGGTTCGAGAATTCTTCCCACGGTACGGTTTACCACGTGTTGTCTATTCAGATAACGGTCAGCCGTTCTCATCCGAATTAATGAAACATGTTTCACTTTTGTTAGGCTATCAGTGGAAATTCCACTGTGTCCGGCACCCCGAGGCAGCAGGTCTCGTAGAAAGACATAATCAAACCCTGAAAATAAGATTGTCCAAAATATGCAGAGAGAAAGGTGTCGACTGGGTAGTCGCATTACCAGTTGCACTCTTTTACACAAGAATGGTAGCACACTCTCGAACAGGGCTATCCCCGTATGAGGTGATCTTCGGCAGACCACCAAATATGTGGGGGACGCCCATTCCACGCAAAATAACTGATATTGACTGTAATATGCTGACAGATTACTTGGCTTCCTTGATGTCTGCACTACAATCTTGTCGTTCACAGGTAGCTGCAGCTTTTCCTGACAACACTGAGGTGAAGCCCCATGACGTAATTCCAGGCGACCTGGTCCTAGTGAGGAACTTTGATCGAAAGACTCAGCTGGATCCTAGGTGGAAGTCGCCTCAGCTGGATTTGCTCACGACAAGGACAGCCGTGAAGATCGAGGGCAGAAAAGGCTGGATTCATTCAAGTCATATCAAGAAATTTCATGGACTACAGTCGGAGGTGAATACCACACCTCGTGTGTCTTCACCCATTGACTCAAAACTTCCTTTTGTTGAAAAGAATAATTCCGAACTCTATAAACTAAAACTCAGGTCCAATCAGTCAAGCAATTTGATTGTTTAAGTCCTCTCCAAGGTGAAGCGGTTGAATTGTCTCTGACATGTATCCCTTGGACCTGAATAGAAAACACACCCGAAAAATGTTGAAACGACAGGCGTACTGTAAATCACTGCGTAGTCATTACATAGTGACGTTATTAATTTTGTTTTCCTTAAGTCTTTTAATAATTACTGCAAGTATATTGTTGCACATATATTATCCTATTTCTAGACATGTTTACAATATTACTGCTGAACATTCTTTTAGTGAATTACCTCCGCTTGAGTTGTCTTATAGATTTGCGCTGCGCAATAACACGTTTATTAGTATGTTACATCATTCCCATCAGGTTAGCAATGCTACGAATTGTTGGATATGTGGCCGACTCCCTCCCTATCAGAATTATAAAGGAATTCTACCTCTCTTTCCATACCCGTTCACACACAACGGCTCCTGTGGAGCATGGTTTAGTTTAATTAATTCTCTAGATTCGAATTCTGCAGTTTATCACGATAACTGGGTATGGGGAAATTTGAATTTAGTTTTACTCAAGGTCTGCTATCCTAACAAGGAGGGACTTCCCCAGAGAACAGGAACTGATCTAGAAAATGAAGTGTATGGATTAGGTAATTTTACGCTTAATCTTATGATCCTAAATGTCGAATCCGAAGCTACTCCAATTTTGCCCGCTATGTCAATATTTCCAGTAAAAGGTGAATTGTGTGTAAGAAAGAATGGTTCCATACATATGGGCCATAGTAGATGCACCACTGTAGTAGAATTTAGTGATCAAGGCAAGTCTACATTTAGAGCTTCCCGCCATTCCTATTTCATATGTGGTCAGACGGCATATGTACGTTTGCCTCTAGATTGGGATGGTACTTGCTACATTGGATTCCTTTTGCCACCTGTTTTCCTAGCTCCTCCTGATTATCACAGAAATACTCATTTAGTATATAATAGAGTAAGGAGAAATCTCCCAATAGTCGATTACACTGAAACAGCATGGGAAAAATACACAGATTTCAATAAAGGTCTCTTTCCCTATATAGGTACCGTTACTAATAGTAAACTGATACGTAGATTAACTAGAACCCTTGAAGCAGTAGTGAACGAAACTATTTCCGCCTTAGGCAATTTAACAGAAGAGCAGTCTGCTATGCGGATTGTTGTGCTTCAAAATCGTCTTGTCCTTGACGTCATCCTGGCTGATAGGGGCGGAGCTTGTAGGGTCATCGGATCAAGCTGTTGCATTTTCATACCAGAAAATTCGCCATCTGTATATAAAGCCATAACTCGCCTTCATAAGATTGTAAGCCAGATACACCAGAATCCAGGCACCTGGACTTGGTCCGGTTGGTTTTGGAGTGTATTATCTACCTTTGGATGGAAGGTCCTATCTTTCCTAGGTATTGGCCTTCTCATACTATTCAGTTGCTGTCTATGTCTACAATGTGGACCAGCGATCTGTGGTCTGTGTGCCACATCGTGTATTCCACCACCAAGATTTCATTCATCCCAGAAGAAAAAAGAAGAACAAATGATGCTATATGAACAGATCAATGGATTGATGAAGATTGATATCTCTTGACGGGCAAGTAGGGGACAAGGAGGGAATGTGGAAATATGGATTTTTATGATCAGTTATGTCCCCTATCTTGGACCCCAACGGTTTCATGTATGAATCACAAGTACATGTATGTTCCCTCCAGTTCCAGTTATGAAGACGCAAACACATGTGCGTCCACCGTCAACATGTCCTCTTTCAGATCCCCTATGAATAGGCCGGATATTCCATTCCTAAGTATGAAAGGCCACCGGCTTTATATGGTTCACTTATGCCATTTTACAGTCCAGGCAAGTAGGCCCTGATTCTGTCATCGAACTCTTCTTGCCTTCTGCCTCTGAAAGCTCCAGTCTGAGCCTGCATCTGTGACCATGAACTTTGTCTCATTCTCTGCGCGGCTCACGAAGCCTGACATCAGCTTGCTGCCTGCCAAAAACTGTATTTCACCTTCGAAGTTATCTGCTCCGTTCCCTGCCCGATGCATTCCTGTCTAGTAGTTTAAGTAAACATTCTTCCAGCTACCAAGCAAAGGCCCGGCTTCTCTGTCTTTATGCAAGTAATTCATAGCCCTATTACTATGGAAGATTTCCACCCACGCATCTAGTGTAGACACTTAGACGCTTGTACACGCACTAACAGTCAGTATAGTCAGTATAGAATAAGATTCTACTCTAAGAGACCTCTCTTTTGGATAACATAGTTCTTTAAACATAGGATGTTAGATATGATTTGGGATTAGGTTGACTTGACCCTCCAGACTTCTGTCGCCACATGTAGAGCTAAATGTCAAGTCCCCTTCACCCCCTAGTTGCACGTCAATCACACGTCATGCTGCTGCGCGCGCATTTCTGCCAAGTATTTCTGCTGACATTGCGAAATTCTTTCATAAGAACCACCCTATTATGACATCACATCTGATGACGTTCTTTCATCACACCCAGTTACGCCTATTTCTACTACGCACGAATATATTATCCACACTATCAATTGTTACGCCTCTTGTATTTGCCTCATTGTAATGCCTATTGTATAAAAGTGATTGATTGTCAATAACGTATGTACTTCACTTCCTGAACCTTCGTGGTGATGGAACTTGGAGCAACCGATTATAATCGACCATTGGAATAAAGCCCATTCCGAACCTCTAATACCACGGATTCTGCCTCTTATTTACTGAGCTATTTTATTATGTTTCTGTATCAAATTAAGTCCCGGTAATTAAATTATTTACCACAATATTAGGAAAAGTCCTTAGTGTGAGCCAATCCTGGTAAGAGCAAATTCTATTGATTAGTTCTTCTTTGAATGGAAAGCGTCGCAAGAGTCTTGCCAAAGTGCAAGTTTTCTAGTGAAAAACCTGTTCTGGTGGACGTACAGTTTAAGCAGCATATAGTTTCAAACTGACCCTGCCGTGCCGTAATGCCCTGAGACATAATGCGTGCACACTGAGATGTGGAAGACGATTCCACATTCTCTATTTGCTGCTAAAACTGTATGTCAGCCAGAACAGGTTCTTCACTAGAAAACTTGCACTTTGGCAGCACTCTTGCGACGCTTTCCATTCAAAGAAGAACCAATCATACCAGGATTGGCTCACACTAAGGACTTTTCCTAATATACACAGTGAGCTGCCAGCTTACAGTTTGGGCTGTCCAAAAGAGGGACTGTATCTTTTTATTACAGTGCAGGGATCACTCCCTCTTTATTTTTTATTCTTTAGAGGTGGTTCCCTGTGCCACAGTTTTTTAAATTTCTCAATCTGCACATCCCATGCCGTGTTATCCCGCACTGGGATGCTGGTGGGGATGTGGAGAATAGTTTCTCGGTGAGAAGGGAGTACAATTACTCCATTTGCCATCATGCTAGCCTCACCTGAGACCTCCAGCTCTGGTAGTCGTTTGCAGAGACCATGCAGTCTGCACCCATTGTTATTGGGGTAAAGGGTTTGATGGCTCCGGACCTCAACTGTCCAGTGCACTCTCCGAGCGGTCCTGGTGCTGTAAGTGTATTTTTGCTATCTAGGCCCCCAAAGGATTTTTTATGTTATTTGTTCATCATCTCGAATGAAGAAGCCTTAACAAGGTCTCAACGTCATAGCCTTCACATCATCTATCTCGGCCCCATCTCTGATTTAGTCTCAAAGTCTTTCTAACACAGTATTCATATCATCCGGCTTTCCCCGGCTAATATTTCAGAGCTCACAATGTCTTGCATTTGTCTCCCCTTTCTCAAGAAACTAAGGAGCAAGTCATAACTGGACAACAGGACCCTTTGGGTGGGTACAAAGTTGTTTGAGTGATGGGTAATAGTCTTGGTCGGGTTGCATCCTTTGTCTGTTTTTCAGGATACTGAGGCTTTGTAAGGCCCATGGCCAGTTACTGCAGCTCAGTAGACTTGCCTACCACTACCATAGCTGCTTCTTTTACCTTCTCTTTTACAACTGTAAATCCTGATATTAGAAGAGGCCACGTTCGCAGGACCTGCTTTTCAGTGTTCTACATTTTTCTAAATTCCTAATTTTGGGGGGAACATGTAAATGTCCTTGTTTTGTTTATATGCCTTAGGTTTGGCCTGCTACTGCATACTGTTAAAAATGGCCCTTTATGCAGAGTCACCCCTATACTTTTTGCCTTCCTCCTCTCCTTTTTGCTGAGTTCGTTTTTGATGGCTTTTGGACTCTGGGCACTGTACCACTGCTAACCAGTGCTAAAACACATGTGCTGTCTGCTTAAAACATGGTAACATTGGTATATCCACATTTGGCATATTTAAATATAAGTCCCTAGTAAAGTCCACAAAATGTGCCCAGGGCCTGTAAATTAAGTGCTACTAGTGGGCCTGCAGAACTGATTGTGCCACCCGCTCAAGTAGCCCTTTAAACATGTCTCAGGCTTGCTAATGCAGAGCCTATGTGTGCAGTTTTAAACTGCCCTGTTGACCTGGCAAAGTAATACTCTTGCCAGGCCCAAATTTTCCTTTTTAATACTTATAAGTCACCCCTAAGGTAGGCCCTAGACAGCCCAAGAATAGGGTGCAGTGTATTTAAAAAGTAGGACATGTACTATTGAGTTTTACATGTCTTCGTGTGAAAAATTCTAATATTTATTTTTTTACTACTGCAAGGTCATCCCTCCCATAGGGTAACATTGGGGTTAACTTATTTACATCTTATAAGTGTAATTTCCAACTGGGAAGAGGTGGGACCCCCAAGTTTGGTGTCTCCGGAATCACAAGTTAAAATCCTAACATATAGTGACGTTAGATTTTAAATTAGGCCTGGGCGGTGAAGTTCGCTCCGTTCGCGGAGTTTTCTGCACTCCGTGGAGCTCACGGAGTGCTGAAAACTCCGCTTTGCGATGAGCAGCAGAGTTTTTGCCTCAATCCGTAAGTTCGCAGGTGCGCTCAGGTAGTTCCCTGTGCCACAGGGAGATGCCGCTCGAGTAGAATTTCTACCTGAGCTGCAGGAATACCAGTACAAACTGGAGTTCGCACTACACTTGCAGAGCTTTTTTGTAACTTCGCGGAGTTCCGTGTAGCAAAACTTCGCTAACTATGCCCAGGCCTATTTTAAATAGTAATTCTGAAAATGCCACTTTTAGAAAGTTTAGGAAAAAAGAGATAACCTGGCCTCGAATTTCTGAGGTACAAATGTTAGTGTCACAGTGGAGAACAGTCAAACCACATATAAATAAGGAAAATATCCTTTATCTATTCAAAAATCGGACATCACCATTAAATTGTACTCAAAATGGTTGTGATTTTATTTCATCACAAAACCGGAGTTAATCAAATTATAAGGCACAGGGTATTTCACGTTTAAACTATTTTTTGGGACTGAGGTGAGGGTAAATGGGAGGCACCAATAAAAGTCAGCAAGATCACTCCAGGCTGAAGATATGGAAGGTGGGCCTCATGCGCTCTCAGAAAATTCACCGGCGTTTGTGGGTTAGATTACAAAGACCACAGTTGATTAGTAACCTGTCGCTGACTTTTATTGGTGCTTCCCAATTACCCTCACCTCAGTCCTGATGAAGACCCCACTCCCAAGCCGCAAAGCTTCCTGTTCTTTATACGGGTTGAAACGTTGACAGTGTTTTGTTGTATTGTCAAACAGGAATGACAGAGATTTGATATCTGCATCAATTATGTTATGATTTGTCATATATGTGCTGGCCAGTCGTCTGGCTGGATAGGTTGTAAATATTAATTGCTGATGTATATATGCGCACTACTTTCCCTTCTCACATCACTATCACAAATCCCTCCCATGCACTTGCCACCGCACCCTTTGTGCACCATTTTTCTCAAAAATATTGTTTAAACGTGAAATATGCTGTGCCTTATAATTTGATTAACTCTGGTTTTGTGATGAAATAAAATCACAACCATTTTGGGTATTATTTAATGGTGATGTCTGATTTTCTTGTAATAGATATCAAGGATCTTTTCCTTATTTATATGTGGTATGACTGTTCTCCACTGTGACACTAACTTTTGTACCACATTTTACCCGAGTCCAATGGCCTATCGGGTTACCCCATTGCTATATAACACCAATTTCTGAGGCTGCTGTTTATTTTAGCAGACTAAGGAACAATGCATTTTAGTCACTGCACCCTGCTTAAACATTTTGCCTTAGTTTAAACATTTTGTACATCCATTACAATATTCAATATGCCATTCAAAAGATATACTCATTAAACAGAGAAAATTCAAACAAACGAATACACAATACTAAAAACGATGTGAAATCAAGAACAAAAATGTGTAAGCTACATTTATCTCATTGTGAACAATTACACCAGTCTATATCGATCAAATGTAATGCTCTCTCCAAGTGCCCTATACTTGGCTTCTGTTTAGAGACAAGCTATCTATGGGGGAAAGAATTCTGTCAGGCTCAGCGGGGATATATTTAAATAGACAAAAACCCTCTGCAGAGTCATTTTTAGTTTGAGTCCCTCATGGGCAAAAGAACGGCAATGCCGACACGTTTCCAATCCCCAAGTGACTTCAGGGATTATCGTCAGGCCTGAACTACGGTGTAATCTGTGTGAAAATGAGGGGAGAATATATTTAGTGCCGATTTTATCCTTCTCTTATATAAAACTCTGCCCTTATGTGTGAATATAGTGTACCTGTTTTTTCTTAATAGGGGTTCGATTTTCAGTCGGCGCATTTGCTTCTTTGGCACGACCTTCGTGCTTCTGACTTTGTGACCTAAACAATAGGAAGTCTGCTGTAAGACCTACACTTTGCGATGTATTGAATTTACTTCTTGCCAAAAAATCTTATTGCATGCACTTGGATTGCTTACTTGAGCGTTTTGTCTTTGGTTCGGTGTTGTTTAAATCAGATCAACTTTTGCTGTAGATTGAATCCAAGTGGAGTGAGTGTTTTCATACATACGATACAACTTCTTAACCCATTTCTGAAATTGAAGGAAAGCAACAATGTTTCAGTATGCTTTTATTTGAAAGAGTATGAATAGTGCGTATATTGTCGTGGCCACCGTTAAACTTACTTCGAGGCTTGTGCTGCCGAGTAGGAATCAATGGACTTACTGTGTGCTGTTTATACTTTGCTTCTCTTGTCAATTCAAGCAAGGCGCAAGCCGCCAGTGTTGTTTGTAGCAGATCTCAATCTTTGGCTAGAGCGAAAGATGGTGCAAGTTGAGGAAGAAGAAACAAGTGAGTGTTAACTGAACGCATTTAGCTGTGCGAGTCAAAATACTGTAAGCACGTTAGCCTTTGACTTTCCGAATTGAACTGTACGAGCGTAGCCACCAACGCCACAAATGTTTAAAGAAGTTTGAATCATGTTTTGAGACAGCTACTGAAGTACGCGTGTCTTCCGCACCGTTTTTAAAGCACAAAGTAACATTGTTGCACCATCTTTCGCTCTGAAAATGTGTGAAAAATTAGATTTTTTCAGCTAAAATTGAGGTTTGCAGGAGATTCTGGGTAAGGAAACGTTGGGGGATCCATGCAATCCATTCCTCCCTGGAAGCCCCCGGGTGTCTAGTTTTCAGAAATGTATGGGTTTGGTAGGTTTCCCTAGATGGCCGCCGAGCACCGGGCCAAAAACCCAAGTGACCCCCCTTGCAAAACCAGGTGGTTTTGAGATAGGCAATTTTGATGTCGCCTCACTGCGTTTTGGGCCCTTGCCTGTCGCGGGTACTTGGGCCTCCCACACAAGTGAGGCACCATTTTTACCGGGAGACCCCGGGGAACGCTCGGTGGTGGGAAATTTGAGTGAGCCCGGTGATGCCACAACTTTCCCACACAAAAATGTGATTTTTTTTCAGCTAAAATTGAGGTTTACAGGGGATTCTGGGTAAGGAAACGTTGGGGGATCCATGCAATCCATTCCTCCCTGGAAGCCCCCGGGTGTCTAGTTTTCAGAAATGTATGGGTTTGGTAGGTTTCCCTAGATGGCCGCCGAGCACCGGGCCAAAAACCCAAGTGACCCTCCTTGCAAAACCAGGTGGTTTTGAGATAGGCAATTTTGATGTCGCCTCACTGCATTTTGGGCCCTTGCCTGTCACGGGTACTTGGGCCTCCCACACAAGTGAGACACCATTTTTACCGGGAGACCCGGGGTAACGCTGGGTGGTGGGAAATTTGAGTGAGCCCGGTGATGCCACAACTTTCCCACACAAAAATGTGTGAAAAATGTGATTTTTTTTTCAGCTAAAATTGAGGTTTGCAGGGGATTCTGGGTAAGGAAACGTTGGGGGATCCACGCAAGCCATGCCTGCCTGGAAGCACACGGGTGTCTAGTTTTCATAAATGTATAGGTTTGCTAGGTTTCCCAAGGTGCCCGCAGAGCTAGGGTTCAAAAACTACAGCTAGACATTTTGCCAAAAAAGGGTCATTTTTCACTGCGAAATTGAGGTGTGACCACGTTGTGTTTTGCGCCGTTTCCTGTCCCGGGCACTAGGCCGACCCACACAAGTGAGGTACCGTTTTTCTTGTAAGACTTTGGGGAACGCGGGGTGGGTTGAAATTTGTGGATCCACGCAGATTCCGGAACTTTCCACCACAGAAATGTGGGGAAAATTTGGATTTTTTGTCAATTTTTTAGGTTTGCAAGGGATTCTGGGTAACAGACCCTGGTGGGAGGCAGTCAAGTCACCCCATCCTGGATTCCCCTGGGTGTCTAGTTTTCAAAAATGTATAGGTTTGCTAGGTTTCCCAAGGTGCCCGCAGAGCTAGGGTTCAAAAACTACAGCTAGACATTTTGCCAAAAAAGGGTCATTTTTCACTGCAAAATTGAGGTGTGACCACGTTGCGTTTTGCGCCGTTTCCTGTCGCGGGCACTATGCCGACCCACACAAGTGAGGTACCATTTTTCTCGTAAGACTTTGGGGAACGCAGGGTGGGTGGAAATGTGTGGATCCACGCAGATTCCGGATCTTTCCACCACAGAAATGTGGGGAAAATTTGTTTTTTTTTGTTAACTTTTTAGGTTTGCAAGGGATTCTGGGTAACAGACCCTGGTGGGAGGCAGTCAAGTCACCCCATCCTGGATTCCCCTGGGTGTTTAGTTTTCAAAAATGTATAGGTTTGCTAGGTTTCCCAAGGTGCCCGCAGAGCTAGGGTTCAAAAACTAGAGCTAGGCACTTTGCCAAAAAAGGGTAAATTTTCACTGCGATATTGAGTTGTGACTATGTTGCGTTTTGCGCAGTTTCCTGTTGCGGGCACTATGACTACCCACACAAGTGAGGTACCATTTTTATGGGGAGACGTAGGGTAATTCAGATTTGTAAAGGAACTGTTATTTTCTATTGACTTTAGATGCATTTCTGCCTTCCAAATGAAAGATATTGTGTAAAAAAGAAGTCATTCTAAAAAATGACTGGTAATTCTCATGCAAGTTTGAGTATTCCCAATTTCAGAAATGTGCAAATATCTACTGTTTCTAAACTCTATATTTTGTTCCCATTTCAGAAATACATAGGTGTCTTTCGTTCCGATTTTTCCATGTACACATTTTTACAGAATAATTACTATATACCCGGTACATAATAAAAAACCATTGCAAGTTGCTGCTCAGTTTTTGGCTCTGGGTTCGTCGGGTTCTTTGTGAACCTACAAGTCCTATATATCCCCACAACCAGTAATGTCCAGCGGATGTAATGGTATATTGCTTTCAAAGAGCTGTCATAATTAGAAGAAGTTACAGGTGAAAACGTTGACACAAAAGGCTGTTTTTTTCAACTAATTTTCAATTTATCCTATATTTAACTGTTAGTTTCTATAAAGAAACCTTGATGGATCTACACAAATGACCTCTTGCTGAATTCAGAATTTTGTCATCTTCTCGAAAATGTATAGCTTTCCAGGATCCATTATTGCTTTTGTACCCGTTTCTGCCATTAACTGGAAGGAGGTCAAAAACGCAAAATTAGGCTATGTCCCAGAAAAAGGCCAAAACTGTGTAAAAAATGTTGGGTTTCTGACAAAAGTCTGGTATCCCCCAAAAGCTGGGAAAATGGTGATTTCAACCCCACAAACCCTTTTTTGATAACATTTGCAGGGAAAAACCCAGATGCTTTCATTTGAAGCCCGTTTTTCCCAATTTTCCGAAAAAAAACAAAATGTTGCTGTATTTTGGCTCATTTCTGTGACCCCTCTAGGAGAATCCACAAACCCTGAGTACCTTTAGAATCCCCATGATGTTGGGAGAAAAGGACGCAAATTTGGGGTGGGTACCTTATGTGGTCAAAAAGTTACAGGGGCCTCAGCGCACACTACCCCAAATAGCCAAAAAAGGGCGTGGCACAGGAGGGGAAAAGGCCTGGCAGCGAAGGGGTTAAATATATCCCCGCTGAGCCTGACAAAATTATTTCCCCCTTAGGTAGCTTGTCTCTAAACAGAAGCCAAGTATAGGGCACTTAGAGAGAGCATTACGTTTGATCGCTATAGACTGGTGTAATTGCTCGCAATGAGATAAATTTATTTTACACATTTTTGTTCTTGATTTCACATCGTTTATAGTATTGTGTATTCGTTTGTTTGAATTTTCTCTGTTTAATGAGTATTGTATCTTTTGAATGGCACATTGAATATTGTAATGGTTGCAAAAAATGTTTAAAATAAGGCAAACTGTTTAAGCAGGGTGCAGTGACTAAAATGCATGGTTCCTTAATCTGCTGAAATAAATAGAACCCTCAGAAATAGGTGACCAGGTTATCTCTTTTTTCCTAAACTTTATCACGTCCTACACGGCCACCGAGACGGGCGTAATCCCCTTTGATAAACACTTTTAGAAAGTTGGCATTTTCTTACTTTACCCATTTGGTGCCTTCTGTCTGCCTCCAAATACACGTCTGGGGTGGGTGACAGCTGGGCTTTGTGTATTCCCTCTAGACAGCCACACAGAAAGAGAGATTAGGTGTGACTAATGGGCCATCCACATCCTGATGGGCCATCCTAGGCAGGATAGGAGGGAGGAGCTGACTTACCTCAATAGGATGTGTCTGTCCCCAGCCAAAGGGCTGCATTCCCCCCCTGTAGTGAGTTTGGAGCCATGGCAGGAAGGGCAGGGACTCTGTGCACTTCAAAGCTATCTCTTTGAAGTCTCCTCTACTTCAAAGGCACAAGTGGGTATAAGTATTGGACCTCAGATACCACCCTCTTCAGTACACTTCCGGACCTGGGGATATTCTTCCAGGAAGAAAGACTGCTGTGCTGCTGAAAGGACTGTCACCCTCCTAGACTCCTGCCCTGCTTTTGTAACCTTGCCTGGCAGTGGGAAGAACTGGACCTGCATCTCTACAACCCAGAACCAAAGGGGCTGTAAGGGCTTGCTGGCTTGCCTCCTGCTGGAAGTCTCAGGGACATCAAAGACTTCACTCTACTCACCAACAGCACCTGGACTCTGCCACCTGAGAGTTGTTACCTGCCAAGTGTTGGGAATCCAGTCCTGGGCCCTTGGAAGTGGGTAGGGAGTGCTACAAGTACCAAAACCACGCATCACCATCATTGCATGGATAGGAACTGGCACATCGTCCCTCGATGCCGACCCGTTGCCGCAAGGACCAAGGACATCGCTGCCTGCGCAATGTCTCCAGTTCCCGACACATCCTCGACTCGGTGATTGTTGTTTTGGTCTTGCTTCGTTCATTAAAGTAAGCTCTATTTTTCCAAGCAGGTGTGGTATCTTTTTGTGTGGTGTTTTCACTGGTGTTTAAAGTGTTACACAAATACCTTGCACTTTGACTCTTAGGTTGAGCCTGACTGCTCTGTGCCAAGCTACTAGAGGGTATGCACAGGTTAATTTAGGGTGTGTATCTGACTTACCCTAACTAGGATAGTGGTTGGACAGGATGCATACCTCTGCCAACCTGAAACCCAATTTCTAACACATACGTATTGGTACCAATCACACATTGAAGACTATTACAAGGGCCCTGAAATCCTGGAGACTCTCCCTGTGTCTTGTGCACCATCGATGGGCTCTGGGCTATAGTTATGAAGTAACATTGAAATCCTGAGCAGTGAGGAAGATCCTAGTTCTGTGGGTACGGGGTCTAGGTTTCAAGAGATAGTAAGAGAAGTGAAGAAGATCTCCTTCAGTTGGTCAGTTCTCTGTGTGTTTCCACCTAAAGGTGATAGAGGCGTTGATGTACAGATTGAAGTAGGTCTGGAGTGGCATGGGTGCTCTCTGCAGGATCTGGGCTGGTGAGAAGAGAGAAGGATGTCTAGATGTCACACATCTACTTTCTGATACTTCTTGGCTGTAGATGTGAAAGCTCCCTGTAGCCGAGCTGCTCTGTGAATCTGGTTGTGTCAGTGGGAGAGAGTAAAATGGTTAAACAGAAGAGATGGTAGATCTCATAACACCGCCATTCACTTGGTTTAATCCCCAGATATCCTCAAAGAGGAAGACAGCAAAGCTGAGATGTGCCAAGTAGTGATGAAGCTTCCTCTGGCAAACAGAGACACTTTGGCGTACCTCATTCTACACCTGCACAGGTACGATGACTCCTTTGCTACCCTCTGAGCACAGTAAGAAAAGTCTCTTCCACTCCTGCTGCTCTTCCGGCTACTTTGAAAACTAGCTTCTGATCTGGTATGAAGACACATTAGAGATGCTCTATTCCTTCTGAGAGTTGCTGACCCCTCTCCATTCAGCCAGACACTGACCCCCATCCATTCTCTTTAATTCTGACACCCTCCAGTGTCTCACATGCTGATACCAGCCATTCTCTGATCCTGATCACTCAATTGTCTCAGATGCTGACCTCACCTTTCTATCAGACGTTGCCCCCTGCTATCCTCTCATATGCTGACACCCCCTCAGTTCTCTCTTGTGCTGACCCCCCTCTATTCCCTTCTCTGATGCTTATCACGTCTCTGATGCGGACTCCTGACCCCTTTCTTACAGATTCTGGCAGCCTTTTCACAGACACTGAACTCCTCTGACCATCCCTCCGTCCATCCTCTCATCTGCTGACCTATTCTTAGATGCTGACCTGCTTCTCTGAGACTGACCCATTCAATCCCCTGTCCATCTCAATTTCTCTTCAACAGTACCCCCTACATTTCCGATACTCACCCCATCTCTCAGATGCTGACCCCAGCATTTTTTGCCTGACGTCTGTTTTCGTCTGAGCATGACCCCATGCATTTTTCTAATGCTGACCCCTGTGATATTCTCAGACACTGACTCCTACTGTTTTTGTCTGACAATTACCCCCTCTGGTTTTCCTAGACTCTGACTCCCTTCCGTTCTCTCAAGACACCTTACCCCTTGTGTTTGTTTGACACTCTGGCTGTAGGGTGGGGGCTGAGCTGCCTTAGAGGGTCATGTGAAGTAAGGGTGTGAATGGGGAAGGCTTAGTAGATCAACCAGCCATTACTATCCGGTTTGGTGCCAGTGATCTTTCCA
This sequence comes from Triturus cristatus, assembly GCF_964204655.1. Classification (NCBI taxonomy): domain Eukaryota; kingdom Metazoa; phylum Chordata; class Amphibia; order Caudata; family Salamandridae; genus Triturus; species Triturus cristatus. The sequence continues at coordinate 1,192,435,150 of NC_140584.1, forward strand.
TCATGTATAAACATGTGTGCCAGGAGCTTACAACAGTGACAGGGTCAGGATGCATGCTGGCAGGCCCAAGTGTAGGGGTTCCTGGCTGAGTGTCAGATCCCAGGTGAAGGGGTTCCTGACTGAGGTGAAGGGGTACAAGGATGAGTCTTGGATCCCAAGTGAAGGGGTTCCAGGCTGATCGTCAGTTCCCAGCTGAAGGGTTCTTAGGGTGATTGTCAGATCAAAGGTAAAGTGGTTCCAGGCTGAGCATTGGATCCCAGGTAAAGGGGTTCCAGGCTGAGCATCGGATCCCAGGTAAAGGGGTTCCACACTGAGTGTCAGATTCCAAGTGAAGAATTTTCAGGTTGAGGGTCAGAACCCACGTGAAGAGGTTGCAGGTTGAATGTTTGAACCCAAGTGAAGAAGTTCTAAGTTGTGATCAAACAATAGGGCAACCCACTCAACCCCAAGGTATTGGGTATAATATGTGAACACCAAAATAAACCTTGAGGATTTATTCTACTCTTGCTAATTATTTAAACAGTCACCGTAGTGAACTCAAATTACCATAATACTCAGACATAGACAATACAATATACAGAAGACATAGTTCATTCTTTTGTAAAATTTTTATGAGAAATTAATTTTTGAAATATTTCGTTAATTTCCAAAGAAAATTTGAACACTGGCAACTCAAGACTACTGTTATAATGTAGAACCTTGACAGTAGTTATTGACACTTTTTGTATGGATATGCACCACTATTAATTGGTCATAAGACACAAACCACTGGTTCAAATAATTATAGCATATATGAACATCAAATGGCATTTCATTGCGTCAAAACAGTGTCGTAGGCGTCGACGTTTCGGTCTCCTTATCCGAAATATTATTCCCCGAGACCATCATCAGGACAGAAGTTGCGCCATGTATCTAATGTAAAAATACATATATATAAATACATCAACTTTATAATTCATAATTTTTTTAATTTTTTTTTTAAAAAAAAAGTTTTTATTACAAAAATCCGAGTTCAACTCGAAGTATTATCAATACACTGAAGGAGGACAGGTCAACAGGTGTAACCCAGTTATACCACCCACAGGTGCGAAGGTACCCAATCCCCAGTTAGTGTGACCGTCAAAAAACGAAAACACGAAGTGAACCAAAGCGTGAGAAAATATAAATGCCAAGCATCAGATCTCAGGTAAAGAGGATCAAGGCAGAATGTTAGATCCCAAGTGGCAGGTGTTAGGTTGGTCGCCTAGTGCTTTGGTTTGGACTCTTTCCAGGTCACCTGGGCAAAGTCATTGAAAGCCTAGGAGGAAAACGCTGAGAAGGGATTTGGGAATGAATTCTCATATCTCATGCTGACAGAAGTGCCTTTAATCAGCAGAGGCTGGTCGGAAGGTTCCTTCTAAATCTTCTCTCTGACCTGCACTGCATGGTCGCTGGCAGCTTATTACAGACCCGGTAGCAAATGTGCATAACTCAGCACACTCATCAGTGGGCTCAGCAATACAGCCCCTTCCATAAAACCTCCACGGTCCTCAGCCTAAGAGCCTGAACAGAGTTAAAAGCCAAACCACCTCCGCAGTGCAGAAACTACAGTCCACATTCATGAAGTGAGAACAAGAACGATCTCTCAAGGTGAAAAGTAGGAACTAGCCACTAGGCGAAGTAATGCGTAAGTAGTGCACCAACATAACATCATCTTAATTCACACCCTCTCTGTGTTTCTTTCCTCCTCCAGGGTCATACAGAGTGCGTACTGTAACATGGACCGAAATAACCTGGCGCGAGTGTTTGGGCCGACACTTGTTGGTCACTCGATATCTGAGCCCAGTCCTTTGATGATCATGCAGGACACTCCGCGGCAGGCCAAGGTATGTCCGGGACGAAGGGGGAGGAAGGGTCCTTCTCTTTCAACTCAGTGAAAAGTTCATACTTTTGATGGCAAGCATTCAATGCGGCTGCTAATGCTCACTTCTAAGAGCTCACCCAGTACTCAGTAAATTATTTACAGTTGCCAAGAGACTCGTACAAACAGCACTTATGTCCACCTCCAGTAGACACGCTCAATGGCAAGAGACAGGCCTGATGCATTATATCCTGCTGCCAGTAGATATACCCAATGGGATATGTAAGGCTGGGTACATTATATCCAGGTGCCAATAGAGGTACCCAATGGCACACGCAAGGCTTGGCACATAATATCCACCTCAAATAGACAAACTCAAGGGCACACGTAAGACTGGGCACATATAATTCGGCCAGCAGACACACCAAACAGCACAAGTAAACCTGATAGCATTATATTCAGGTACCAGTCGATAGTCCCAAAGCATGCTCAAGGCTGGATGCATTATATCAGGGGGCAGTAGATCTACCCAATGGAAGGCATAAGGGTGGTGTGCTATGTCCTGCTGCCAATAGATAATGCCAAAGGCACGCATAAATCTGGCTGCATTAGATACACCTCCAGTAGATCTACCCATCGGCATACGTAAGGCGGGGCGCATTGTATCCAGCTACTAGTAGAGGTACCCAATGGCACATGTACGGCTTGGCGCATATCCACCTCAACTAGACACATAAGGGCACACGTAAGGCTGGGCACATTATACCATTCGGCCAGCAGCACATCAAACAGCACAAGCAAGGCTGCAAGCATTATATTCAGCTACCAGTAGCTGGTCCCAAAGGCATGAATAAGGCTGGGCATATTGTATCCAGCTGCCAGTAGATCTACTGAATGGCATACGTAAGACTGGATGCGTTATATCATTCTGCCAGCAGATATATCGAACAGCACTAGTAAGCCTGATGGCGTTATGTTCAGCTACCAGTCGATAGTCCCAAAGGCATGCATAAGGCTGGATACATTATATCCAGCTGCTAGTAGACACCTGAAATGGCACGCGCAAGGCCGGGAGCATTGTATACAGCTGCTAGTAAACACCTGGAATGGCACACATAAGGTTGGGTGCATGTATCCAGCTAGTAGTAGATGCCTAGAATGGCACACAAGGCTGGGTGCATTGTATCCAGATGCTAGTAGGCACCTGGAATGGCACACATAAGGTAGGTGCATTGTATCCAGCTGCTAGTAGATGCCTGGAATGGCACACATGAAACTGGGTGCATTGTATCCAGCTGCTAGCAGACGCCTGGAATGGCACACATACGGCGGGCGCATTTTATCCAGCTGCTAGTGGATACGTGGAATGGCACACACAAGGCTGGGAGCATTGTATCCAGCTGCTAGTAGGCGCCTGGAATGGCACACATGAAGCTGGGTGCATTGTATCCAGCTGCTAGTAGACACCTGGAATGGCACTCATGAAGCTGGGTGCATTGTATCCAGCTGCTAGTAGGCGCCTGGAATGGCATACAAGGCGGGGCGCATTATATCCAGCTGCTAGTGGATACGTGGAATGGCACACACAAGGCTGGGAGCATTGTATCCAGCTGCTAGTAGGTGCCTGGAATGGCGCACACAAGCTGTGTGCATTGTATCCAGCTGCCAGTAGATCTGACCAAAGGCATACATATGTCTTGGTGTATTATATCCACCTCCATAGATATACCCATCAGCATGCGTAAGGCTGGGCGCATTATATGCACCTCAAGTAGATATACCCATCAGCATATCTAAGGCTAGGCCCATTATATCCAGCTGCTAGTAGGCAAACCCAACTTCATGCATCAGGCTTGTGCCAATAGACATGCCAAATGGCATCTGTAAGACAGGTTGCATCATAGACACTTCCAGTACAGGGGGATGCCTTACACCAAGTTGCTAGTCGACACACACAAGGACAAACGTACAACGTCCTTCTTCCACTAGACAGACCCAAGGTCAAGCGTAGGACAAAGTGTATTAAATCAGTCTTCCACTAGACATGACCAAGGGCACTCATACAACTGAAAGCATTATACTGTGTGAGCCAGTAAGCACTCTCAAAGGCTATCTTAGGACTGGATGCATTATTCAGCACCAGGATACCCTTGTGGGTGATAGTACGCTTTACAAATACACGTAACATAAATCCATCTTCCATAAGACGCACCCAACTGCAGACGAAAGAGTGGGTGTCTGCTGTGGGCTCACCAACCGTCCCTTGAGACACACCGTGTCTTCATAAAGATGGGGGTTAAAGACCACCTTCTGCTTGAAGGCAAAGGGGTTCATACAGGGCATGTACCAGCATTTGATCCTTTGTTTTTTACCATCTTCATTGAGCTCTTACTTACTAAATTCATTGAGCTCTTATTGTATGCAATACAGCGGGTATTGGAATCCATGCATACATGTCGGCAATATCATTACAGCCGTTAAGCAACAAAGCCCCATAGCTACAAATGCACGTGTGATGGCTAGGTGGTGTAAGTTCCAGTAACGCAACAAACCATTCTAACTGTGAGGCTGACCAAATACGTTCTCAAAACACGCAGTGTGTAACCGTAGCACGTAGTCTGCCCCTGGACTGCTTGGTGTCATGGAAGTTCCTGCAACGCCCAATGATATGCGGCATAAAGTAATTCACCTCTGGGCTCTGACTGTGCTATGTGGAGCTGGAAAGGGGGTGGGGGTAGGGTCTGTAATGCTGGAATGGCTCTAGTGGGCTGGTGTGTCGTGTGAGGTCAAACTGTCCGGCAGTCCGTGGACACACAGCAGGCGTGCCTAAGGCAAGCCCGCCTGCGCCTGTCTTCTTCCGGCCAGGACAAGGGCCCAAGGACTTTGCCCTTTTCCTTTAAATAAGGTAATATACAGCCCAGCTAACTGTTAGCACTCCCACCCACATTACCCTACTCATGTGCGCACTCTATTGATCTTAGCCTTTCCTCTGGTGCTTGTGAGAGTTGTGGATGGTCTTTTCAGCTTGGCTCGAGTCAGCCCTGTCTAACCTCCAGTCTGACGCCTATTCTTAGTCAATTGCCGATCTTTGGCGGCGCTCAAGCTGGACATTTTCTGTTTTCTAATGGAGTCAAGACCAGATGTGTTGTTTCTCACTGAGACCTCGTTACATGAGGACTCTGGCCCTGATGTTGACGCTCTTCCTCCCAACTATTGCATTACAAGGTTAGATCGTCAGGGTAAGGGAGGTGATGGAATTGCTATTATATACAGGGAAATGCTAAAATGCTCCACCTCTCCACTTGATATCCAGAACTGCAAGAGTATAGACCCCGGGTCCATATTCGCAATTTCTTCAGGCCCCTCCTGAGGTGGTTGCTGGTTTAGTCATACACCGGGCTTATTTCTCCGTGCTTGGTGATTTTAACATATAAATGGATGACGTAATAATTGTGCCTCGAAAAATCAACTGCATGACAATGCCTCTCTTTAGCAATCGGTGGAAAGCCCGACTCACATCAAGGGGCACACCATTGACCTTGTATTTAGGAACATCACTAATCTCCAGGTCCACATCCCCTTACCCCTGACCTGGACATATCATTTTTCACTTACTATAATCTTACCCATCTCCTCCCCACCCACACCCTCTGTTCCAGTCAGATGGCTAGATAAACCCTGGCACAAACTGAATCTCAAAACCTGGTGAGATGTTATGGAGGCAACAAGACCTGATCCCTCTGATGAAATCACCTTGTCCTCCCATAGGTCCAACGAGTGGATTACTAACTCGTTGGACACAGTGTTACCAGCTGGGTGGCATAAGGATGCCCAGTGGGCAAAAAAATCCCCTGGTTTAACACTCACCTGTTGACTCTGAAAAAAGAGTGTAAACGACTAGAGAAAAGTTGGAGACGGTCTTATGATGAGTCCAGTAAACTAGAATACAGACTATCTATTGATCGCTATCATGTGGAAATAAAAGTATCCCAAGCCTCCTACTTCTCCACAAAAATCACAAACTCCCCTAAAGAGATTTTCCAGATCCTCAGTCATTACAAAGTCTCAACCAGCTAGCTCTACTCCAGAAGTCTCTGTAAAGCATAGAAACAAGCTGACGCGTTTTTCCAGAAGACAATAGGTATTTATTCTTCCTTCCATGAGAGATCTAACACTGTCGCCTTCGCCTCTGGAGGGTCTATTTGGATGCTCCAGAGGGCACTCTCACTGCCCTCCCTAACCTTACTCTGAACCTCTTAACATGTCTCCTAAACTCAATAAAATAGGGTTCTCCATTAGACCTTGTCCCCCTTCATATTCTTCGCCAAGGGTCTGAGTGCATTGCCTCGGTTCTGACTGTTAAATCTCTCTCACATGTGGTCAGGTGCCCATTCAGTGGAAGCGCACGATAGTTAAACCACTCTTTAAAAAAAACGAATCTTGATCCCCTCTGTCTCAGTAAGTATAGACCGGTCTCTCTCTTACCAGGAGCCTCCAAGATCCTGAAAAAAACATATTAGCAAACAACTTTCTGCCTTCCTACAGTCTAATGAAATCCTCCTCACCACTCGAATGGGGTTCTGACCACTGCACAGCACTGAAACAGCTCTGCTTGCTATGGTTGAGGAACTTAGACGACTTCTGAATCAAGAAGGTTCTGCCGCCATCATTCTCTTAGACTCAGTGCTGCCTTCAGGATGGTTGACCACTCTATTCGTATTCAGAGAATCTCTAATATAGGTACCGAGGGCGAGCACTAAAATGGCTTTCCTCTATTTTGGAAAACAGAACAGTTCAAGTTGTGGACCAGTCCTCCTACTCTGTTGTTCCTCCTTTTAACTGAGGGATACCGCACAGATCTGCCCTGAGTCCCACCCTTTTCAATCTTTACTTGCTTCCTCTGGCTGACATTGTGCAATCATTTGAGTTGTCATTGGTCTCTTACACTGATGATACCCAGTTGGTCATGTCAATCTCCCCTGATCCCAGCTCAGGCCATCTATCTTTGATGCCTTGCTTCTTGGAGGTGGCCAGATAGATGGCCAGCTGCCGATTGAAACTTAATGAAGAGAAGACCGATGTCGTGCTGCTGGGCAATAATTTCGGTTACCGTGGTCCGACCTCTATGTTGGCCTGCATGAGTAAGCTCCCAGTCCAAAAAGCTCGATAAAGACTGTGTGGATGTGGCTGGACTCTAATATCACGATGGGCCACCAAGCTAAAAATCTTGCTGCCAGTTGTTTCGACATTTTGAGACTTGTAACGAAGGTCCTCAATCTTCTTCCTTTTGCAGCTAAAAGAGTGATTGTCCAGACCCTTGTACTATCATGCCTCGTCTACGGGAATGTCTTGCATTTTGTCTAACCCGAATATGTTATCAGAAGGTTGCAGGTTGTGCAGAAGGCTGCTGCCCGGCTCTTGATGAATGTTTCGAAACATCAGTCTGCCAAAATGGCATTAATAGCTCTTCACTGGCTTTCGGTGCAGGCGCTGAGTGCAATTCAAGTTCTTATGCATGATGCACAGGGCTCTTCACAAAAAAGGCCTCTCACTGTTTAGACCCGTATCCTTTCCCCCTCACCCCCATAAGCCAGGGAGACTTCTTGGATCCTCCTTGGCACACTTGCTAACTGTTCCCAAGATCCGCAGATCTTGTTTGAGGGGGCTACTCAATGTCCTTTCTGGCCTTAAACTTTGGAACACCTTACCTCTAGAGCTATGTTCAATGGAGCATGAACGTCCCTTCCACAAAGCTTTGAAAACCTGGCTGTTTACGAACTAATTTCCCCTCCTATAGTGACTTGTCGATCAGCGATGTCTGTTTTCGGTGCAGTGAGACTTTGGGTAGCTCGCTTTATAAAAGCTCTAATCTAATCCAATCTTGGAGGGCAGGCAGTCAGTAGATGATCCCAACCAGATGCAATGGGTAATATCCGCAATGTGCACGCTTATTCACACCGGAGCACAATGACTTCGGCCCTGCCCCACTTAAGGGTCGCCGCTTGCCAGTCCACAACACTTGGCAGTGTGCTAGCCTTCCATTGCATTGCCATTAGTCTGCATGCCATTAGTAGTGTCGGGCCTATAAAGTGATTAGAAGCGCCCCGCAGACCTGAGACGTTTGTAAAGGCCAAGCAGACTGCTGGCCACATAGTATAGATCAGTAGGACCTGTGACTCTGGTGTGGGTATCTTTGCCCCCGACCATAGAATGTAGGCCATCGGACAGCCCCAAAACATGTTCCCTAGGTGCATAGCAGCACAGGCATTCGGGCGATACCTCAGGGTAGATTTTGTGATATTTGGCAGTAATGATGTAGGCCTTATGTAGGATATTGTGCTGAATGAATTGGAAGCGGGCGCTGTGGGAGACCCTCCGCAGGTGCAGCACTGTTTTGTCCCATTCCTTCTGGGTCAGTGTACGGACAATGTCTCCCTCCCAAGTTCACAAAAGTGACTCCAGGGGTCCTGCAGGGTTTGGGAGAGGGCCCTAGTCAGCTAGATGATCAGCCGACGACGTACAACCATTTTGTGCATCCCTTGTGCAAACAAATGTGGGACAGGTTCCGTTTCTATAAGACTATAAGAAGTGGCATCATTTCCTATCCGGGAAAAACCAGGTCTTTAACATTTTGAAACGTATTCTGGAGTATTGGAACCTGATGGAGGAAGGAAGCTCGTTCAAGAGCTTTGCTGCTCAGAAAGAGAGGCTTCTTCCATCCCATGTGGCCTAATAGATCCTGGGGGCCTGAACTAGTCCTGTGTTTGCCAATCTAAGCATCTGATTTGGTAAATACCACTGAAAGAGCTTCTGTAAATCCTCCGACCCTCCCCCATACAATGTCTTGTGCACCAAGCACAAAGCCTTAAACTCAGTGCGTTTCTTGATTGGTAGCCAATGCAAATCCCTGATGCTGTTTGAGATGTGTTGGTATTTAGGTATTTGGTATTCCTAGAATACCCAAATAGAACACAAGGGTATCCCAGGGGCATACTGTAGCATCACTACTACCCTCCTGTAACTGGTATATGCCACCCACAGGAGACCACTTGCATGGGTGGGAAACACTGCCCTTGGGAGAAATAGTTCCTGCACCAGCTTAATCGCTCTCACCTCAGGTGCCAGTCCCAGATCCTCCATACATTTCCCCCCTATCCAGAAGGTGGCCCATTGTAGCTGCGCTGCCAGGTAATAGTGCTAAACATTCAGGGCACCTAGCCCACCTCTCCCCACTGGGAGTTGCAGACTGGCCAAGGCCACCCTGCACCTGCCCTTGTTTACGATGAGGCCACCAAGCATGGTTTGCAATGATTTGAACATGCTGCAGGGGATGTTCACTGGTAGGTAGTAAAATAATGCAATAGGCACGGAAGCATCACCATTCTGGAGAGAGACACTGCCCTGCACCAAAAGTGGGAGGGAACACCAGAAGGGGACGGAAGAAGTAGACTGCCCTCATGAGGGTTTCCATCTATGAGAACTTGGGTTGAGTGATAAATATTGATATCCAAATAATGGAAGTTGCGGGGCTCCCAGTGAAAGACATGAGGGTCCGCTCTAACGCTCTATGGTGGGCACTCCAGATGGATCAGGAACAAGCAGGTCTTGGCCTAGTTGTTCCCCACGCGTGAGGCAAATCTGAAGGCATTTAGGATATGCGCTATCTCATCAATGCTCGACCAGATGTCTTATACGTAGATAAGGACATTGTCAGCATATAAGGATACCACGTGGGTTGTGTCCCCAACACTCAGCCTGCTTGTCGGAGCATCTGCACAAGATGCTCCATCACCATGATGAAGAGCAGGGAAGAGAAAGAACGTCCTTGATGCGTGCCACCTCCAACTAGGGAGGGGGAGCGATATTCAATCAATCAATCAGGGGTTTATAAAGCGTGCTGCTCGCCCGAGAAGGTCTCAAGGCCCTGAGCGGTGAGTGGGTTGTGGGGGGGGGGGGGGGCGGTGTTGCCACTCTGGTCAATCGAAGAGCCAGATCTTGAGGTTCTTCCTGAAGATTTGCAGGGTCGGGAAGCATCTGTTGTTCACTGGGAGCTCGTTCCAGGTCTTGGCTGCGATGTAAAAGAAGGCTCTTCCGCCTGTTCTGTTTCTGCAGATGCGGGGGGTCTCTACCAGGGCGAGGTCAGCGGAGCGGAGGTTCCTTTTGGGTACGTGGAAGGAGACTCTCTCGTTGAGGTATTTGGGTCCTATGTTGTGGAGGGATTTGTAGGCGTGGGTGAGAAGTTTGAAGGTCACTCTCTTTTTTCGACAGGGAGCCAGTGGAGGTCTCGTAGGTGTTGGGTCATGTGTTCGTGCCGTGGGGTCCCGAGGACGAGTCTGGCTGCGGTGTTCTGGATGGTTTGGAGCTTGTGTAGAAGAGATCTGTTGATTCCTGCGTAGAGGTCCAGTCTGCTTGTTATGAGTGCGTGGGTGACGGTCCTTCTACAGTCAGGGGGGATCCATTTGAAGGTCTTGCGGAGGATGCAAAGGCAGTTGAAACTGGTGGAGGCGACGGAGTTGATCTGGGGGGTCATGGTGAAGGAGGAGTCGAGGATGATGCCGAGGTTCCGTGCGTGGTCTGTCGGGGTGGGTGGGCTCCCGCGGGCGGAGGGCCACCAGGTGTTGTCCCAGGCGGGGGTGGAGGGTCCGAGGATGAGGACATCAGTCTTATCCGAGTTGAGTTTCAGGCAGCTATCCTTCATCCAGGCTGTGACGTCCTTCATTCCTTCCTGGAAACAGTCTGGTGTCTTGGGGGTTCTTCGTGAGGGAGGGGATGAGTAGGGTGTTGTTGGTGTAAGATACTATGCTGAGCCCATGCTGTCTGACGATGGTGGTGAGGGGGGCCATGTAGATGTTGAAAAGCGTGGGACTGAGCGATGATCCTTGGGGTACTCTGCAGTTGATCTCTGTGGGTTCGGAGAGGAAGGCAGGGAGTCTGATCCTCTGGGTTCTGCCGGAGAGAAAGGATTGGATCCAGTTCAGGGCGGATCCTCGTATCCCGGCTTGTGAAGTCTGGCTGCGAGAGTGCGATGTGAGACGTGTCGAAGGCTGCGAAGAGGTCTAGTAGGATGAGGGCCGCAGTGTGTCCCTGGTCGAGTAGCATGCGGATGTCATCAGTGGCAGCGAGGAGGGAGGTCTCTGTGCTGTGGTTGCAGCGGAATCCGGACTGAGAGGAGTCTAGGATGGAGTTCTCTTCGATGAAGGTGGTCAGCTGAGAGTTTGAGTCTCTCGGTGACTTTGGCACGAAAGGGAGGAGAGAGATGGGCCAATAGTTTTTCAGGTCTGTCGGGTCGGCCAAGGGGTTTGACCTCTGCATGCTTCCAGTCGTCTGGGAAGGTGCCGGATCTGAAGGAGGCATTTGACCTCCGCCCGCTTCCAGTCGTCTGAGAAGGTGCCAGATTTGAAGGAGGCGTTGATGGTCTGTCCTAGTTCTGGTGCGATGGCGGCGGCAGCCCTGTGGTAGATGTGTAGTGGGCAGGGGTCTGTGGGGGCTCCTGGATGGGTGTTCTTCATGGTCACGGTGATGTGTTCGATGGTGGCGGGATTCCAGGTCATGACAGTCGGCTTATTGTCGGCTGTAGGGAGGGGGGTGGTGTCCGACGTCTGTTCGCTGAACTTCTCGTAGAGGGCCTTGATTTTCAGATAGGAGCTGAGCTTGTTGCAGAGTTCCTGGTAAGGTGTGACGTCCATGGCTTCGCTCGGGGGTTTGGCGAAATGCTGCAAGACGTTGAAAAGTTCTTTGGCGTTGGTGTGGATTTTGTTCTTGATGAAGGTCCGCTTAGTGTCTCTAATGCGCTGGTGGTATTCCTTCAGGATGCTCCTGTGGTTGTTTAGGGCTTCCGTGGTTTTCCGATTTCCACGAGGCATTTGCAGGAGTGCCTGGCTTCTTGTAGTTCTGTGGTGAACCAGGCGGCCTTCAGGGGGCGTAGTTTGGTGGGGTGGTGGAGGGGTGCAAGCTTGTCGGTGCAGCAGGAGATCCAGCGGTGAAGTTTTTTGGCTGCAGAGTTGGCATCGGTCGAGGTGCAGTGGGGGGTCTAGGGGGAGGGTGGTGTTGAGGTGTTCCTCTGGGGTCTTACTCCAGTTCCTTCGTGGCGGGCGCGGATGGACTTGGGTTCGGTGGTGGTGTTGAAGGTGAAGTGTACGCAGTGGTGGTCCGTCCAGAGGGGCTGGGTGGTGTGGCTGAAGTGGATGTTTGTCCCTCATGTGAAGATGGGGTTGACGGTGTTTCTGTAGGAGAGTAGGATCTGCTTCACATGGTTACCTCACTTTTTGCTGGTGTTTCCCTGTTTTTCGATTTTAGTCTGGCTGGGGCCCTGCTATTGAGGGCCCCAGCTTAGTTGCTTCCTCTCTAAATTGATTGCATGTACTTTAGGTACACCACAGATTGGATCTTGAGGTACCCTTGTGAGTCCTTAGTATATGGTATACTATGTACCCAGGGCATAGGTACCCCAGAGGGCTACCAGGGGCTGAAGCATGTATTATGCTACCCCTGGAAAGCCCTCCAAAATAACACCACAGATCTTCTACTGCAGCCTGGATAAGGTGGTGCAGGCACCCTTTACTGAGGTATAGGTTCACTATAACTCCCCTATCGCTGCACATACAAACCTATCAGTCACCCCTATGGCAGGCCTTATCAATCCTGAAGGCAGGGTGCTAGGTTATATGTGAGAGGGTGCCCAGGCATGAGCTGAGCCCCTCTGCAGCCTTCGGAATCTCTTCTCCGGGGTTGTCGGTGGTGCAGCCTGACCATATACTCTTAAGTGCATTATAACTAAAATGGTTAATGCTAACGTTGGACTGGCTGCACGGAAACATGTCTTGTTTGGTGTCAAACACCTTGGAATCATACCCCCACATCAATTCCGGATGTGAGAATATGATCCCACCCTTCTATAGGGAGAGACATGGCAATACTGGTATACCCGGTAGAAACTTAACGGAGCCTTGGCATCACGAAATGGATGCTGCAGCCACAGACACGGGTCTGGCCTCCTGCTGCTGGCCGAAACTCCGGCAGGGGAGGCCTGGACAATAGGTTTCTTGTCACAGGGAGGTGTAACCACCTCCCGGGCAGGATGGTGTGTATTGGGGCTGGGTGGGCACACTCTGAGTGCTTTGAAGTCCTGCACTGGGGGCACATTTGGTGTTCCTGTGCATAGTCCAGCCCAAACCGGTTCTGGGGCTTCTAGCCCCTGCTCTGGTGTGAAACTGGACAAAGGAAATGGGTGTAGCCACCCCTCTTTCCAAACCCTCCCATAGGTGGATTCCCAGAGTTAGTCCAACCCCTTCCTTAGGTATAAGTAAGTAACCTCTGTAACCAGAACTTTAGATATCCCTGGATGAAATGCTGAATCCTGGAACTTCTACGCTCTACTAAAGACTAGAGGACAGAAGAAATCTCCCTTGGGGTCAAGGAGTGACTCCCCTGCTTGGCAGGCACCAACAAAGCATTTTGCCAGTCTGCATTTCCAAAGCTCCAGCTGGGCTCCAAAGTATTTGCAGCCCAGGAAGAGGATTTCCAGACATCTCAGAGGCCGACCTGAGTCCACAGCAAAGCTGAGACCCGCAGCCCTCGTGAGTAGCATGGATCCGGAACTCCTGGTAACTGTGCACTTTTGCAAGTGCATTGACTTCTAGATGTCTCTTGAAGTCGTGCTTGGGGTTACTTGTAGCCCCCACCTCGAGCAGACAATCCACCGAAGATTGTTGGCCTAGTCACCCCGAGTGACCCGTGGGCCGCCATTTTGTGTTTCCTCACAAGGCTCCTTCGCGATCCCTGGTCCGTCGACTGGTGGGTCCCTGAGAAGGCAACTTTGATTTTCCTTGGGCATCCCTGGTTGCTCCAGACGTGCCCTGACTCCCAACCAAATGGAGATTCCCTCAGACCTTGCTGGTCTGCAACAAAGCCTCTTTCTCCTTTCTGCGTGGGTTGCTGTTGCCAAGGCTTGTTGTGTCCAATCCGGGAACCTACACTGCAGCACTCGACATCCTTCATGGGACAGCTCGAATCCAGCTCCTGGTTGTCCTCGACACCTCCTGGTCCTCGTGGCTAAGTGAGTCAAGCTTCACCTTCTTCACCTGAAACACCGGACATCGGTGGGCATTAGTCTTTTGTGCCCCTGGTCACTGGCAAGTGACCCAGACTCTGTTCCCTCTGCTTTCAGGTTCTTCACATCTTCGATCCAGGCTTGGATCTCTTCGGACACTTCTCATCTTCCCGGCAGCAGCACTTCTTTGCCAGCTCCCATTGAAAACGACGACGCAACCAGACACCATTTGACACCTATGCACCCGACTTCCCTGGGTGAGGTAACACGAGTACTCCAGTCCTCCCGTGGGTGTTGACCCTAGAACTTCCTAAGTCCCAAAGGGTTTGCTCCTGACTCATTTCTAAGTGTCCCTAATCTTTAAAAATCTAACCGCGACTTTCCCCAATGAAGCCAACGGGAGCTCGCGGCTGTGTTCTCACACTGCACACTGCCCCCGGTGGGTCCCCTGTGTCACTACCTTGGGTGGTTCCTTGGGGTCCCAATGATTCTACAGGCTCTAGGCCTTGTGTCTACTTAAGCCGTGGTTCTTATACCACTATTTTAGTATATGGTTTAGCTCGGCCCTAAGGCCTGACGTGTATTTGTGCTATTTTACTGTAGTATTGGAAGTGTAACTTATGTGTTTTGACCTCTAGCCTCATAAAGAGACTAGGAGGGTGTGTTTAGAAATAAAAACATATATTTTATATATTTATACCTGGTGGGGTTGTCTTTCATTTAGTCATTCAAGAGATTATAGACTGGTAAAACTTTACATTCCTTCAAGACTTAGCCTGAAGGCTGCTCTCCATAGCTACCTCTAGGATAGCTTTCAATAAAGGTGGTCTTTAACCTATCCTCAATAAGGGGTTGTTTGGACTGGTACAAGGTGCCCACTATAATTAGTGGACAGCATATACCAAGCCAACTTCTGACAGTGTCCTGCTCTGTGAGTGGGGGTGGTGAAGAGCTGCTTCAGTCCGAGGTTGGAGAGGTTGTCAAGGAGGGTGGTGGAGTCGGGGTCGCTGCGGTTGTCGAGGTGGAAGTTCAGGTCTCCGAGTAGGATGTAGTCTGTAGAGGTGATGGCGTCGATGCGATGAGTTCGTCGATGGTGGTTCCGGACTGGGTCCGAGGTCCCGGTGGTCTGTAGGCGAGGGTACCACGTAGCATGGTCCTGGGGCTGGTCTGGATCTGGAAGCGGAGATGTTATGTGTTGGCGTGGGCGTCGCTCGTGCCGGAGGTGGAGAGTCGGAGGGAGGTCTTGTGTGCGGTGGCGAGTCCTCCTCCTGGGCGGTGGGGGTGGTCCTTTCTCTGGATCTTGTACCCGTCTGGGATGGCTGTGGCAATGTAAGGGCTGGAGGTGGCGTTGGTCCAGGTTTCCGTGAAGAAGGCGACGTCGGGCGAGAGGGTGTCGATCAGGTCCCAGATCTCTATGGCGTGTCTGTGAAGGGAGCGTACATTGAGAAGGATGCATGTCAGGGCTTCGGTGGTGCGAGCGTCCAGTGGGTCTTCTGCGGTCGAGGGGGCGTCGTCGATGGTGAAAGATCGTCGGCAGTGTCTGCAGGAGAACTGTCGGTGGGTGGTGTTCGGTGAGTATCTTTGGCAGTTGGTGCGTCTTCCGGGGTTGAATGCGTGGAGGGCGGCGGAGTCATATTGGCGATGCCTAGGAGATACGGTGTTCCTGGCACTGGCCGCGGTTGGGTCGCTGACGGGCTTGACTTAGGCGCGCCAGTGGCGCGACCGTGCAGCAGAGGCGGGAACGAGCGTGAGCAGGGGGGAGGGGCCGCAGGGGCGGGGCAAAGGAAAACAACAGTGGGCACAAGGAAGGAAAACCAAGGGGCATACAGCAGGTTGTCAAGAATTCTTGTCATACGAGGGGAGGAAAACGATAACCAGCGAAAACGGACTACATCTCCCAGGATGCTTAGCGGTTGAGAGGTTATGTAAACAGGAGAGCTGTTACATAACTCAAGGGAAACACGCCCTTATGTAAACAGGAGAGCTGTTACATAACTCAAGGGAAACACGCCCTTATGTAAACAGGAGAGCGGTTACATAACTCAAGGGAAACACGCCCATATGTAAACAGGAGAGCTGTTACATAACTCAAGGGAAACACGCCCTTATGTAAACAGGAGAGCTGTTACATAACTCAAGGAAAACACGCCCTATAAAGGGAGGAACCGGGAGGTACAAGGCTGTCGGATATTGTGTTTACACCGACGTACCTGCTTCGTGAAGAGCAGTGTTCCGGAGTGGTGCTCCAGTAAGGCAAGAACGGAGGTAGGTCGAGTCGTTACTCCCTGGGCCGTGTCTTGCCCCATCGTCACCTGTGAAGGACCCGGAAGCTCTACCGGTCAACCATTGAGCTTCGCTTTTTGACTCGGCTGAGTCCAAGCGCAGTGGCGCTTTTGCTGGTTGGAGTCGTAACTCCCAGCCCGACCAGAGACACAGGGACTGCCAGCTGTAACGCACACCAGGAGGTGTTTGCCGCGTTACAGACTCGGAAGTCCACAGGATCGATCGATCGAGCGGCTGCTCTCGGTTCAGTCTTCTTGCTTGTGATTGGGGTATCGGTGACGCATCACCAGGAGGTGACTCCGCGTCCCGGTGCAGTCTGAGGAAGAGGTTGAGCGGCTGCTCCCTTCAGGTAGAGACCCCGGCTGGGTGTTTCCCTGACTCCTCGATTCTCCCCAACACTCTTCGTGCCCCTCACAGCCTACCGATTGGCATTGTCGGCCATTTAATTTCTGCCCTCTGTTGGCATACGCCGGGATCGGCGTATATGCAGAGGACGGTTAGGACCATCCGTGCTGTGGGCTGGTAACGTACTTAGCCTGGAGGATTCCAGTGACTATAACTTTTGTTTGTTCTTTGTATTTTATTTGCCTTCATTAAAAGAACTAACCCTTCACAAGTGGTTGCGTCCTCATTGTCGTGTCTGTTAAACGATCCTGAGACGTTCAGGGCGTTACACAGGTACAGAGGGGGCAGGAAACATCAGCAGTTATCAACAACAATGAAGAGTTACAGCAAAAAATAAAATACGAGAAAAATACTGTCACACAGCGGGCAAGAACCTGAGCAGTCAGTGGCCTTGAACCTCTTGTGGGAGGAGGCAGGGGCTCAGCGGCAGCGTCGATGGCGCGGAGCTGCGGGGGAAGGGCGGGCAAGTGACCAGGGTCAGGGGTCTCATCCGCCATTTTCTGTCATTTGATCCTTTTAACCACTGACTGACTACATTTACACCTTACATGGTCTGCCATCTGGGTCTACTGGCACCGATCTAATGAGAGCTAGAGGAAAGACAGAAGGGACTAAGACTGCTTGAGGTCTGAAGAAAGACGATCGAACCCCACTCGATAACAACTTGAAGCATGAATAAACCACCTACTGAAGATGTGGTGATCTGAGGTCTTAGGGTTGGATACGGCTACCAAGGTAAAATGAGGCTAAACTTTCAAGGCACTAGTATCCCAGGGAGCCTCTCTTGGAGGAGATCCTTTCTTTAACTGGGAGCCAGTGTAAGGTTCCGGCAGCCGTGTGATGCTCTTGCATGTTGAGGCCTTAAACGAGACTATATGCTGCATTCTACGCTCTGTCGCCTGAGAGGGCAGGTAGCCCAGTGGACAACTCATTGCAGTAGTGAGAATTCACTACAGCTCCCACCACTGGCACTTTAGTAAATGCTGATCGCTATTTGAGATAGAAAGTAGGGCGTGAAAACATGGTATGACCTGCATAACTCCACACCTGCCCAGGACTGCTTGCTTATCCCTACCACAGAAGCTGTACTTATCAGGACATGTTTTCTTGGCTCTTCAGATGGGATGAATAGGGTCACAGAATGTAGAATGAGACAGCTCAATCCTACAGATGGTAGGGGGTTTTCAGAGTAGGTTTCTATTAGTCACCAGACTCTAAGTACTGGATTTCAGAGACCGCCTTGCTGTCCGCGTGATGTCAGAGTGGAGTTTCCTGCAGCATCTCATTGGTTGATGTTGGGAGAGACCGGGTAGGCTGGTGCTTGAACTCTGCTGCAGCTGAAGTCAGTCTGTGCAAAGCGCCCAGGAGTATGGAAGCTTTGAAAGTGGTGGCTTCCTTCATGACGTGCTACGTTTCCTTATGGCGATTGCCTGGAGTGGTTGGTAGTCAGTTTACTCTCAGATGGGGTATTGTATGGAAAGGGCAAAGAATCTGAAGGGTTGTGATCATGAGCTTGGCCCTACAAGGGAAGTGGTGGAAGGTGGCGGGCCATCGAAAGATGACGTTCACGGTAAATAACAGAAGTCTAGCAGGTATTCTCTGGAAAGGGGGTGTGCCTATGTGCCACATGTAAGACAGCAGTATTTAATGCCACTAAACCTCCTCTTCTGAGGCGGTTTTGTGGCCTGGTTTTAATATGCAGAGATCACGTAGAGCCTGTCTGGTGACTTCAGAATGACGAGTTATTTTACTTCACGGATTCTATGAAAAGTGCAGTCCCTGGGGTTGGTCATATGTTCCGTTGAGTCCTCTGTACGTAGAGTGCTGTGTGTCGCGTGTTCTTTCTCCTTAGGTCCTCTCTCGCCTACTCTCTCTGCCCTCGAGCTTCTGGAACAAGATCCTGTCCAACAACCAGGAGAACATACATCCTGCAACTGTGGAGCACAACGTAGAGAGGTGTGGCATGTCTGCGGAGAGGGGTGAGTACTTCCAGGATTGTGGAGAGCGGCTAAGGCCATATCTGCAGCATACAGGGGCGGGACGAGGAAGTGACAGATTATATGGAAAGGTTTGAACTCACGAATATTACCTGTCAGAGGACGGGGATGGATTGGATGGTGGACGGTCCTAGAGAGAAGCCAAGCAAGAAACAGTGAGAAGAAATGAAGTACATAGAACAGTGGGAATGGAAGAAGCCTCAGATAAAAGGCAAGAGAGCATAAGTCTTGGGGAGGAGGAGTATGTTATGCAGGAGAGGAGAGGCAGCAAGGAGAGATGTAAGTGGCAGTAGAAGAGGTAGGTTTATGGGAATTGGGTCTGTGTGTGTGTGGGAGCATGGTATAGACACTGATAGGAAGTGACGCGTGTTGACCGAGAGTGCAGCACAAATGTTCATGTAGGTTTGACAAGCAGAATGATGAATAACAGAGAAGGGTTGTGCATAGTAGTGTGGGAAGGAACGGCAGATGATGAGTAAGGGTTCGAGCGCACGTGTATGCAGGAACTGGGCAGGGAAGGTGGATGGGTTGTGGATGCAGATGTAAGGGTTGGCATGTAAGATACATGAGGAAAGATGTACGAGACCTCAAGGGCACATGAGCGAGAAGTTGGTGGGAGTTGAGTTTTTTAAAGGCCTGTAAGGGTGAGCAGGGATGAAGCTGAGATGCCTTGCCTCCATTGGGGTCACTAACATCCTTCTTCTTCAGTAGGCCGGATCTTTCAACCCTTGACCTCGCCAGAGATCAACTCGCAAATATTGTCTGCCAGCAGCCTGCAGAAGCAGGGGAAGCGAGGCCTGGGGGCACCCTTACCGAACCAGTAAGTGCCTTCCACCTCTGCTCTTTGCGCTACACTTGTTACTCTCAATCACTACAGTTGGCTGCTGGTCAGGGGTCAATGTATGCACTTTGACTCCTCATTTCACCCTCTTCCATTCCAGGTATTGCATGTACTTCCCTTCCCTATAGTTGTAAATCTTAGCTGGGGAAACAAGTGCTCCTTGTGAAGCTGCTATAGATTCTCTACCTAACATGTATCTTTGCCTCTCTTGTTACAGTACATGTGAGACTGGCATCCAATCAGCTGTTTGCTTTGTTTGGGAATAGCTAGAACTTACAGAGATGCAGCCTGCACCACAGATGAGGTTTGGCTCTAGTGTACCGAGACTTCATGTGGTCATATGAGAAAGACAAGAAACCAGGTGCAATACCCAGAAGGCAAAGATGGCTGTAGTAGTAAAACAGACAAGTTGATAGTTACACTTACTCGAAGGAGGAAGTGACCTCTTGTTTAGATTCTACAAGGCGCTCGTATGCACCACTCCACATCCTCATCCCATACGCAGACCTTCAACACCCAACTAACGCCCAGCACATCTTTCCTTACGAAACCAACAGCAAGAAGAGGAAATGCGAAGAAAACACCGACATATGTTGCTAAGTGCATTGCTCAGTGATCTGTCATAATGCGGCCGGTCCCACTGTTATGGGTTTTACCCCCGTCCACCTTTACAGGTGGTGATAGTGTTCTGTAATAACCCTGCGACATACACTCAGACTGTTTCCAGCTGTAGGATGGCAGGATATATGTTATGTTATGTTGGGTATTTGTAGAGCGCGCGGCTACTCCCAAGAGTGTCCCGGCGATAAAAGAACACGCACCCGAGCAACAGAAAGGTGAACCAAGGTACCAGGCGACAAAATGCTAGTTGAGCCGATTTAAAATTGAAATAGCCATTGTAGGAGAGTAGGGTCTGCTTTCTATGTTCACCCCCACTTTTTGCTTTTGCTTTACTGGTTTTCGACTTAGATGTGGCTGTGGGCCTGCTAACCAGACCCACAGCCCTGCTGTTCTCTCTCTAAATTGATACTATGTACTTTAGGTGCATAACCCATTTGGATAGGATCACCTTATTGGCCCCTGTACAGTGTACCCTAGGTACCCAGGGTATAGGTGTACCCTAGGCCTACCAGGGGCTGCAGCATGTATTATGCCACCCCTGGCCTAGCCTTCCATTATGACACAACTGGCTGATCACTCAGCTGGGGCAAGGTCGTGTAATCACTCCTTGCTTAGGTGTAGTATTCCTATACCTAACTTACATATAGACACATGTGTACCTATCAGCCACTCCTATGGCAGGCCTTAACAATCCTGGAGGCAGAGTGCTTGGTAACATGTGAGATGGTGCTCTAGCATGAGCTGAGCCTGTCTGCAGCTTTCGGAACCATGTCCTTATAGCTGTTCTATGATATAGCCTACCATATACTCTTAAAGTGCCTTATAATCTTAAACGGTTATGGTAACTATGGTTTGGCTTTATCAAAACATGTCGTGTAAGGTGTCTAACACTTTGGAATAATACCCCCATCCCATTTCTGGGGATGAGGATATTATCCCTCCCTTCTAGAGGGAGAAGACATGTTGTAACCTACTTACCCGGTTAAAGTTAACCAGAGCCCCAGCATCACAAAATGGATGCTGCTGCCACGACACAAGTCTGACCTCCTGCTGCTGGGAGTGATCCCGGCAAGGGAGGCTTGGACAATAGGTTTCCTGCCTTGGGAGGTGCGAGCACCACCCCAGACAGGCCTTAGTGTATTGGGGCAGGGAGGGATGAAAAGAATGAGACATGCCTGGGGCACACAAGGTGTCCCGTACATAGTCCAGTTCAAACCGGTGCTGGGGCACTCCAGCCCCAGGCCTGGCGCGAAACTGGACAAAGGGTAGGGGGTGTAACCACCCCCCTCCCAGGTCCCACCCATAAGGCGTGACCTAGGAGGCAACCCAGCCCCCCAGATTAGTATAAGAGTGGTAGCTGGGCCCCAGGAGATTAGATTATCCTGAACCTGCAACTTGAGCAGAAACTCTGGACCTTCGACATTCGACGAAAGAAGAAGACTGAAGAATCTCCCTTGTGGCCAAGGAGTGGCTACCCTGTGCAAACAGGCACCATCAAGAGACTACCCTTTGCTTTGCTGAAGTTCTACGAGGGACCGACTGCAGAGCCCGACCAGAGCCTTGACTTCCAGACTTCTCCGACCCTGATCCACATCCACAGCCGAGCTGAGATCCGTGGAGGCGACGAGAGACGTGGGACCGGCTACCTGGGAAAAGTGGCTAGTATCTTCCAGCGCAGCTTCTGAGGCACCCTCGAAGTTGTGCACCGAGGATTGAGAAGCCCCAACCCCAAGCACCATCTGCACCGAAGATCAGCCCCCCACACTCCACGAGTCCTGCGTGGGGCCCTTCTGCATTTTCCTGCTTGCCGCGCCTGTCCGGTTGCTTGCCCGTTGGCTAGTGGCCTTTGTGACGACGCTCCCTGAAATCTTCACTGCTGGTTTGGCTCCTCCAGACTGGCTCCCGCTTCCTTGCAAAAGAGAAGCACCCCAGACCTTCCTGGTCTGCACCAGAAGCAAGTCCTCCGTTCTTCGTGGGTTCCGCTTGCCAAGGCTTGGTGAGTCCTAGTTCAACTTTGACACCGCCGACAGCAAGAGCCTTCGTGGGACAGCTCGCCTCCTGGTCGTCCTCGACGTCTCCTGGTCCCCGTGGCTGCAGCGACAAGCTTCACCTTCACCTGCAATCTTCACGACATCGCCTGGTTCCTTCCTGGTTCCACGTGGTCACTGGCTAGTGACCTTGACTCTGTCCCTTCTGCTTGCAGGTCTCCTCTCTTCTTGATCCCAGCCTTGGGATCCACCGGACACTCTTCACTGACTGCCTGTCAGCAACTTTCCTTCATGCATCCATAAAAGTCCACGACGAAACCCAACACAAGTTCACACCTATGCACCCGCAGCCCGTGGGCTAGGTAACTTGGGTACTTCGGTGCTCACAAGGGTAGTGACTATCCTAGGGTCTAGTTTCCGAGTCTCGACTCTCTAGCTGCTTCAGAAGTGTCCTTAAACTGTTAATTTCTAACTGCTAGTAATTCTATCGACTTTTACGCATTACGCGTGAGTGTTTCCACTCTGCACCTGAATCCCGTGGGCCTCCCACTTCCTAACTGTTGCTAGTGTAGTGTAGCCCCAGCGATTCCCTAGGCCTAGGCCTATCCTATTTCCGTGACAGTGGTCCTTATACCACTTCTTTAGTATATGGTTTGCGTGGCCCCTAGGGCCTAACTGTATTACTTACCTGTGTGACTTAATGTATGCATAAATAAGACTGTGTTGTACTTACCTCTAATCTCATAAAGAGTGCTGAGGGTTTGACTAGAATAAAGACACTTTATTTTATATATATATCTGTTGTGGTGTCCTTTCATTTGGTATTCAAGGGATTATATATGGTATCACAGCTGGCTTCACATGCCATTCAGAGTTTAGCCTAAGACTGCTCTTGTCCATGCTACCACTAGGATAGCTGGTCTATAAGGTTGACTTTACAACCAATCACCATAAGGGTTGTTTGGACTGATATAAGGTGTACACTAGAACTAGTGACATCATACATCAGGCCAACTTCTCACAGCCATGTCTTGAGCATTTTTCTAAAGGAAAGCAGATCCTGGGCCTGACGGAGAGGCAGGGGTAGGTTGTTCCATAGGCCGGAGGCATCCGCCTGAAAAGAGCGGCCTCTGACCCGCGCAAGTGCGATTTTCGGCACAAAAGTCAGGAGTTGAGATGAGGATCTCAAAGTACGTTGAGGGACATAGCGGGGGAACCTATGTCTTATGTAAGGAGCTCCAATCTTATTAAAAGCTTTAAACACAAGAACCAGGGTTTTAAAATAAATTCTCTTTTGCACCGGCAGCCAATGCAGGGAGGACAAGAGAGGAGTTGTCCGAGTGCTGGGGGGACCAGGAATATGGCCCTAGCGGCCGCATTTTGAATCACCTGCAAACGGGAGATCAAATAGCTGGGAAGACCCAAATACAAAGAATTCGCATAGTCCAAACGCGAGGTAACCAAAGCTTGGACTATGATTCTTCTGTGAGAGACAGAAAGCAAAGGTAAGAAGTTCCTCATCATTCTCAAAATCCCGAAACAAGACCCTGCCACAGACTGAATCTGGGATTTCATAGAAAGCGAGGAGTCCATCTTGACTCCGAGATTCTTAGCCACGGTCACTGACGACCCAGGGGGGGACAGATCCCGCGGCCACCAATTATGCCAGGTCTCACAGGGACGGTGGCCAAAGAAGATAATCTCGGATTTGTCAGGATTACATTTCATTTGATTATGCTTCAGCCACGAGAAAACTTCAGAAAGACAAGTATTTATTGCATGGGCGTCAAACTCGGTGCCCTTCGCACAGGTGAACTGCAGCTGAATCTGCGTACGATACAATCTTTGCACTGTGTTGTTCAGCGAGGCGAGCAATGGTGGTCATGTAAAGATTGAACAGAGTAGGGCTCAAAATAGAGCCCTGCGGGACCCCGACATTCAAAGGTGAAATGGCAGCTGCAAACGGAGGGGACCATACGGTTTGAAGACGATTACTGAGAAAGGACCTGATCCAACTCAGTGCCATGCCGCCTACGCCCTCCTCGGCTAGTCTTTGCACTAGTCTGTTATGGGGCTCGGTGTCAAAAGCCGCGGAGAGGTCCAAAAGGACCAACACCGCGTTGCCTCCCCTATCTAACGTGGCTTTAATGGTCTCAGATATTTCTAAAAGGGCTGTTTCAGTACTGCAATTAGCCCTAAAACCCGATTGACTAGGGTGCAAGAGATGGTTAGTCTCAATGTATTCAGTGAGGATGGAGTTAACATATTTCTCCAAAACCTTTGCAAAAAAAGGAAGCAGCGATATGGGACGGTAGTTACCGGCTTCCTCCGGGTCCGCCGTTGTTTTTTTTTAGCAAAGAGAGAATTCTGGCATGTTTCCAGCACAAAGGCATATATCCTTCCCGCAAGGCGTTATTTAAAATCCGATTCACTATGGGGTTAACTGCCTCAGCAATTGCCGACTGCACCCTGGCAGGACAGGGGTCGGCCGATGAGCCCGATTTCAAGAACTTCATAATAGTTAGTGATTGGACCATGGGGATAGCAGGAAACTGCAAAAGGGAGAATTCAGAACTGACAGCAATGCTGGAAAAATCTAGGTCTGAAGTTAAGTCCGGCGACTGTATTTCAAATGAATTCTGAATCTTTTTAATTTTATCATAAAAGAAAGAAGCCATCATGTTAGTCCATTTACTCAATGGCACAAACT
The DNA here is from genome assembly GCF_964204655.1 of Triturus cristatus. Lineage (NCBI taxonomy): Eukaryota > Metazoa > Chordata > Amphibia > Caudata > Salamandridae > Triturus > Triturus cristatus. The sequence continues at coordinate 1,192,459,884 of NC_140584.1, forward strand.
GATGTCTGATGACTGCGGGGGAGGTAAAATTTTAGCAATATTATAAATATTATAAAGTTCTCTACTTTTATTACCGGCCTGGTCGATTTTTATTGAAAAGAAAAGTCTCTTTCCTTTGCGAACTTTCTGGTAGTGATCTCTTAGAGCTGTTTTATAAGTCAATTTGTCAAGAACAGTGTAATTTTCTCACCATATCCTTTCTAGGTGTTTACAAGCGGTTTTACTTTTTTTTCCTAAGCGCTTCAGTGTACCAGGGGGCAGAAGCACGAGACGTTTTTGTGGCTCTCGGGGTAGGGGGGCAAGTTCTAAGGCTCTAAGGGATAACCATTGATCCAAGGAATGCACATAATTTTCGAGCGTCCCACAAAATGGAATGGGATGGGATTGTAGGGCGCTTTGTATGGCCTCAGGAGTAATTTGTTTAAAAGGTCTAAAACTACTGGCACGGACATTTACCAGTGGACGGGACCGATTGAGACTTTTAGGGACTCTAAAATATACCAAACAGTGGTCCGACCAGGTAAGGGGAAGAGGGACTTCAACATCTATTGGAGTCGAAGAAAAAATCTGATCTAAAATATGGCCCTTATCGTGAGTATTACAACAAACAAATGATGGACGGAATGCTGACAATGCAGACATTCTCCCCCAGTCAAGAGATCTGGGTTAAATCCAGCCCGCTTGGCAGTTCGGGCTGGACTGTTCCCATGAGGCACAGGGTCAAGACTGATTTGCATATGGCCATGTCTAAACTGGGGTGGTGTAGTGGGCAAAAGAACGATGGATTTAACCCAGATCTCTTGACTGGGGGAGAATGTCTGCATTGTCAGCATTCCGTCCATCAATTGTTTGTTGTAACGCTTTTCGCCCTAAGTGGGATGGGTATTCCCAGACGTGGGACCCGTGCTCACTACGCCACTGGAGTCAAGCTATCCTGGCTGATGACGGCTGATAGCCAGAAACCGGTCCTAGGATGCTTGATTCCGGTCCAGGGAAGACATGGCTTGGCAGTTCGGGCTGGACTGTTCCCATGAGGCACAGGGTCAAGACTGATTTGCATATGGCCATGTCTAAACTGGGGTGGTGTAGTGGGCAAAAGAACGATGGATTTAACCCAGATCTCTTGACTGGGGGAGAATGTCTGCATTGTCAGCATTCCGTCCATCAATTGTTTGTTGTAACCCTTATCGTGAGTAGGCAGGTGTACAAAAGGGGTCAGGCGTAATATATCAAGGGATTCATACAATTTAAGCACCTCCGGTGCTGACAAATTGTCCATGTGTAAGTTAAAATCACCGAGGACCAAGCAGTGACCATATTTAGCAGCTAAAGGGGAGATAATGTGGCTGATCGCCTCCAGAAACTTCCCAGCTGGCCCTGGTGGACGATAGATAACCACCCCGGCAATAGACTGATGGGCCGAGATGGTTAGAAGAAAACCCATGGACTCAGCCCCCTCGATCTCGGGGAGAGCTAGCGGAACGCAATTGAAGGTGCTTTTGTAAATGAGGGCGAGCCCCCCACCCCTCTCCTTACCCCGATCTTTCCTCAGGATCTGATGGCCTGCGGGGATCACCCCGGCAATAGTAGGATTAGAAGCCTCGGTTAGCCATGTTTTAGTTAAAAACATCATGTCAGGACGGGAGTCCTCTAATAATTCCTGAAGTTGGAGCTCATGTTTTATAACTGAGCAAATGTTAAGCAGTGACGCTGAAAGATGCAGGCCGCCCCCGTGCATTTTGTTCATCACTGGAGTCGGTGTTTCCCCCGTAACCCATAGGCGTGGGAGGCCAGCTAATTGCAATCTTTGCAAGGGACAGCCTCCACACTCAAAGCCGAGGAAGAGTGGGGCTTGCAGTTCATACATCTGCCGATACTGAATAAAAGTTCCCTTTCATATGTGATAAATGATAACTGCTCCTTAGACGAACCGACGGTATATCTAGCGCCGGCCGCCTCCGGCACGCTGACGGGCGCAGACAGGCTTGACTAGGCGCGCCTTCGGCATGCAAGCGGCACACCCGCTGTGCGCGTCCGTAGGCGGCGTCGTCTATTGTCGATGGCGTCGTCGGTCGAAATGGTTAGAAAGATCACGGTTCGATTCCCCCGCCCTCTCCAGCAGCAATAGATCTATTATTTTCCCAAATACCCCCGTGTTCAAGCACAATAAACAAGATACAATTTAAAATACTCAGAATTAAAAAACGAAGTGCAATCATTAAAATCACAGGCTAAAAATGGTCAAAGGCAATTCAGGCTAGCAGCAAGTATATCGTGGTAGCAAAATGTCTGGTTCGGGAATTATGGGTGTGTTAACATATATCCGTTGGACACACTTGTTATGTTGGGGTCATAGATGCATTAGGGACCACAGATGGATGCTGCTGTAAGTAGTTACAACCTTCAGCAAGGACAGAAGCGCATTGACCTAGAGGTGCTCTCCCATTTTGTACTGCAGTTTTTGTCCTCTTTTCTTGGGTCGTGCTTGACTCTTGGTTTGTTTACGTTTTAGCCCGGAGAGAAGTGCCTTCCAGTAGTATTTTAGAACACGTATTCACTACAGCTCAGTGATGGTGCCTTCTGATTGGTCTGTGCTCTGTAGCCACATATATTTCTGCTTTCCTGCTTTAAAAGATTCTCTCTTTGGCTCCTCATTGGTCTGTGCTCCTCTGTGGCTGTGACCAATCATATCTCAGCTTTCCAACTCTTATTCTTTTGCCTTTTAACCAATTGTCATTGAGCCCCTGAACAGATGTTCTGAGATTCCAATATACATATATATAATATATAGAGCTATAACCTAGCACATGGAGCTATAAACTTGCATATGGAGCTATAAACTAGCATATTGAGCTATAAACTAGCATGTGGACCTATAAACTAGCATGTGGACCTATAAACTAGCATGTGGACCTATAACCCAGCATGTGGACCTATAACCCAGCATGTGGACCTATAACCGAGCATGTGGACCTATAACCCAGCATGTGGACCTATAACCCAGCATGTGGACCTATAACCCAGCATGTGGACCTATCACCCAGCATGTGGACCTATCACCCAGCATGTGGACCTATAACCCAGCATGTGGACCTATAACCCAGCATGTGGACCTATAACCCAGCATGTGGACCTATAACTCAGCATGTGGACCTATAACCCAGCATGTGGACCTATAACCTAGCAAATGTAGCTATAACCCAGCATATGGAGCTATAAACCAGCATGTGGAGCTGTAAATTAGCACTTGGCGCTATAATCCAGCACGTGGAGCTGTAGACTAGCACGTGGAGCTGTAGACTAGCACGTGGGGGCTATAACCTAGCATTTGGGGGCTATAAACTACCTTATCAAGAGTGATTACATGAGATGAAGGCCACTGGAAGTATACGGCTATAGAGAATAATTCATGGGACAATGTTCATTACAGTGTGTATTAAGGAAATTATGTTGCACTTGACGACATACGGCAAATTATGCAGGCTGTTCTGTTACAGCAATATGCAGCTATTTTAAAGTTTTAACACCCTGATATAAAAGACACTACCCTCCTACAGAACACAGATGTTCAAGGCATATGAGCTGCAGATTGTATACTTTTGCATAGATCGCCATCTGGTGTTGGGCTCGGATGTTTGCACTTTGTTTTTGTCTTGGAAGAAGTCTTTGTAGTCACGAGGCAGGTGACTCCTCCTTCGGTCGACAGTGCACATGGGCATCGACTCCATCCTTAGATTGTTTTTGCCACGCAGGGTTAAGATGTAGTATAAAGAAGTAGAAAGATGTCCATGTGTAATGTATCTAAGTAAGATAATACTGGAACAGATAGAGGTATCCGGGGAGGCGGTGGGCGTATACAAATCTGCAGCTCTACATGCCAAGAACAGATGCATACTGTTGAGTAGCATTTTCCGTTCGAGGCATATGAGCTGCAGATCATATACTTGTGCATAGACACAGCAGTTACCTCCTCAGTGGTGTATCTGTTGCAGTGGTCTGAAAAAGTCTTCTTAATACAGCCTGGCCCACACTAGCTTGTTGTATTGCCTGCACATCTACACAATACTGTTTTGTGAAGCTGTGTGGTGTAGCCCAATTTGCTGCTTTGCATATGTATTCTAGGGGAATGTTCCCTAAGAATGCCATGGATGCCCCTAGTTTGCGTATAGAATGAGCTCTAGTGGGAATGGCTAATGTGCTTTGATGTAGCAATTTTGAATGCATTTAACAATCTACCTTGCAGCCCCTGCTTTGGATATGGGATTACCCTTATGAGGTGAAGAGAAAGCCACAAAGAGTTGTTTGGTTTTCCTAAAGGATTTTGTTCTCTCATTGTAGTAGAGTAAGGCTCTTTTAACATCTAAGGTGTGTAGAGCTCGTTCTGCCACTGAGTCTGGTTGAGGGAAAAACACTGGAAGTTCAACAGACTGGCTGAGATGGAAGGCAGGTACTACTTTGGGTAAAAAGTTTGGGTTAGTTCTAAGAACCACTTTGTTATGATGGATTTGTAAAAATGGTTTTTGTATGGTTAAAGCCTGGAGTTCACTAACTCTTCTGAGAGATGTGATAGTGATTAAAAAGGCCACTTTCCAAGTGAGGCACTGTAGTTCACATCTGTGTTGAGGTTCCAAAGGGGGACCGATGAGTCTGGTAAGGACCACATTTAGGTTCCACACCGGGGAGGGTGGTGTTCTTGGTGGAATTATTCTTTTAAGTCCTTCCATAAAAGCTCTGATAGCAGGAACTCGAAACCAAGACAACTGTTGTCTGTTTTGTAGATAGGCTGCTATGGCAGCTAGATGTAACCTAATGGATGTGTATGCTAGGTTACATTGTTGTAGATGCAAGAGGTAACAGATGATGTTCTGAATGGAAGCATCTAGCTCTACATGCCAAGAACAGATGCATACTGGTAAGTAGCATTTTCCTTCACAAGAAACAAAACTATATGTATTATGCAGATGCTACACAAAATGTCATCCATCAGTGAATCATGATTTATTTAGCTTCACTTCCAGCTCGTCGTTTAATTAACATCCTTTGAAGCGCCCAGAGAGGAGGTGATTGTGCAAAACACATACAATGTAGCACTTAGACTGTAAGAGACTGTAGAGTCTAAAACAGACCCTTCTCCTGCCGAAACTGCAGCTTCACCAGCCACCGAACACCCGCACGTCCTGCCCCTCCCACCATGGCAGATCGCAACCATCTCAGATGCATACTACTCAACACCCGCTCCGTCCACAGGCACGCCATCGAAATCTGGGACCTACTCGACTCATCCTCCCCGGACGTCGCCTTCCTGACGGAGACCTGGATGAACCCCTCCTCAGCGCCCAACATTGCCATAGCCATCCCGAACGGCTACAAGATCACCTGCAGAGACCGCACCAACAGACCAGGAGGGGGAATTGCCATCGTCCACAGGAATACCCTCAAAATGTCGAGCAGCACTGAAGACACCCTCAGCGCTGCCGAACACCTGCACTTCCAGGTCAATAATCAACCCCAACACTACCCGCAGAGGAACCCTCATCTACAGACCCCCCGGACCCAGGCCACAGTTCAGCGACTCCATCACCGACGTCATCAGCACGCATGCCCTCACATCCACGGACTACATCCTCCTCAAAGACCTGAACTTCCACCTCAAGAACGCAAACCACAGCAACTCCACCACCCTGCTTGACAACCTCGGACTCAAACTGCTCGTCACGACACCCACCCACTCCGCCGGACACACGCTCGTCCCTATCTTTTCTGCCTGCAACCACGTCACCTTCCGCCACACCACCGAACTCCACTGGACCGACCAACGCTGCATCCACTTCTCCTTCGAGAAACACACCACACACAACCACCTGCAACAAATCCCCAGTTGGAACATGGTCACCGAAGACCAGCTAATCATCACCCTCGCCCGAGACCCACCAATCGACCACACCAACACAGCCGCCCGCAACCTCAGGCAAAGGATCGACGACTGCGCCAACACTCTCGCCCCGATCAAGAAACCCTCAAACAGACGCACTGACAGAAGTGCCATCTGGTTCACCACCGACCTCCGGGCATCCAAGCAGACCTGCCGAAGACTCAGGGAGAAGTGGCGCCACAAACAGACACCGGACAACCACGCAGTCCTCAAGAACGCCAGCCACAGACACCACCAACTCATTTGAACCGCCAAAAGGACCTCCTTCAAGGAACGCATCGACAATGCGCACAACAGCAAAGAGCTCTTGCACTCGCCAACCCCAGCTCCAGCTCTAACGACATCCCGCCGTCACAATACCTCTGCGACTCTCTAACTACCTTCTTGCACCGCAAGATCACAGACATCCACGACAGCTTCAACATCCAGACCCCCCCGACAGCCGCCGACACCTCACTCACCACCCTTCAGCCACATCGGCCTCCTGCTCTACTGTAACCACTTCAACGATGATGTCACCATCAAAATCATGAACACCATCCACTCCGGTTCACCGTCCAACCCCTGCCATCACCACATTTTCAACAAAGCGAGGTCGATCATCGCCCCCCAACTCCGGAAGATCTTCAACAGCTCCTTCGAGACCACCACGTTCCCGGAGAGCTGGAAAAACGCTGAGTTCGACGCCCTACTCAAGAAACCCAAGGCAGACCCAAAGGACCTCAAGAACTTCCGGCTCATCTCCCTGCTCCCGTTCCTGGCGAAAGTCATAGAGAAAATCGTCAACAGGCAACTGACCTGCTTCCTCGAAGAGAACACCACCCTGGACTCGTCCCAAACTGGATTCCGCAGCAACCACAACACCGAAACCGCCCTCATCACTGCCACCGATGACATCAGGACCCCGCTGGTCAATGGCAAAACCGCAGCCCTCATCCTCCCAGACCTCTCAGCCGCCTTCAACACCATCTGCCACCACACCCTATGCACCAGCCTCCACAACTAAGGGATCCGCGACAAAGCCCTGGATGGATCACCTCCTTCCTCACCGGCAGAACCCAGAGAGTCTGCCTCCCTCCATTCTGATCCGAAGCCACCAAGATCACCTGTGGCGTACCCCAAGGATCATCTCTCAGCCCAACCCTTTTTAACGTCTACATGACACCACTCGCCAACATCGTCCGATCACCCGACATCAACATTGTCTCATATGCCGACGACACCCAGCTGATCCTCTCCCTCACCAAGGACCCCACCACCGCCAAAACCAACTTCCACGAAGGAATGAAGGCCATCGTCGAATGGATGAAGAACAGTCGCCTAAAACTGAACTCAGACAAGACGGAGGTCCTCATCCTCGGCTCCACCCCCTCCGCCTGGGATGACTCCTGGTGGCCGGCCATGCTGGGAGCTGCGCCGACACCCACCGACCACGCACGCAACCGTGGGTTCATCCTGGACTCATCACTATCAATGACCCAGCAAGTCAACGCTGTCTCCTCCTCCTGCTTCAACACCCTCTGCATGCATGCTTCGTAAGATGTACAGATGGATCCCCACTGGAACCAGAAGGACGGTCACCCAGGCCCTCGTCAGCAGCAGGCTGGACTACGGCAATGCCCTCTACACGGGAACCACGGCCAAACTCCAGAAAAGACTTCAACGCATACAGACTGCCTCCGCACACCTCGTCCTCGATATCCCCCGCCACAGCCACATCACTGCCCACCTGAGAGACCTGCACTGGCTCCCTGTCAACAAGAGGATCACCTTCAAGCTCCTCACCCACGCCCACAAAGCACTCCACGATGCCGGACCAACATACCTCAACAAACGACTCCACTTCTAAACTCCCAACCGCCAGCTTCGCTCTGCTGACCTCGTCCTCGCCACCGTTCCATGCATCCACCGAACAACCACCGGCAGCTGATCATTCTCGCACCTCGCCGCCAAGACATGGAACACCCTCCCCATGCACCTGCGAGAGACCCAGGACCTGCTGACCTTCAGGAGACTTCTCAAAACCTGGCTGTTCAAGCAGTAGCTGCACCCTTCCCTCCCCTCCCCCCCCCCCCCCCCCTCAGCGCCTTGAGACCCTCACGGGTGAGTAGTGCGCTCTACAAATGTTTGATTGATTGATTGATGGAAGGCAACTTGTACACACCTTGTGGATAAAAGGTGCGCCTCATTTATTCAGTGCATCCAGTCACCTCGTAGAAGTTGTCTTGGTTTTCGAGTTCAGCCTGTGTTCCCATCACGGGGCCCCCAGAAGCATCTCTGTCAAGGAAGGCACCGCCCTGCAGCACAGAACAGCACATTCATCTGCATCATGTGAGGATCTCAGTGGGAGACACTGGAGAACCGAAGACACTGGAGCATAAAAAGAGGCAGCATTTATAGGAAGGGGGTGGGGTTCCTCCATGTAACTGCTGCTTACAGACAGGTCTGTGATGTAAGCATGCTTTTGTGCCAGTAGTGAAGAACATATTCCCTGCACAGAAGGAATCCTTCCTGCCACACTGCTTGAATTGCATGTAACTGTTCACAGTTTTCCTTTCCTGCTGCAGACACAGCTCTGACAGTCCATCAGTCGAGACATGCACACACTCTGGGCCCCTCTTTAAATGGCTGAAGGGCCCCTGTTAACCTGCGAGTGTCAAGTGCTGCAGTGCACCCCGTGTGCAATCATTAACTTTTGATCTATTTGAATTAGAAACATTTAGCTACAATATGTAAATCATCCATCAGGTGCTGGAGTTTGGGCAAGCAGGACAAGTTCACACCTCAAGGAAAGAGGACGCTTGGGTCACCTTCTGGGTATCCAGCCTCTTGTGGTCCCCCTGACTCGAACTTCAGTCCTTTGGGTACTCCAGGTTAAGAGGCGCTATATATGAAACCTTGAATAGATCCTCCTAAAACGAGGGTATCTTGAATTATTCCCTAGTTTGATGTTCACAAAGTGTCTCCAATGGTGCATCTCTCCCTCTAGTGTGTCTTTGCTGTTATGTAAATTTGTAGAGCCTCTCACATTCCCAGCTCTTTCACGCGACGGCAACCATCACCATCTACAATAACGGCACAATCCTCATGCAATCCACGGACCACAATCTAAACCTCCTGGATAGCATCTTCCCCATTATTAAAGAGCAAGTATCGAAATCCCAAACTGTTACCCAGGCCATCGGCACCATAACCACACAAAGCACCCCAGCATCACCCTCCACTGACAGCCAGGTCACAGCACCATCCCCACCTCTAGCCGATTCAGACGCTACTTCCACCCAGACTACCCAGGACTACAACACGCAGCACATCATCCTATCAAACACTTCACCCAACCTTGATCTGGTATGCCAACCTAGCACTACCGCGGTAGCACACGCACAAATCACAGACAACCAATCCCCCTTATGCTCGAGCATAGTTGTCCCACTTGTCAACATACTCACCCCCATAACCAACACTCCAGCTACCCCATCGCCTTTACCCTCTGCGACTCCTTGCACAGATAGCCCTCAGTCCGGCCCAACACACCCGGTTCAAGTGTCAGAACATAATAATATTTGCCATCCCCACGTTGAGGATATACCACCACCTGAGCTCCTTCTGTCCCCAAGTACACCTCCTACACCCTCTTCCCAGCCTTCTACCTCAACAACTCAACCTTCCACATCCCCTCATCATCATCTCGCGCCTGCTACACCTCCTCCCACACCACCCATACCTGCACTAGCCCACAAACCTGACCAAACCCCAACGCTCCTAGTCACATCCACATTACAGACCACAACACCACTCTACAACACCCCAGACCCTAGACTCGATGAGATCATGAGTGCACTACTTCAAATCAAAAAAGAACTCCAAGCATTTAAGGAGTTGCTGTCTAAACAACCATGGCTCTCTAGAATTACAAGACAGCCCAATGCTAGCGGGCCCTGGATGCACCCTACAAACACCTCTATCCCGTTCTTACCCGGCTAGAAATCAGTTCCCGCCATTAATAATCCAACCCGCCCACGCCGAAGCACCAATTCGCTTACAGAGTTGGATCTACTATCTCTATTGCATTCATACGCCCCTGCCCTCACGAACCCTATCACGCCCTTGACTATGACCATTCCAACGATCCCCCTCAACCCACACAGGACCATCAAACATAACATTAGAGGCGTCATGGACAACAACCTAAAAAGAGTCCCCCTCCCCCAAGAACCCACTTCATCACGCCCCGCATCAAATGCATCCTCTTAAATTGTAGATCGGCTGCTAGACACGCAGCTGATATAGCCGACCTCATTCTCGCACAAGATCTCGACTTGATACTGCTTACTGAAACTTGGCTAAATGAATCCTCCTCTCCTATCATTGACATACTAGTACCTCCTAATTATGACATCATTAGATTGGATAGAACTGATAGAACAGGCGGGGGCATCGCTTGTATACACAGGAGTAGTATATCAGTAAACAGATCACTTACCCCGGTATTCCCTTCCTGCGAATACATATGCCTCAACATCACCAGTAATGACAAACCACTTTGCTCCTTACACACGATATATCATCCACCAGGTGGCAACCTTGCCTTCATTGAACACGTCATGGACATGATATCAACAAACACCGGGCGCCAAAATACACAAATATTCTTAGGCGACTTCAATCTCCACTGGAACGACCCCAAGGATGTAATGGTGAATAGCCTCAAAAACTTCTTAGAGGACCTAGACCTTACCCAAATATGCAACAGCCCCACACACGACAAAGGCTCAATACTGGATATAATAATCTCAAAAAGAGACTGCACTCAGCTCGACTCGATCCAACCTTGTGACTGGTCAGATCATCATATCATTACCTTCTTTATCAAGGAAGTAGTGAAATTGAACCCGATGCAATCCACAAGACCTAAAGTCTGGAAAAGAGATACAAAAACAATAAACCTTAACACCTTCCCATCGTCCAGTTACAACCTACTCCTGCCTCCCACTAGATCGTCGGAAGTCCATGACCTTACCAATCACTACCTTAATACCATGACCAGGATAACAAATGAGGTAGCCCCCCTGCAACTAAAGAGAGCCTCCATAAAAGACTCCAAACAGTGGTTCAATTGCACGCTCAACAAGGACAGACGCTCCCTCAGAGCCTCGGAGCGCACCTGGCGGTCAACTCCTTCAGCCAATCACCTAAATACACTAAGGCAAAAGAGAAACGCATACTTCAGAAAGATCAAGCGCACTAAAGCAGAATTCTTCAGCCACCAACTAGACCAGGCTAGAAATCGTCCCAAAAAACTCTTCGAACTAATTAAAACCCAATGTAAGGACACCCCTCAACATCCACAACACTTAGATTGCCGGCAACCCAACTGTGAAGAATTCTCTGCCTTCTTCACCCTGACGACAGATAACATCAAGATGGACCTCCTCAATGATCTAACCCTACACATGGGATCGCACACTAAGTCCTCCCCTGAATTACCAATTGCACTGTACCACTTCCCATCACAGCCTAAGCCGAAAAACGATGCCAACTGGTCATCCTTTGCGACATACTCCGAAGAAGCCATAAGTAAAATACTTGGGGACATGAACCCAGCCAATCACTTTGCCGATCCTCTACCCGCAAACGCCGTGAAAGACCTAACACCACTACTTCTGCCCCTCTGGACTAAGATCATAAACAGTTCACTTCAACAAGGCTGCATCCCGGACACCCTCAAAATGGGGCAGGTCTCACCCATTCTAAAGAAACCCACGGCGGACCCGACAGACCTAAACAACTATCGCCCTATCTCCAACATCCCTACACTAGCCAAACTCTTGGAAAAATGTGTACACCTCCAACTGACGAGGCATATTGACCACTTTGACTTGCTGAATAAATTCCAATCAGGATTCCGAGTAGGTTACAGTGCTGAATCAGCCATGACACACATAATTGATGACGCGCTACAAACCCTGGATCAAAACAGAGCCTGCCTACTCATCCTGCTAGACTTATCCTCAGCTTTTGATACGGTCAAGCATGAGAACTTGCTGGATCTCCTGAAGCATAGAATGGGTTTATCAGGTGCAGTGTTAAACTGGTTTACCTCATTTCTCCAAAATCGAACACAACAATTCAAGGCCAACAACACCATGTCAAAACCCGTACCAGTTACACTAGGAGTACCGCAAGGGTCCTCTTTATCCCCGACTTTATTTAACCTGTTCATGGAACCCCTCACCGAACTTCTTCAAGCATCTAACGTGCACTACCACATGTACGCGGATGACACGCAACTATACCTCAAGATCAACACTTTAGAAGACATCAAACTGCTCAACTCAATGCTTGGGGACACCCAGATATGGCTGGCAAAAAACCATCTCAAATTAAATGCCCAAGAAACCGAATTCCTGCTTATAGCTTCACCCGCCCAAGTCCCTGTAATGCAAGAGTGGATAAAACACCTGACGGCACTCAATGTTCAACCTACCATCGTTGACTCAGCTAAATCACTGGGAATAACTCTTGACAGTAGCCTCAATATGCAAAAACATATCAGCAATGCTACAAAGGGAGCTAACTACCAGATCAACACATTCAGGAATCTGAAACCTTTCCTACCAAGCAAGGACTTCAAGCAAGCAGTACAAGCACTAGTTATCCCCAGAGTGGATTACGGAAGCGTCTATCTCTGCGGCCTTCCTAAAGCAACTACGGCACCACTAAGAGCCTCAATCAATGCCGCAGCGAGACTCATCACCGGTTCTAAAAGAAATGTATATCTCTCACCAGACCTCAAATCACTGAACTGGCTTCCCCTGGAAGCCAGAATTCACTTGAAGATAGCGTGTATGACGCACAAAGCCATGCACCACAACGCACCTAGATATCTAACACAGAAGCTGACTAACGCTGGTGGGCTCAGATCTTCCAGAAGTGTGGAAAAACTATTACTAAAACCACAGCGATTCAACAAGAAAAAAACATACAACCATACCTTCTCAGGAATGGAACCAAGAATCTGGAATGCTTTACCATCCGAAACCAGACTTAACCCCTCTACTGTCTCATTCAAAAAGGAAGTAAAATCAATCTTTATGGCCAAATTCACCTGAATAAAGCCCAATGTTTTGTGACGAACTACTATAGCGCGGCCATTACCCTAACTAGGACAAGGGACCTGCTAAGCAAGCTGGACATGCCATCTACCTGGTGCCTGTCGCATGAGGATAGCGTCCGGTTGTACCTGATCACCTTGCTTTTGTAACATGTTTTGTGTATAGATGCCTCAATTCGTCTTTTGTTTATGTATATAAACTTTATTTACTGTTAAGCGCTCTGATACCCGCAAGGGTCTTGTCCGCGCTCTATAAAACTTTCAAATAATAATAATACATATCTTTATCAGCACCTTTACTTCACAGAGCCTCATCTGTGTACACCGTCTGGCATTTCTTATATACACCCAGGGGGTTCCTCTTCTAGGGCCTGAGCCCTCAGTAACCATGTCCTCACCTTGGAGTCCATGTGGACTCTGTAGCTGCCCAGAGCCTCTGGCCAAGAGCGGACACGTAGACGAGCATCCATCTTGTAGCCTCAGTCATTGATTCCTCGTCTCATGCCTGATGTAGTTTTGGTGTCCACTAACACCGCCATCTTCTGTACGGAAGGGCGCGGCTCTTCTCATCAAATACTTTTATTTCGGCCTGTAAGGCCATAAAAGTAAAAGAACAATAAAATGCAATACATACAGAGTGAAAATATTAAAAACATTCCTCCAATATTCACTTCATCAGGTCTGTATACATCTGCTACTTTACAATTCATTTTGAGTCTAGATAAGTTCCATCATTTGATCTTAACAAACTGGGCATGTGCAATGTGATCAAGGTAAAATACTGCTTGTTCTATATTAATATCCGGTTCCTAAAAAGTGCATATACAATACATGCTTGATGGAGCAATAGCTTATACTCTACCATTAAACTTGATCATTGACTTGGGTGAGTTTTATATCTAGAATTATAGGACAGGGAGGATGAAAAATTCTGTAAAGTGCATATATTGGAAAGAGCCGTCAATTCTTAAAATCATGGAATCGTGGCTAAAAGTATATGAGCCAATACAATACAGAATAGGTAGAAAAGCAAAAATACTTCAAATTTTACACAGAAGCAAAGCTATTTCAGGGACGTTTGTTCTTAGCTAAAATATATATAACTCTATAATTTTAATCAGGATTGTTCCTGCCAAGTTCAGCGTTACCTCCAATTGGGTGCATAGGTTGGCAACCAACTGAGAAATTTATAATTTGTTCCCTCCCCTCTCCTTTGTAAAGTTAACAGCCAGAGGGAATCGGCTGGGGGCGAAAAGTATTAGACACGAGTTATCGGTTTTTAATATTCTCATCATGTCGGAGGAAGAGGTGTGGCGCCGCAGCCAGAGCGACTGTATCCGGAATCTGGGGATCACGGTTCGATCCCCGGCACCGGCGGCAGATTAGCCCAGGACCATGTGACTCTGGGCAACAGCTTGCTTAATCTTCTCGACGGCCCCCAGCGCCTAGAGACCCTTACGGGTGATTGTTCGCGCTTTACAAATGTAGATTATTATTCTCCTAACACTGAGGCACTTAGCTATGGGTTTTATCCATTTCCTTCTGGCTGGTTTGTAAGCCGGGCAAAAAAACAAAACATGTGCAATGTCTTCATCAACCCCCATTCTGAATAAGTTGCACTGAGACTCCCTCTCCTTGTGCTTTGACATTGACCATTTGGCAACAAAACTGTCAAGTTGTAATATGCCATATCTAAATTTAAGATATAAGCACTTTGCCAATAGCGGTTCAATCTCATCTAAAAACGTCTCGAGCTGGGGTGGCGTTTTGAATTGGAGAAATTGTACAGTTAGTGTGCCATGAGAGCTGGTTGACATTACCATATTCTCAACAAACTCCCAAAATAGGAGTTTAATTTCGCGTTTTGGATCGGAAGTCAGCAGGCATGGGTTCACCCAGTATCTTTTCAGTACTAGGTCTGAAAGCCATGATCTAATATGAATCAGGCAAGGGAAATAAACTTGGATGTCAAGAGCTAGGATTTCAATAAGTGACTCTCTATACACTACTAGCTCATGTGTTGACCAAATTCTAATGCAAAACGCTCTCCAAATTGCTAAGGGGTCGATGCGTTTAGTACCCAGATCGTAGGTAAAGGGTGTCAGTGGCGTGTGATGGGGAAAGGCAACAAACATTCTCAGAATTTTGTTTTTGGCAGTAATTAGGGATTTGAGAGTGCCAATTCCCCAAATCTCCGCACCGTAGAGAGCTGCAGTTTGAGCTCTGGCCTTGTATACTTCCAGAGCAGGAGTGATGGCTTTGGTGGATGTTGCAAATTGGTTTTTTTACGCTAGGGATAGAGTTTTATGTTAAAATAGCCTTTGACTTCCCTATCTGTGGGGCCCAGGAAAGTTTAGAGTCCAAAGTGACCCCCAGATATGTGAAGTTAGGTACACGTTCTAGCTCTGTCCCATTCGAGTATAATTTGTTCTTGAAACTTCTATGGGGCCTGATAGTCATGTATTTCGTTTTTTTGGGATTCACCTTGAGTCCTTTCACTTTACAATATTCATTAAGGTTATGAAGCAGATTATGTAGGCCACTAGGTGTTTGGGACAGTAAGATGGTATTGAGCGCAAATGTTAGGGCACAGATGTTATTACCTCCCAATTTTGGTGAATCATGCATACAGCTTTGAAACTGTTTTACCAGATCATTTACATACAGGAGGAAGAGAGTCGGTGCCAGGACACAGCCCCGGCGCACTCCCCTCTTGACTGTGATCTCATCAGTTAGCTCGCCTCCTTTGCCCCATCGCACTTTGGCGTAGTTGTCTTGGTGTAACCTGATAATTTGAGTTAAGATCTCATCAGTTACACCCAGTCAATGTAAGGATTCCCACAGCTGAGCTCTTGGAATAGTCAAAAGCCGCCTTTCGGTCAATAGAGGCGACGTATAGATGGCTTGATCTTAATCTTGTATATTTCCAGCATATGATCATCAATCGAAAAACTTGATCTAAAGGGCTCATTTTTTCTCTGAAACCAGCCTGGCATGATTAGAGAACATTTCCTTCTGCCATCCAGCCAGTGAGCCTAGTTAAAATTTGTTTAGCAAAGACCTTCTGTAAAACATCTATCAGGCTTATAGGCCTATAGTTTGCAGGATCTTCCCTACTACCCTTTTTATAGATGGGGACTATCTCCACTCCTTTCCAGGATGGTGGCACCGGCTGCCCCCTACCTACTGCATTTGTATGTTTGTTTATATACGGAACCCATACTTCCTGGCAATGTATGAATAAGTCCCCCGGGATTCTGTCGGGGCCTGGCGCCTTTGCTGGTTTGATGGCTGCTCCGGCAAGGGCAGTTTCCTCCATGCTAAACTGCAATTGTGTCATTTGATCAATAGACAAGGACTCCCAAGAATTAATTGAAGGATGGCTAGCTAAATCAGTCAGCAGCGATGTTATAAAGGTTTGTAAAGTGCCTCTGTCATGTGTTGGGATCTAAATAATGGTCAGAAGCCGTCATATTATATCTAGATCCATGGGTCATCAGTTGCCAAAACATGGCTTTGTCCCCATTTTTTGCCGCAATTATAAGCTCCTCCCAGATACTATTGTCCCACTGTCTTTGGGCTATCTTTTGTGTTTTCTTGTATTTAATTCTTTTTACTCTAATCTCAGCTGCGTTTTTATTTTTAAGGGCTCTAATAAGCCTAGTTTTGGCTAATCTACATTCCTTGTCTTACCAAGGGTTAGATGCCTGGGCCCCTTTCTTTAAAGTTTTCTTTTTGATCGATGGCTTGGTTAGATTTATTTGAATTTCCTTTACGAGTTTTTGATGAATATCGGTTATCTTGATGATTTCATGATCTTGCTCTAGGTAGGGTCCTACCAAGGCACTGAAGGTGTTGTAAATACTAGTTAAGGGTTCAACTTGGCCTAACACAGTGGGCCATTTGACTGATCTTCTTTTGTTAGTAACCCTGGGGTGTATTATTTCAGCTCCTGGGTCAGGTTCTAATGTTTCATGGAATTAGATGTATTCCCCTTTTAGATTCAAGCACAGCGGAAGATGGTCGCTCTCGGACCTCTTGTCGACCTTAAAGTCTTGCGCGTATGCCCAGTGTGATGCATTAAGGAGAATATAGTCTATTCTCGACCTTGAGTTTCCTCTTATAAAAGTATTTTCACAGGCAACGTCTGAAGGAAAGCGTCCATTGCATGCTCTGAGGCCTTTTTCGATAGTAGAATGAAACATTTGACTACTAGATGTGGTGCACTTTACTGTGTTTTATTGCCTGGAGAAGGGGAATGCTTCTGAGTTGGTCTTCCTCTTCAGACACTACTTCGAGGCCTGCCATAGGTTCATAACAGCAAATAAAATCACCATCTATGACAATAACGTCTTTAGGATCTGGAGATCCTAAGACCTACTTGAACTGTCCTAACAAAGGGGCTTCTTTCGAGCATTCCCTGGGTCTTAGATAGATATTTTAAAAAAAACGTAGTGTGGTATTAGAAAACCTGAGTTTCAGGCCCAAGATATCCAGTGAGCCTGTGTATATAGGTTCAATAATAACATTTAGGCTTATTTTTACCCATATTAATAGTCCCCCCTGATGCTCGTCCCTTTTTTGATCGTGCTGCATCTGCGCTAAAGGTTCTATACCCTAATTTGTGCTCCGGTTCCCTGGCCCATGTCTCCTGTAAAAGACAGAGGTCAAAGCCCTCAATATATTTCTGCCAATCTGGTTCCTTAACTTTTAATTTTAGCCCAGCTATATTCCAAGAAATTATTTTTAGCGGATTAGTGGTTGGATTTCTATATGTATTCAGCGTTTCGCTCAGTGAGAGACAGTTGTCTTCTGTGTCACGGTGGATAAGGTGGAAGATAAGATCAGGGCTTGGTTGTTGGTTAGAAAAGAGGTTGGAATTAGCAGGGGAACCTCCCTTTACTCTCCTGTTAATTCTGTCTTCCCTAGCCAGTCAATCTATAGAGTCTAGATTCGATGATTCCTGCATTGATTGTTGGGAATTAGTGCAAGTGATACTAACAGCAACCTCTGCGATGTTCCGCTCAGTACTTTTTATTGGAACCATGGAGTCTGGATTCACTGACCCCTGGATTATTGATGTGAGATGGTACTACTAGTCGGAAATGTCATGTTCAGCACTAGTCAGTGTAACAACAGGATCAAGATTCATTGCCATCATCTGATGTTGTTCATATCTAGTAGTTGGGTCAGAAGTGTTTAACATGATGTTAATCTGTGAGTCGAAAAGATTGTGTGACCGAAGGTTCATATCAATTAAGCTTTCTGCAATATACCTTGAATGGAATGTCCGCTTAATATCATCCAAGCTCCCCCCATTCTGTTGAAGCCTTTCAGCTCTTAGAATATCTGATTTTATTACAGAAAGACATTGGCGCTTAAGTCTGATCCAATGGATCGCTTTGTCTTTTAGGGAATCCTCATTTTCTCTGTCTCCTCGGTTTAATCTTGGGAAATTTGTCAAAAAAACATTATGAATATTGGCTTCGAGTATAGTCATTTTTTGGTTTGCTAACTGTGTTTTGTGTAGATGGTAGTGGCTCTCCCTTGTATGGCCCCTGGGTAGATTTGAGCCTGTCTCAAAGCTGGCCTGCTTATGTTATGTTGTTGTACCTGTGCTGGTGCCATACGCCTCTCTTTATTCATGGAGTTATGTGGCAAAATTAATCCATGCTGGTGAGTCCTGTGAGTATTTAATTTTTGTTGATGAAGAGGTGTCCTAATTGAGTGTTTATTCTGATGTGTTGGGTCCTTAAGTGTATTTATAGTAAGTGCACCATATTGATGGGTTGAACCCTCACTAGTTTTGCGGGTCTGGTCCAGTTTGGCACCGGAATGCAGGAGGGGTTTCAACAAGATATTGTTATCTTTACAAGCTAGGGAAAAAGTTTTTTTAACAAGTCCGAAATCATTCTCTTAAGCCCTTCTATCTCCTTTTGTGTAGATTCCTGCTTTTGACACAGATCCCTCAGTGTTTCATTGGATATCTCCGGATTTGTTTGGGTCCCTATATCTCTGGACCCAACCATAACCCCCAGTGTACTCTTGGGATAATCTACTTGGTCCCCAATTTGATCGTCTCCTAGTATTGCCTATATATTTGAGCATTCTAAATTTATAAGATCCCTAGTTGGGATGTTGGACTCTTCTAAGATTGTAGTGGTGATGCAGATTGGGGTGTACAAAATCTCCCTACTTCCACGGATAGAGTAATTTCACAGTTACACGCACATACACTCACCATACACTAGGGCCCATTTCACTAACATACACTCAAATACTCTACCAGCAGTGAACCTGTGGAAGAAACCTTCTAAACTCCTAAACCCCACATCTACACCGAGGTCGATAAGACCTAGCTATCGCAATTGTCATAATCTAAACAATCTATACATCAGTACTCAATAATTGACAAGAAATAATCACCAACACCGTATTTAAAATTATGATTCTTTATCTAAAATTAGTCAAAAGAAATTAATCAGAATAAATCATTTTCTCATAATTACCTATTCTAGCTAAATGTCAGAATGGGTCATCAGGACAAGTCTCTCAGTAGAAATCTCCCAAGTCACCGTCCTCACAGCATCGATCCCCACCAACGCAGGTTTGGGAAGAAAATGGCAAAGTGGCAAAAACCCTCTCTAGGCTAACAATTTTTATAATATTTTAGACAAAAGAAAGCAACAAAAAAGTATTCATCGCATCCGCTGAACCTCTGAGCAAAGCGAGAAGGAAAGGATGTCGCATCGCTACATTTGGAAAATCTCCGCTCAGGAAAATCACAAAAATAAAAAGACAGAACAGGAACCAAAAATAAAAATGTATCTCTTCACAGTCCACATTTCCTTAGCGATGACACAATGCTCAGAGTTCTTTCTTGACAGTTCCTTTGTCCTCCAAGGCTGTCCAATACAGCTGGAAACCTGCCCAGAACTGCTGCTGTCCTCATGGAAAGTTTTAACCAGGCAAGGACTGTGATCAAATGTGTTCAGCAAGGCCTTCTCATCACAAATTCTCACTCGAGGCCAGGCTGCAAACGGCGGACATTTTTGGTTAGGCCAAAATGGACCATCTTAATTAAAAGAGACAAAAACAACGTTACCACAGCATAGTGATTAAACAGTGTTAACCCCACTAATACCCTTATTTGTATGTAATTATCTAGCTTTAGCAACACAGGAAAGCATTAATTCAAAAGCGTTTCGTGCCTAAAATAAACAGCACTCAGCAATGTTTATTTAATAAAACATGCACATTTATTAATAGCAATACAAAAGCGTTCCCACGTGTCGGTTTTCTTCTCATTAGTATGTTGGTAAGTTTAAACACACACTTACACAAAACAAATAATTATTAATTAATGATTATTAATTTTAATCATGACAAATAGACAAACCAGAGCTTCAAAACCCTATAGATTTTCATTTAGAAAATCCTGCTCCAGCAATCCCCCCTTTGGTGATTTTATCACCAAATAACCCAAAAAAAAAAATTTAGTGAAAATTTAGTCCCATTTTAGGAGAAATTGGAAATGTCTTTTTCCTCCATACACAACACTACACACCGGACACTCTTTCATCATCCCTCTTTGTTTCTAAGTAGACACTTTCCCTTAAATACACAAGATACAATTTAAAATACTCAGAATTAAAAAACGAAGTGCAATCATTAAAATCACAGGCTAAAAATGGTCAAAGGCAATTCAGGCTAGCAGCAAGTATATTGTGGTAGCAAAATGTCTGGTTCGGGAATTATGGGTGTGTTAACATATATCCGTTGGACAGACTTGTTATGTTGGGGTCATAGATGCATTAGGGACCACAGATGGATGCTGCTGTAAGTAGTTACAACCTTCAGCAAGGACCGAAGCGCATTGACCTAGAGGTGCTCTCCCATTTTGTACTGCAGCTTTTGTCCTCTTTTCTTGGGTCGTGCTTGACTCTTGATTTGTTTACGTTTTAGCCCGGAGAGAAGTTCCTTCCAGTAGTATTTTAGAACACGTAGTCACTACAGCTCGGTGATGGTGCCTTCTGATTGGTCTGTGCTCTGTAGCCACATATATTTCTGCTTTCCTGCTTTAAATTATTCTCTCTTTGGCTCCTCATTGGTCTGTGCTCCTCTGTGGCTGTGACCAATCATGTCTCAGCTTTCCAACTCTTATTCTTTCGCATTTTAACCAATTGTCATTGAGCCCCTGAACAGATGTTCTGAGATTACAATATATATATATAATATATAGAGCTATAACCTAGCACATGGAGCCATACATTAGCATATAACCGAGCATATGGGGCTATAAACTAGCATATAGAGCTATAAACTAGCATGTGGAGCTATAAACTAGCATGTGGAGCTATAAACTAGCATGTGGACCTATAAACTAGCATGTGGACCTATAAACTAGCATGTGGACCTATAACCCAGCATGTGGACCTATAACCCAGCATGTGGACCTATAACCCAGCATGTGGACCTATAACCCAGCATGTGGAGCTATAAACGTGCATGTGGAGCTATAAACGTGCATGTGGAGCTATAACCTAGCGAATGTAGCTATAACCAAGTGTATGGAGCTATAAACCAGCATGTGGAGCTGTAAATTAGCACTTGGCGCTATAATCCAGCACGTGGAGCTGTAGACTAGCACGTGGAGCTGTAGACTAGCACGTGGAGCTGTAGACTAGCACGTGGAGCTGTAGACTAGCACGTGGAGCTATAAACTAGCACGTGGGGGCTATAACCTAGCACGTGGGGGCTATAAACAACCTTATCAAGAGTGATTACATGAGATGAAGGCCACTAGAAGTATACGGCTATAGAGAATAATTTATGGGACAATGTTCATTACAGTGTGTATTAAGGAAATTATGTGGCACTTGACGACATACGGCAAATTATGCAGGCTGTTCTGTTACAGTATTATGCAGCTATTTTAAAGTTTTAACACCCTGATATAAAAAACACTCCCCTCCTACAGAACACAGTTGTTCGAGGCATATGAGCTGCAGATTGTATACTTTTGCATAGATCGCCGTCTGGTGTTGGGCTCAGATGTTTGCACTTTGTTTTTGTCTTGGAAGAAGTCTTTGTAGTCACGAGGCAGGTGACTCCTCCTTCGGTCGACAGTGCACATGGGCATCGACTCCATCCTTAGATTGTTTTTGCCACGGAGGGTTAAGATGTAGTATAAAGAAGTAGAAAGATGTCCATGTGTAATGTATCTAAGTAAGATAATACTGGAACAGATAGAGGTATCCGGGGAGGCGGTGGGCGTATACAAATCTGCAGCTCTACATGCCAAGAACAGATGCATACTGTTGAGTAGCATTTTCCGTTCGAGGCATATGAGCTGCAGATCATATACTTGTGCATAGACACAGCAGTTACCTCCTCAGTGGTGTATCTGTTGCAGTGGTCTGAAAAAGTCTTCTTAATACAGCCTGGCCCACACTAGCTTGTTGTATTGCCTGCACATCTACACAATACTGTTTTGTGAAGCTGTGTGGTGTAGCCCAATTTGCTGCTTTGCATATGTATTCTAGGGGAATGTTCCCTAAGAATGCCATGGATGCCCCTAGTTTGCGTATAGAATGAGCTCTAGTGGGAATGGCTAATGTGCTTTGATGTAGCAATTTTGAATGCATTTAACAATCTACCTTGCAGCCCCTGCTTTGGATATGGGATTACCCTTAGGAGGTGAAGAGAAAGCCACAAAGAGTTGTTTGGTTTTCCTAAAGGATTTTGTTCTCTCATTGTAGTAGAGTAAGGCTCTTTTAACATCTAAGGTGTGTAGAGCTCGTTCTGCCACTGAGTCTGGTTGAGGGAAAAACACTGGAAGTTCAACAGACTGGCTGAGATGGAAGGCAGGTACTACTTTGGGTAAAAAGTTTGGGTTAGTTCTAAGAACCACTTTGTTATGATGAATTTGTAAAAATGGTTTTTGTATGGTTAATGCCTGGAGTTCACGGACTCTTCTGAGACATGTGATAGTGATTAAAAAGGCCACTTTCCAAGTGAGGAACTGTAGTTCACATCTGTGTTGAGGTTCAAAAGGGGGACCGATGAGTCTGGTAAGGACCACATTTAGGTTCCACACCGGGGAGGGTAGTGTTCTTGGTGGAATTATTCTTTTAAGTCCTTCCATAAAAGCTCTGATAGCAGGAACTCGAAACAAAGACAACTGTTGTCTGTTTTGTAGATAGGCTGCTATGGCAGCTAGATGTAACCTAATGGATGTGTATGCTAGGTTACATTGTTGTAGATGCAAGAGGTAACAGATGATGTTCTGAATGGAAGCATCTAGCTCTACATGCCAAGAACAGATGCATACTGGTAAGTAGCATTTTCCTTCACAAGAAACAAAACTATATGTATTAAGCAGATCCTACACAAAATGTCATCCATCAGTGAATCATGATTTATTTAGCTTCACTTCCAGCTCGTCGTTTAATTAACATCCTTTGAAGCGCCCAGAGAGGAGGTGATTGTGCAAAACACATACAATGTAGCACTTAGACTGTAAGAGACTGTAGAGTCTAAAACAGACCCTTCTCCTGCCGAAACTGCAGCTTCACCAGCCACCGAACACCCGCACGTCCTGCCCCTCCCACCATGGCAGATCGCAACCATCTCAGATGCATACTACTCAACACTCGCTCCGTCCACAGGCACGCCATCGAAATCTGGGACCTACTCGACTCATCCTCCCCGGACATCGCCTTCCTGACGGAGACCTGGATGAACCCCTCCTCAGCGCCCAACATTGCCATAGCCATCCCGAACGGCTACAAGATCACCCGCAGGGACCGCACCAACAGACCAGGAGGGGGAATTGCCATCGTCCACAGGAATACCCTCAAAATGTCGAGCAGCACTGAAGACACCCTCAGCGCTGCCGAACACCTGCACTTCCAGATCAATAATCAACCCCAACACTACCCGCAGAGGAACCCTCATCTACAGACCCCCCGGACCCAGGCCACAGTTCAGCGACTCCATCACCGACGTCATCAGCACACATGCCCTCACATCCACGGACGAAATCCTCCTCAAAGACCTCAAATTCCACCTCAAGAACGCAAACAACAGCAACTCCACCACCCTTCTTGACAACCTCGGACTCAAACAGCTCGTCACGACACCCACCCACTCCGCCGGACACACGCTCGTCCCTATCTTTTCTGCCTGCAACCACGTCACCTTCCGCCACACCACCAAACTCCACTGGACCGACCAACGCTGCATCCACTTCTCCTTCGAGAAACACACCACACACAACCACCTGCAACAAATCCCCAGTTGGAACATGGTCACCGAAGACCAGCTAATCACCACCCTCGCCCGAGACCCACCAACCGACCACACCGACACAGCCGCCCGCAACCTCAGGCAATGGATCGACGACTGCGCCAACACTCTCGCCCCGATCAAGAAACCCTCAAACAGGACAACGCGCACAACAGCAAAGAGCTCTTGCACTCGCCAACCCCAGCTCCAGCTCTAACGACATCCCGCTGTCACAATACCTCTGCGACTCTCTAACCGCCTTCTTGCACCGCAAGATCACAGACATCCACGACAGCTTCAACACCCAGACCCCCCCCCGACAGCCGCCGACACCTCACTCACCACCCTTCAGCCACACCGGCCTCCTGCTCTACTGTAACCACTTCAACGATGACGACACCATCAAAATCATGAACACCATCCACTCCGGTTCACCGTCCAACCCCTGCCCTCACCACATTTTCAACAAAGCGAGGTCGATCATCGCCCCCCAACTCCGGAAGATCTTCAACAGCTCCTTCGAGACCACCACGTTCCCGGAGAGCTGGAAAAACGCTGAGTTCGACGCCCTACTCAAGAAACCCAAGGCAGACCCAAAGGACCTCAAGAACTTCTGGCTCATCTCCCTGCTCCCGTTCCTGGCGAAAGTCATAGAGAAAATCGTCAACAGGCAACTGACCTGCTTCCTCGAAGAGAACACCACCCTGGACTCGTCCCAAACTGGATTCCGCAGCAACCACAACACCGAAACCGCCCTCATCACCGCCACCGATGACATCAGGACCCTGCTGGACAATGGCGAAACCGCAGCCCTCATCCTCCCAGACCTCTCAGCCGCCTTCAACACCATCTGCCACCACACCCTACGCACACGCCTCCACAACTAAGGGATCCGCGACAAAGCCCTGGATGGATCACCTCCTTCCTCACCGGCAGAACCCAGAGAGTCTGCCTCCCTCCATTCTGATCCGAAGCCACCAAGATCACCTGTGGCGTACCCCAAGGATCATCTCTCAGCCCGACCCTTTTTAACGTCTACATGACACCACTCGCCAACATCGTCCGATCGCCCGACCTCAACATCGTCTCATATGCTGACGACATCCAGCTGATCCTCTCCCTCACCAAGGACCCCACCACCGCCAAAACCAACTTCCACGAAGGAATGAAGGCCATCGTCGAATGGATGAAGAACAGTCGCGTAAAACTGAACTCGGACAAGACTGAGGTCCTCATCCTCGGCTCCACCCCCTCCGCCTGGGATGACTCCTGGTGGCCGGCCATGCTGGGAGCTGCGCCGACACCCACCGACCACGCACGCAACCTTGGGTTCATCCTGGACTCATCACTATCAATGACCCAGCAAGTCAACGCTGTCTCCTCCTCCTGCTTCAACACCCTCTGCATGCTTCGTAAGATGTACAGATGGATCCCCACTGGAACCAGAAGGACGGTCACCCAGGCCCTCGTCAGCAGCAGGCTGGACTACGGCAATGCCCTCTACACGGGAACCACGGCCAAACTCCAGAAAAGACTTTAACGCATACAGACTGCCTCCGCACACCTCGTCCTCGATATCCCCCGCCACAGCCACATCACTGCCCACCTGAGAGACCTGCACTGGCTCCCTGTCAACAAGAGGATCACCTTCAAGCTCCTCACCCACGCCCACAAAGCACTCCATGATGCCGGACCAACATACCTCAACAAACGACTCCACTTCTAAACTCCCAACCACCAGCTTCGCTCCGCTGACCTCGCCCTCGCCACCGTTCCATGCATACACCAAACAACCACCGGCAGCTGATCATTCTCGCACCTCGCCGCCAAGACATGGAACACCCTCCCCATGCACCTGCGAGAGACCCAGGACCTGCTGACCTTCAGGAGACTTCTCAAAACCTGGCTGTTCAAGCAGTAGCTGCACCCTTCCCTCCCCTCCCACCCCCCCCTCTCAGCGCCTTGAGACCCTCACGGGTGAGTAGTGCGCTCTACAAATGTTTGATTGATTGATTGATGGAAGGCAACTTGTACACACCATGTGGATAAAAGGTGCGCCTCATTTATTCAGTGCATCCAGTCACCTCGTAGAAGTTGTCTTGGTTTTCGAGTTCAGCCTGTGTTCCCATCACGGGGCCCCCAGAAGCATCTCTGTCCAGGAAGGCACCGCCCTGCAGCACAGAACAGCGCATTCATCTGCATCATGTGAGGATCTCAGTGGGAGACACTGGAGAACCGAAGACACTGGAGCATAAAAAGAGGCAGCATTTATAGGAAGGGGGTGGGGTTCCTCCATGTAACTGCTGCTTACAGACAGGTCTGTGATGTAAGCATGCTTTTGTACCAGTAGTGAAGAACATATTCCCTGTACAGAAGGAATCCTTCCTGCCACACTGCTTGAATTGCATGTAACTGTTCACAGTTTTCCTTTCCTGCTGCAGACACAGCTCTGACAGTCCATCAGTTGAGGACATGCACACACTCTGGGCCCCTCTTTAAATGGCTGAAGGGCCCCTGTTAACCTGCGAGTGTCAAGTGCTGCAGTGCACCCCGTGTGCAATCATTAACTTTTGATCTATTTGAATTAGAAACATTTAGCTACAATATGTAAATCATCCATCAGGTGCTGGAGTTTGGGCAAGCAGGACAAGTTCACACCTCAAGGAAAGAGGACGCTTGGGTCACCTTCTGGGTATCCAGCCTCTTGTGGTCCCCCTGACTCGAACTTCAGTCCTTTGGGTACTCCAGGTTAAGAGGCGCTATATATGAAACCTTGAATAGATCCTCCTAAAACGAGGGTATCTTGAATTATTCCCTAGTTTGATGTTCACAAAGTGTCTCCAATGGTGCATCACTCCCTCTAGTGTGTCTTTGCTGTTATGTAAATTTGTAGAGCCTCTCACATTCCCAGCTCTTTCACGCGACGGCAACCATCACCATCTACAATAACGGCACAATCCTCATGCAATCCACGGACCACAATCTAAACCTCCTGGATAGCATCTTCCCCATTATTAAAGAGCAAGTATCGAAATCCCAAACTGTTACCCAGGCCATCGGCACCATAACCACACAAAGCACCCCAGCATCACCCTCCACTGACAGCCAGGTCACAGCACCATCCCCACCTCTAGCTGATTCAGACGCTACTTCCACCCAGACTACCCAGGACTACAACACGCAGCACATCATCCTATCAAACACTTCACCCAACCTTGATCTGGTATGCCAACCTAGCACTACCGCGGTAGCACACGCACAAATCACAGACAACCAATCCCCCTTATGCTCGAGCATAGTTGTCCCACTTGTCAACATACTCACCCCCATAACCAACACTCCAGCTACCCCATCGCCTTTACCCTCTGCGACTCCTTGCACAGATAGCCCTCAGTCCGGCCCAACA
Source organism: Triturus cristatus (assembly GCF_964204655.1). Lineage (NCBI taxonomy): Eukaryota > Metazoa > Chordata > Amphibia > Caudata > Salamandridae > Triturus > Triturus cristatus. The sequence continues at coordinate 1,192,487,625 of NC_140584.1, forward strand.
CACCCGGTTCAAGTGTCAGAACATAATAATATTTGCCATCCCCACGTTGAGGATATACCACCACCTGAGCTCCTTCTGTCCCCAAGTACACCTCCTACACCCTCTTCCCAGCCTTCTACCTCAACAACTCAACCTTCCACATCCCCTCATCATCATCTCGCGCCTGCTACACCTCCTCCCACACCACCCATACCTGCACCAGCCCACAAACCTGACCAAACCCAAACGCTCCTAGTCACATTCACATTACAGACCACAACACCACTCTACAACACCCCAGACCCTAGACTCGATGAGATCATGAGTGCACTACATCAAATCAAAGAAGAACTCCAAGCATTTAAGGAGTTGCTGTCTAAACAACCATGGCTCTCTAGAATTACAAGACAGCCCAATGCTAGCGGGCCCTGGATGCACCCTACAAACACCTCTATCCCGTTCTTACCCGGCTGGAAATCAGTTCCCGCCATTAATAATCCAACCCGCCCACGCCGAAGCACCAATTCGCTTACAGAGTTGGATCTACTATCTCTATTGCATTCATACGCCCCTGCCCTCACAAACCCTATCACGCCCTTGACTATGACCATTCCAACGATCCCCCTCAACCCACACAGGACCATCAAACATAACATTAGAGGCGTCATGGACAACAACCTAAAAAGAGTCCCCCTCCCCCAAGAACCCACTTCATCACGCCCCGCATCAAATGCATCCTCTTAAATTGTAGATCGGCTGCTAGACACGCAGCTGATATAGCCGACCTCATTCTCGCACAAGATCTCGACTTGATACTGCTTACTGAAACTTGGCTAAATAAATCCTCCTCTCCTATCATTGACATACTAGTACCTCCTAATTATGACATCATCAGATTGGATAGAACTGATAGAACAGGCGGGGGCATCGCTTGTATACACAGGAGTAGTATATTAGTAAACAGATCACTTACCCCGGTATTCCCTTCCTGCGAATACATATGCCTCAACATCACCAGTAATGACAAACCACTTTGCTCCTTACACACGATATATCATCCACCAGGTGGCAACCTTGCCTTCATTGAACACGTCATGGACATGATATCAACAAACACCGGGCGCCAAAATACACAAATATTCTTAGGCGACTTCAATCTCCACTGGAACGACCCCAAGGATGTAATGGTGAATAGCCTCAAAAACTTCTTAGAGGACCTAGACCTTACCCAAATATGCAACAGCCCCACACACGACAAAGGCTCAATACTGGATATAATAATCTCAAAAAGAGACTGCACTCAGCTCGACTCGATCCAACCTTGTGACTGGTCAGATCATCATATCATTACCTTCTTTATCAAGGAAGTAGTGAAATTGAACCCGATGCAATCCACAAGACCTAAAGTCTGGAAAAGAGATACAAAAACAATAAACCCTAACAACTTCCCATCGTCCAGTTACAACCTACTCCTGCCTCCCACTAGATCGTCGGAAGTCCATGACCTTACCAATCACTACCTTAATACCATGACCAGGATAACAAATGAGGTAGCCCCCCTGCAACTAAAGAGAGCCTCCATAAAAGACTCCAAACAGTGGTTCAATTGCACGCTCAACAAGGACAGACGCTCCCTCAGAGCCTCGGAGCGCACCTGGCGGTCAACTCCTTCAGCCAATCACCTAAATACACTAAGGCAAAAGAGAAACGCATACTTCAGAAAGATCAAGCGCACTAAAGCAGAATTCTTCAGCCACCAACTAGACCAGGCTAGAAATCGTCCCAAAAAACTCTTCGAACTAATTAAAACCCAATGTAAGGACACCCCTCAACATCCACAACACTTAGATTGCCGGCAACCCAACTGTGAAGAATTCTCTGCCTTCTTCACCCTGACGACAGATAACATCAAGATGGACCTCCTCAATGATCTAACCCTACACATGGGATCGCACACGAAGTCCTCCCCTGAATTACCAATTGCACTGTACCACTTCCCATCACAGCCTAAGCCGAAAAACGACGCCAACTGGTCATCCTTTGCGACATACTCCGAAGAAGCCATAAGTAAAATACTTGGGGACATGAACCCAGCCAATCACTTTGCCGATCCTCTACCCGCAAACGCCGTGAAAGACCTAACACCACTACTTCTGCCCCTCTGGACTAAGATCATAAACAGTTCACTTCAACAAGGCTGCATCCCGGACACCCTCAAAATGGGGCAGGTCTCACCCATTCTAAACAAACCCACGGCGGACCCGACAGACCTAAACAACTATCGCCCTATCTCCAACATCCCTACACTAGCCAAACTCTTGGAAAAATGTGTACACCTCCAACTGACAAGGCATATTGACCACTTTGACTTGCTGAATAAATTCCAATCAGGATTCCGAGTAGGTTACAGTGCTGAATCAGCCATGACCCACATAATTGATGACGCGCTACAAACCCTGGATCAAAACAGAGCCTGCCTACTCATCCTGCTAGACTTATCCTCAGCTTTTGATACGGTCAAGCATGAGAACTTGCTGGATCTCCTGAAGCATAGAATGGGTTTATCAGGTGCAGTGTTAAACTGGTTTACCTCATTTCTCCAAAATCGAACACAACAATTCAAGGCCAACAACACCATGTCAAAACCCGTACCAGTTACACTAGGAGTACCGCAAGGGTCCTCTTTATCCCCGACTTTATTTAACCTGTTCATGGAACCCCTCACCGAACTTCTTCAAGCATCTAACGTGCACTACCACATGTACGCGGATGACACGCAACTATACCTCAAGATCAACACTTTAGAAGACATCAAACTGCTCAACTCAACGCTTGGGGACACCCAGATATGGCTGGCAAAAAACCATCTCAAATTAAATGCCCAAAAAACCGAATTCCTGCTTATAGCTTCACCCGCCCAAGTCCCTGTAATGCAAGAGTGGATAAAACACCTGACGGCACTCAATGTTCAACCTACCATCGTTGACTCAGCTAAATCACTGGGAATAACTCTTGACAGTAGCCTCAATATGCAAAAACATATCAGCAATGCTACAAAGGGAGCTAACTACCAGATCAACACATTGAGGAATCTGAAACCTTTCCTACCAAGCAAGGACTTCAAGCAAGCAGTACAAGCACTAGTTATCCCCAGAGTGGATTACGGAAGCGTCTATCTCTGCGGCCTTCCTAACGCAACTACGGCACCACTAAGAGCCTCAATCAATGCCGCAGCGAGACTCATCACAGGTTCTAAAAGAAATGTATATCTCTCACCAGACCTCAAATCACTGAACTGGCTTCCCCTGGAAGCCAGAATTCACTTGAAGATAGCGTGTATGACGCACAAAGCCATGCACCACAACGCACCTAGATATCTAACACAGAAGCTGACTATCTCTGGTGGGCTCAGATCTTCCAGAAGTGCGGAAAAACTATTACTAAAACCACAGCGATTCAACAAGAAAAAAACATACAACCGTACCTTCTCAGGAATGGCACCAAGAATCTGGAATGCTTTACCATCCGAAACCAGACTTAACCCCTCTACTGTCTCATTCAAAAAGGAAGTAAAATCAATCTTCATGGCCAAATTCACCTGAATAAAGCCCAATGTTTTGTGACGAACTACTATAGCGCGGCCATTACCCTTACTAGGACAAGGGACCTGCTAAGCAAGCTGGACATGCCATCTACCTGGTGCCTGTCGCATGAGGATAGCGTCCGGTTGTACCTGATCACCTTGCTTTTGTAACATGTTTTGTGTATAGATGCCTCAATTCGTCTTTTGTTTATGTATATAAACTTTATTTACTGTTAAGCGCTCTGATACCCGCAAGGGTCTTGTCCGCGCTCTATAAAACTTTCAAATAATAATACATATCTTTATCAGCACCTTTACTTCACAGAGCCTCACCTGTGTACACCGTCTGGCATTTCTTATATGCACCCAGGGGGTTCCTCTTCTAGGGCCTGAGCCCTCAGTAACCATGTCCTCACCTTAGAGTCCATGTGGACTCTGTAGCTGCCCAGAGCCTCTGGCCAAGAGCGGACACGTAGACGAGCATCCATCTTGTAGCCTCAGTCATTGATTCCTCGTCTCATGCCTGATGTAGTTTTGGTGTCCACTAACACCGCCATCTTCTGTACGGAAGGGCGCGGCTCTTCTCATCAAATACTTTTATTTCGGCCTGTAAGGCCATAAAGGTAAAAGAACAATAAAATGCAATACATACAGAGTGAAAATATTAAAAACATTCCTCCAATATTCACTTCATCAGGTCTGTATACATCTGCTACTTTACAATTCATTTTGAGTCTAGATAAGTTCCATCATTTGATCTTAACAAACTGGGCATGTGCAATGTGATCAAGGTAAAATACTGCTTGTTCTATATTAATATCCGGTTCCTAAAAAGTGCATATACAATACATGCTTGATGGAGCAATAGCTTATACTCTACCATTAAACTTGATCATTGACTTGGGTGAGTTTTATATCTAGAATAATAGGACAGGGAGGATGAAAAATTCTGTAAAGTGCATATATTGGAAAGAGCCGTCAATTCTTAAAATCATGGAATCGTGGCTAAAAGTATATGAGCCAATACAATACAGAATAGGTTGAAAAGCAAAAATACTTCAAATTTTACACAGAAGCAAAGCTATTTCAGGGACGTTTGTTCTTAGCTAAAATATATATAACTCTATAATTTTAATCAGGATTGTTCCTGCCAAGTTCAGCGTTACCTCCAATTGGGTGCATAGGTTGGCAACCAACTGAGAAATTTATAATTTGTTCCCTCCCCTTTCCTTTGTAAAAGTTAACAGCCAGAGGGAATCGGCTGGGGGCGAAAAGTATTAGACACGAGTTATCGGTTTTTAATATTCTCATCATGTCGGAGGAAGAGGTGTGGCGCCGCAGCCAGAGCGACTGTATCCGGAATCTGGGGGTCACGGTTCGATCCCCGGCACCGGCGGCAGATTAGCCCAGGACCATGTGACTCTGGGCAACAGCTTGCTTAATCTTCTCGACGGCCCCCAGCGCCTAGAGACCCTTACGGGTGATTGTTCGCGCTTTACAAATGTAGATTATTATTCTCCTAACACTGAGGCACTTAGCTATTGGTTTTATCCATTTCCTTCTGGCTGGTTTGTAAGCCGGGCAAAAAAACAAAACATGTGCAATGTCTTCATCAACCCCCATTCTGAATAAGTTGCACTGAGACTCCCTCTCCTTGTGCTTTGACATTGACCATTTGGCAACAAAACTGTCAAGTTGTAATATGCCATATCTAAATTTAAGATATAAGCACTTTGCCAATAGCGGTTCAATCTCATCTAAAAACGTCTCGAGCTGGGGTGTCGTTTTGAATTGGAGAAATTGTACAGTTAGTGTGCCATGAGTGCTGGTTGACATTACCATATTCTCAACAAACTCCCAAAATAGGAGTTTAATTTCGCGTTTTGGATCGGAAGTCAGCAGGAATGGGTTCACCCAGTATCTTTTCAGTACTAGGTCTGAAAGCCATGATCTAATATGAATCAGGCAAGGGAAATAAACTTGGATGTCAAGAGCTAGGATTTCAATAAGTGACTCTCTATACACTACTAGCTCATGTGTTGACCAAATTCTAATGCAAAACGCTCTCCAAATTGCTAAGGGGTCGATGCGTTTAGTACCCAGATCGTAGGTAAAGGGTGTCAGTGGCGTGTGATGGGGAAAGGCAACAAACATTCTCAGAATTTTGTTTTCGGCAGTAATTAGGGATTTGAGAGTGCCAATTCCCCAAATCTCCGCACCGTAGAGAGCTGCAGTTTGAGCTCTGGCCTTGTATACTTCCAGAGCAGGAGTGATGGCTTTGGTGGATGTTGCAAATAGTTTTTTTTACGCTAGGGATAGAGTTTTATGTTAAAATAGCCTTTGACTTCCCTATCTGTGGGGCCCAGGAAAGTTTAGAGTCCAAAGTGACCCCCAGATATGTGAAGTTAGGTACACGTTCTAGCTCTGTCCCATTCGAGTATAATTTGTTCTTGAAACTTCTATGGGGCCTGATAGTCATGTATTTCGTTTTTTTGGGATTCACCTTGAGTCCTTTCACTTTACAATATTCATTTAGGCTATGAAGCAGATTATGTAGGCCACTAGGTGTTTGGGACAGTAAGATGGTATTGTGCGCAAATGTTAGGGCACAGATGTTATTACCTCCCAATTTTGGTGAATCATGCATACAGCTTTGAAACTGTTTTACCAGATCATTTACATACAGGAGGAAGAGAGTCGGTGCCAGGACACAGCCCTGGCGCACTCCCCTCTTGACTGTGATCTCATCAGTTAGCTCGCCTCCTTTGCCTCATCGCACTTTGGCGTAGTTGTCTTGGTGTAACCTGATAATTTGAGTTAAGATCTCATCAGTTACACCCAGTCAATGTAAGGATTCCCACAGCTGAGCTCTTGGAATAGTCAAAAGCCGCCTTTCGGTCAATAGAGGCGACGTATAGATGGCTTGATCTTAATCTTGTATATTTCCAGCATATGATCATCAATCGAAAAACTTGATCTAAAGGGCTCATTTTTTCTCTGAAACCAGCCTGGCATGATGAGAGAACATTTCCTTCTGCCATCCAGCCAGTGAGCCTAGTTAAAATTTGTTTAGCAAAGACCTTCTGTAAAACATCTATCAGGCTTATAGGCCTATAGTTTGCAGGATCTTCCCTACTACCCTTTTTATAGATGGGGACTATCTCCACTCCTTTCCAGGATGGTGGCACCGGCTGCCCCCTACCTACTGCATTTGTATGTTTGTTTATATACGGAACCCATACTTCCTGGCAATGTATAAATAAGTCCCCCGGGATTCTGTCGGGGCCTGGCGCCTTTGCTGGTTTGATGGCTGCTCCGGCAAGGGCAGTTTCCTCCATGCTAAACTGCAATTGTGTCATTTGATCAATAGACAAGGACTCCCAAGAATTAATTGAAGGATGGCTAGCTAAATCAGTCAGCAGCGATGTTATAAAGGTTTGTAAAGTGCCTCTGTCATGTGTTGGGATCTAAATAATGGTCAGAAGCCGTCATATTATATCTAGATCCATGGGTCATCAGTTTCCAAAACATGGCTTTGTCCCCATTTTTTGCCGCAATTATAAGCTCCTCCCAGATACTATTGTCCCACTGTCTTTGGGCTATCTTTTGTGTTTTCTTGTATTTAATTCTTTTTACTCTAATCTCAGCTGCGTTTTTATTTTTAAGGGCTCTAATAAGCCTAGTTTTGGCTAATCTACATTCCTTGTCTTACCAAGGGTTAGATGCCTGAGACCCTTTCTTTAAAGTTTTCTTTTTGATCGATGGCTTGGTTAGATTTATTTGAATTTCCTTTACGAGTTTTTGATGAATATCGGTTATCTTGATGATTTCATGATCTTGCTCTAGGTAGGGTCCTACCAAGGCACTGAAGGTGTTGTAAATACTAGTTAAGGGTTCAACTTGGCCTAACACAGTGGGCCATTTGACTGATCTTCTATTGTTAGTAACCCTGGGTTGTATTATTTCAGCTCCTGGGTCAGGTTCTAATGTTTCATGGAATGAGATGTATTCCCCTTTTAGATTTAAGCACAGCGGAAGATGGTCGCTCTCGGACCTCTTGTCGACCTTAAAGTCTTGCGCGTATGCCCAGTGTGATGCATTAAGGAGAATATAGTCTATTCTCGACCTTGAGTTTCCTCTTATAAAAGTATTTTCACAGGCAACGTCTGAAGGAAAGCGTCCATTGCATGCTCGGAGGCCTTTTTCGATAGTAGAATGAAACATTTGACTACTAGATGTGGTTCACCTTACTGTGTTTTATTGTCTGGAGAAGGGGAATGCTTCTAAGTTGGTCCTCCTCCTCAGACACTACTTCGAGGCCTACCATAGGTTCATAACAGCAATTAAAATCACCATCTATGACAATAACGTCTTTAGGATCTGGAGATCCTAAGACCTCCTTGAACTGTTCTAACAAAGGGGCTTCTTTCGAGCATTCCCTGGGTCTTAGATAGATATTTAAAAAGATACCGTTGTGTGGTATTAGAAAACCTGAGTTTCAGGCCCAAGATATCCAGTGAGCCTGTGTATATAGGTTCAATAATAACATTTAGGCTGATTTTTACCCATATTATTAGTCCCCCCTGATGCTCGTCCCTTTTTTGATCGTGCTGCATCTGCGCTAAAGGTTCTATACCCTAATTTGTGCTCTGGTTCCCTGGCCCATGTCTCCTGTAAAAGACAGAGGTCAAAGCCCTCAATATATTTCTGCCAATCTGGTTCCTTAACTTTTAATTTTAGCCCAGCTATATTCCAAGAAATTATTTTTAGCGGATTAGTGGTTGGATTTCTATATGTATTCAGCGTTTCGCTCCGTGAGAGACAGTTGTCTTCTGTGTCACGGTGGATAAGGTGGAAGATAAGATCAGGGCTTGGTTGTTGGTTAGAAAAGAGGTTGGAATTAGCAGGGGAACCTCCCTTTACTCTCCTGTTAATTCTGTCTTCCCTAGCCAGTCAATCTATAGAGTCTAGATTCGATGATTCCTGCATTGATTGTTGGGAATTGGTGCAAGTGATACTAACAGCAACCTCTGCGATGTTCCGCTCAGTACTTATTATTGGAACTATGAAGTCTGGATTCACTGACCCCTGGATTATTGATGTGAGATGGTACTACTAGTCGGAAATGTCATGTTCAGCACTAGTCAGTGTAACAACAGGATCAACATTCATTGCCATCATCTGATGTTGTTCATATCTAGTAGTTGGGTCAGAAGTGTTTAACATGATGTTAATCTGTGAGTCGAAAAGATTGTGTGACCGAAGGTTCATATCAATTAAGCTTTCTGCAATATACCTTGAATGGAATGTCAGCTTAATATCATCCAAGCTCCCCTCATTCTGTTGAAGCCTTTCAGCTCTTAGAATATCTGATTTTATTACAGAAAGACATTGGCGCTTAAGTCTGATCCAATGGATCGCTTTGTTTTTTAGGGAATGCTCATTTTCTCTGTCTCCTCGGTTTAATCTTGGGAAACTTGTCAAAAAAACATTATGAATATTGGCTTCGAGTATAGTCATTTTTTTGTTTGCTAACTGTGTTTTGTGTAGATGGTAGTGGCTCTCCCTTGTATGGCCCCTGGGTAGATTTGAGCCTGTCTCATAGCTGGCCTGCTTATGTTCTGTTGTACCTGTGCTGGTGCCATACGCCTCTCTTTATTCATGGAGTTATGTGGCAAAATTAATCCATTCTGGTGAGTCCTGTGAGTATTTAATTTTTGTTGATGAAGAGGTGTCCTAATTGAGTGTTTATTCTGATGTGTTGGGTCCTTTACTGTATTTTTAGTAAGTGTGCCATATTGATGGGTTGAACCCTCGCTAGCTTTGCGGGTCTGGTCCAGTTTGGCACCGGAATGCAGGAGGGGTTTCAACAAGATATTGTTATCTTTACAAGCTAGGGGCAAGTTTTTTTTAACAAGTCCGAAATCATTCTCTTAAGCCCTTCTATCTCCTTTTGTGTAGATTCCTGCTTTTGACACAGATGCCTCAGTGTTTCAATGGATATCTCCGGATTTGTTTGGGTCCCTATATCTCTGGACCCAACCATAACCCCCAGTGTACTCTTGGGATAATCTACTTGGTCCCCAATTTGATAGTCTCCTAGTATTGCATATATATTTGAGCATTCTAAATGTATAAGATCCCTAGTTGGGATGTTGGACTCTTCTAAGATGGTAGTGGTTCCACTAGAGGAATCTTTTTGAGGAGGACTAACTTGCGTAGTTAAGTGAGACTTGGGTGTAGGGTGCACAAGTACTGTTGGGCTTTTTTGTTTTGGAGTTTGTTTAGTAGGGGCTACCTTATATTGCTTACTGAAATATCTGGATTTTTTTGTGGTTGTTTAGTGTGGCTTTTTCCCCATGTCCAAGCATAGTTTTCACTTCCTCAATGAGCTTGTCTATGACTGTCAAGGTACAATTGTTGGCTGCAGAAGAGCCCGTTTTACTAGTTTTAGCCATTTTTTTCCTGCCCATTACAGGTTCTATTGCCTTCTTTTTTCCCATTTTCCCGTCCTCAAGCCGCTCTAACTTGCCGGCAGGATTTTAGGGTCTAGTAGTGGGGAATCTGCCACGCTTCTGCCCTATCCACCAATCAGATGCAATAATTGTCTAATGTTATTCAGCTGGTATGTATTGTCATATATATCATTCGCAGCATCCCTTCCTTTACCAAAGATTACAATACAAAGTAAAAACGTTCAATTAAAAGTGTTCCGAGCAAAGTTTGAACTTAATAAAACGATGAAAACCGTATTGAGTCAGCTTGAGACGGTTGCTTCCGAAGGGATTTATAAGGGTCATCTTGGGTCCATTCTAAAGGCCCCCTGTTGAAATTCTTAACTCGGCCGCTGTCATGGTTAGTAGATGCATTACTCTGCAGATCACCAATGACCCTTAGTGCAAATGGAGGCAGATAGAGGGTTTCAGTTCTTACCCTATTTAAGCGAGCCGATGAAGATGATGCAGATCTCTTTGTGGCTGCTAAGGGGGTGGCCCTGCCCTGCCTCTGTCTGCTGCTGACGGGCGCAGACGGGCCCGCCCATGGCCCGGACATGCCAGCGCGCGTCCCGCGCTGCGGGGGCCCTGTGATGGCTTTTGGGCCATCACAGGGGGAGTGATGCGGCAGGTAAGCGCCTCCTGGCGCGGGTGTCTCTGGGGTTTAGAGTCCCCTTGCAGCGGAAAGCGGATGGCGGTGATCTTCTCAAGCGTCCCTTACCAACAGGAGTCTTCCCAGAAAACATGGCTGTGTAAAGGACATTTGAGTTTCGTGTCAACTAGATTTCCCTCAGGGACAGTTCTTTCTGCTTTAATTAATCCACCACAATTGTCGCCGATGTCTCTGGGCCTGTAGACACCTCTACGGCACCTTCCAGTCCTTCTGGGCCTGGCGCTTGATTCACGGTCCGAGAGGCCGGGCCTGCTGCTAGAGCCATGGCTCTTCTCATAGACGGCTACATAAATCTTTTATTGGATGCTAAAATGCATAATTTTACTCTTCACAGCATCTCCTGTGCGCTTTAACTGTGTTGTAGTGGTGGTGAGAGGGAGCCGGATCCCCTCTGTTGATCTTCAGGCCCTGCTTTAAACATTAACTAGCCATCAGAAACCGCTCCGAAAGCCAGCTCTATGCATCTCAGGTGGCCGGTGGTCCAGGCTTATCAGGGATTGCCTTGTTCACTTTGGAGATGTTCACAAAAATTTTAAGGTGCCTCAGGAATATGTTCAGGTCAAAACATTTTCTGAATCTTGTATCCACCGAATCCTGCTGTTTCTGGTTATCTGAACATCTGGCCCTGAAAAGGGACCTATAGTTCAGCTTCAGTGAGGAGCTACATCTCCTGTTCCAGAGGAGAAGGCAGGTCTTTGCTATTGGTGGAAGCGACGGCTTGGATTACAAAAAGCCAAATTTTCATAACACAATTTTTCTTCAAACGTCCAAATTGTTATGCTACATAAATGGACTCTCTCATCTCCATGCAAGTCTCCTGGTAGCACGCGGTTCTTGTATTTTTGAGACTATTGCAGGTCATTATACTAAAAATCAAGATTGCTGTTGTAGAAATGCAGAGGTAAGAATGGTGAGGAAGACGAGGAGTGTCTTGTACTAAGTTTGGATTTAGAGTCCAAAAACTGCGACTGAGCAAGGATGGAAGGCTGTGTTAGTCACAGCTATGCAATGGGTAATGGATTGTGTTAAGATGGGATGGCCCAAAGACAGATGTGTGAAAGAGGGTATAGAAGCATGCACCGAGATTCCCCAAGAATTGTCTATTGAGGTATCTTAAGGAGAGGGGAATTTGTCCACCATCATTAATCCGGGGTGCATTGGTAGATCTTGTATATGTGGACGACTCAAGCATGACGTTAAATGAGAACAAGTTAAGACAAACCTACTCTTGGCAGTTGATGGAAAAGGTTCTAGAGTTCAAAGTAGAGAGGTGTTGTCTATGCAAAGCAGTTAACAAGAATTTGTGTATCCGGAAGATATCTACGGCCTCCAGCGAATTGCTAGGGGACCTTGGAGAAAAAGTTGGTTGATTTCCTTGGACGTTTTTGCATTCGTATTGCGGAGAAAAACTTAACAACAGTATTGATGAATGAGTTCTGATGGTGAATAGGGATTACATTTGGCACAAATCCAGACTATTGTTGTGTTTTTTTTACTTAAACGTTTATAAGGGAATGATTGTCTAAAACGTTTCTTTAGGGCAAAGTTTATTTCATTAGCATAGTTACTGAAAACCATTGCAACACAAAAAGCATCCTATAAAACTGTAAGAGCATAATAAAATACAGTGCAATGCGCACATGTCTAAAAGTAGAACCACATAGAGGTCATAAAAACAAATAGAAAGTTGCTTAAGTAAAGTTAAAAATCGTGACATTGTCATTTAAAAGTCGGAGTCTTTACATGAGGGACTGATGCCAAGTTCTTTGCCGGTTCACACTGTGTAGTGGATTCCTAGTGTGTCTTCAGCAAGTGGCCTGGCTATCTCTGCAGTCGAAGGCAAGTGGCATTTTTTGTTCAGCTAGAATGAGAAATCTTACCAGTCTGCAGTACAGCTGTGGGTCCCCTGGACCAAAGCATGCCAGCACCGCTTACCTCCTTGAGCGAATTCCCCTCTGTTTGAAGGGAGCCTTTAGCAGCTGTCTCATTTCCTGCAGTAGCTCCTTGCAGGTGCAGAGTAAATGCAAGATGTCTCCTGTTCTGTGTCACACAAACAACAAGAAGTTTGGGTCTGGGCCCTCAGCCAGGGTGGTAGGTTCTGGGCGCACGGGAGGAGATCCAGATGGTAACATATTGTTTCTTTTTTTAGTGTTATGGGGTAACCCTGGTTGAAATAATTTTGAGGTGCAAGCGTTTTGTAATTGTTAAGGGTCATCCAGGCGTGGGATCTGGCTCTGAAGGTGGCCTTATTTCCACCAGTGAAAGTCATTTTAGAGATTTCCAAACCAGTTTTTTAAAGGTAGAATGATTGATCTATGTATTCCAGAGGTCATAGAGCCCGGTGGTTGCCAAAGATTTCTGGAGATAACTTCCTGCAGGAGATGTGTTTCTCTGCTGAAGTTCTTGCCATAAGAGTTGTTTTAAGGTGTTTGGGGTGGAGGATCTGATCTTGTTCCAGCAGATGATGTAGGCACCATGCCTGGACAAGGATTGTTTTAATAAGCTGAACTCCAGCCTTATTTGAGCTGGTGAGGTGTAACTTGGGAGTCTGAGCATGATTCTGTACACTTTAACTAAGGTGCTTTTCAATAGTTTGGCATCTCTGCCGCGCATCGATTCGCTGACATAGGGTATTGTAGGGAGCATTTTGGCCTGTGTTACCTTCAGGAGCGGACTTAGTATGGGCCCTGTCAGTTTTGATGTGAGATTTTTAATTGTTCTTGCTAATGCCAGCCCTTTCCTTCTAATTTCTTCTTTCTGTCGGGAGAAGGATCCTTCTTTGTCTATGCTGACGCCTAGGTACTTGTAGCCCGCTGCTGGTTCTATTTGTGTGCCCCCCAAGTGCCAAAGCCTTTGCCGTTTCCTCTTGTTGTTGATGGACATTGTCTTTGTTTTCCTAAAGTTGATTTTTAGATTGTTCTCTATAGCGTAATTCTGCATTTTGTTGAGGAGATATTGCAGGCCAACCTGGGTGTAACCAAGCAGGGGTACATCATTAGCGTACAAGAGATTGGTCAGTGTTTTGTCTTCCAAACTGGGCGCATGGGAGTTGCAGATGTTGAGTTCTTGCTGTAAGTCTCCCATGAATAAATTAAACAGGGTGGACACAAGCATGCATCCCTGCTTCTGGCGTTTGGTTGTTGGTACTTTTCTAGAGAGGTGAGTCCCTGCTCCCAAATTTACCTGGACCAAACTGTCAGTGTGGAGAAGTGACAGCATATTTAGAAGAGCTTGTGGAATGCCCCATCGGGCCAGCTTCCTCCACAGTTTTTCCTTATCAACATTGTCGAAGGCAGCACTGAAGTCGATAAAGCAGAAGTATAATGGAAGGTTCCCGGTCTTAGCTGCATCGATAAGTAGAGATATTGGCAGGATATTTGTTGTTGTGCCTGACGTTGTGCAGAATCCTTTCTGGTTTAGTGGTATTAGCTCATTAGTGTCTGCCCAAGCTGTAAGTTCCTCTAGCACAGTGCCCGCAAAGTATTTTGCCTCGTTGTTGATCAGTGCCACTAGACTGTAATTTCCAGGTAAGGCCTTATCACCGCTTTGTGGATCGGAGCAATCGTAGAGCCTTTACATGATTCTGGTATCCTGCCCAGTGATCTGACTTCCAAAAATAGAGGTTGCAAGATGCTTGCCCATTCTGTGTAAACTGTGTCTAGGGAATTTGGTGCGGTAGCCTCCTTTAGTGGGGCTCCTGAGGGGCATTCTCCCGGTGTCGTCATGATTATCTGAGTTGTCCAATCACCCACAGTTTGATGATTAAAGTGCTCATTTAAGAAGTGTGCCCAGGTTTCCTCTGAAATATGTGAAGAAAAAACCTTGTGCTGCAGGTGGATTATGGTGTTCACCATTTTCCAGAAGCGAGCACTATCATTGTGATTTATTTCATGGAGGAGCTTTGCCCAGGTCGCCTCTTCACGATCTTTATTGATTCCCCATTTCAACTTTTTGAGCAAGCTTCTTTGTTGTTGCCTGAGAAGACGGAAGCTTGGATTCCCTGGATGGTGTCTCAGAGATCTTAGTGTGCCGTTTATTGATTTTTTGAGATCCTTTAATTGATCCCGTAGTGATTTTGAGATCCTATTTCCCCATCTGGGTGCCTGGCAAAGATCGTTTTTGGGTGACGAGACGTGAAGGTCTGATCGTGTGACAGTAAAACATTCCTAATTAGTTATGTAGCTCTTTGTTGCTGTTGCTTGTGAGTGGAGGAGATAGATTGCTTTTGTTGACAAGGACTCCATATTTGTCGCCACAAATTTAATTCTCTTAAAGTTTGTGTTGTAAATGGAGCCCAAGGCCGCTTGTGGGTGGATGCACGGAGATGCAGTTCCTGATAGGAGGGTTTCTTGTGGTCGTTGTCTCCCATTCTGAACCCAAGTATGCAGGAAAACAGCGAAAGGCAGGCAAACGTGTAGTCTAGTATGGAGCATGTTGAGGGAGAATAGTGGGTAAGCACTGGGTGGGGGAGTCTCCCGGGAATCTTCAGTTGAGATGTTCTAAATCTTCCAGGAGACGTCTGTTCTGTAGTATGGGATCTCTGTGTAAAGTCCTAATCATGTGAATAGTCCCGCCCATGTGCGTGGACCCCGGAGCACTTCATTAGATATATTCTCTTAAGTTGTCCTCTTCTGCAGTCCTGCATAGACCCTTAAGAGATAAAAAAAAAGACAATAATGCTGCCTAAAAACAACTAGGCTACGCTGGCCATTACTTCATCCTGAAGTGAAAAAGATAGCCAGGTAACAGTTAAATTTAACTATTTTCCGGAGTTTTACACATAGAGAAACTCCCCTTCACAAAGATCCTTTTTTCATGATAGAGATGAAGGGTTGGACAGACAAGCCCCATAGGCTGCCATTATGTGTCTGTAAATGGATACCGTGCCTTTAAGAATCCTTCCAGAGACTCTCGTATCCCATGATGCACAGCCAACGGCTAGTTACTTTCAGTTCTTTTTTCCGGCTCCTGCTAGCAGGACCCTGGAGCATTGAGCTTTACCTTGAGTGGTATATTTTTCAATAATTAAGCTTTCTAAAGTTAGTTTGAGTGTTTTACTCGACGTCTTTGGCCTTTTCCTTCCTTTTGCGGTCTTTTTTGGGCAGTTAGCCCACATTTTTCTTGTAAAAATGCCATCTTTATTCGCCAAGTGCCCTGATCGTGGCAAAAAGAAGGCCAATGCGGAGGCCCACAGAGTTTGTATTCTCTGTCTACCTACTTCACATGTTCCTGAATCCTGCACCATCTGTAAATCCTTCTCCAGGAGGACCCTGCATGACAGGGAGAAGATTTGTCTTCAAGGCCTGGAGCAGAGAAGACAACAGGCTGCAGGTGGGACATCTGAGCAAGGAGTGAGCCAGTCCTCCTCCAAGACCCATGCGTCGGCCTCTGGGGGGCTCCCCAGTCGAAAGAAGGCTAAAAAACTACGCCAGTCCCAGTCGACTTCGAAGGCAACAACATCGACGTCGAGACCAGGTATGACGACAAAATGCTCCCCGTCGACTCAGGGCTCTGGGTCGAAGCGACGTTGAAGATCAACGTCGAGGGGACGGACATCGAGGCCTCGGGTGAGGTCGACTTCAAGGACATCCCGGTCAACGTCGACACACCATCGCCGTCGATCTGGGTCGAGGAGATACCAGCGCTCGCCGTCGAGGCGACACCGCCGCTCGACGGCGAAGAGACGTTCGACGTTGAGACGAAGAAGGTCGACGTCGAGGAGGTATCATCGTAGTTCGACGTCGGGAGACCATTCTTCCTCTGTGGTCAGCCTCTCAACGTCGACAACAAGTTATAGATCACGACGATGTCGGTGCTCGCCGTCGAGGGGCATTACATCCAGGGCTCCCTCTTCAAGGCCAGCCCGCAAACGGAGGAGGGTGGAATCTACCTCGGACTCTGAGTATTCCAGGACCTATTCTCCAACTAAGACACTGGAACCTGCTCCTGGTCAGCCTGTGGCTCCTAGTCAGTCACCGCCTCTGCTGCCCAGGACTCCTACTACTTTTCCTCCCTCCTCCTAAAACTCCCCCGCCTCCTCCACCTCCTCCGCCACCGTCTCAGCCATCTGCAGAACCTAGAAGGGCAAGGTCACAGTCCCGGCTAAGACATCGCTCTCGCAGCCGGCACCGTTCTTTTACAAGGTCTCACCGGCGCCGTTGTCACAAGAGATCTCGTTCTCGAAATACTGGGGACACAGCATCCACTAGTGAGGGGAGATACTCGCCCACATTATCGGACTCACCACCTCTGAGAGTGTCACCTGTTGATGACATTGCCACATTCCAGGAGGTTCTTGTGAGGGGAGAAGCGAAACTGGGCATTCCTTTGTCTGTGCCTACTCCCACTAAGTCAGTGATTTTTGATACGCTGCAGCAGAGGCAAACATCTCGTCCTCTGCTTCCATTGGTACCCGGATCGGAGGAACTGGCGGTGGAGTTATTCCTTACCCCTTCCTTGGTAAAATCTGCGCCTTCGAGGCTCTAGAAGAATACCGTCCCCCGGACTCTGACCCTGCAATCCTTCGAGCGGACCGCCCCCCCTCGCCCCCCCCCCCGGATTCACTCATCGTGGTGGCGGCAAAGAAGCAGCATGCTACGGCCCCCTCGTCTACAGTCCCTCCGGACAAGGAAAGCCGTAAGCTGGACTCTGTGGGGAGAAAAGTCTGCAACACTGCAGCAACATCAAGGAAGGCGGAAAGCTCTACTGCCCTGCTGGGCCGTAACGACAGTTCCTTGTGGGAGTCTCTTCACCAGTTCATAGACCTCATACCTAGGGACAAACAGGAGGATTTCCAGGAGGTACTCAACTAGGGACTGATGGTCTCTAATCAGATTATCAGCGCGGCAGCGGACACCTCTCTCCTTGCAGCCCATGAGTATTGCCATGGCGTTACTCTCCAACGGCATTCCTGGTTGCGTCTCACCTCTTTAAAACCGGAGGCTCAGCAGCGCATCGCGAACCTTCCATTTTCGGGTACCACCCTCTTTGGTTCCCATGCGGACGAGGAGATGGCCCGCATGAAGGCTGAGATGGAAACCCTCAAAGCTGTTGCCTTGGAGAAGCCCAAGGAGCAGCGTAGGAATTTCCGCCCTTTCCAACGGCGTTATTCCTCTCAGCGATTCCAGCGTGGGCAGGGCCGTCAGTCTGAACAGCAACAGTTTCAACAGTCATTTCAGCCATTTCAGGGACGCCAGTCGAGAGGAAGGTCTAACCAGCAGTCGACACCAGGGAACAAGGTCCCAGCGGGTTCCAAGCCCTGAAGGGTTACTTCCCCCTCTTCTGTTGCC